>NC_089505.1:90009058-90317177 GCF_036850995.1 Saccopteryx leptura | reverse complement strand
AGGACAGACCAGAACGGGTCATTGCAACGGAAGAAAAGTCACTCTGAAAACAAAGCAGGGGGAAGTAGATGATAAAATAGAATAATAATAGTGACTGTAAAATTATGTGGATTAAGAGCTGCCTGAGAAAAGACAATACAATATAAATGTTGGGCCTTTACCTTTACTGTTGTAATTCTTAAACATGTCTCCTATTCTATTAAACATCCTGTGGTTATCTATACGTTTTAGTTCTAGGTACAAGGATTGTTCTCCAGTGCTGAGCATCCTTCTTATAAGCCTGTCTACTTCTTTCCCCTTCAATTAGGTTTCCCCCTTCCTGAAAGGTTTCTCACCTGATTAAAGTACTCGTTATCAAAAGATATCTTAGCTGTTCCTGACTGTCGAATTCCAGAGCCATAATCGGGAGCTTCTTCATCCGCTAGACAGGAAAAAAATCAGGAAAGGTCGAATGAGACTCCATAGGGGGAAGAAGGCGAATGAGTCTTACAGGATTATAACAAATAAGAGAGTGGTGAAGCCTTAGGTTCTAAGAGCTTAATACAAGAGGAGACACCAAAGGACATCTTTTTGTTTAAGAAAGAAAAAACGAGACCTGGTCAGTAAGATCACGTGGGCTGCTTCCAACTTAGGTAAACTTACCAAACCCCTTAGCTCAAATAAGACAAGTTAGTAAAGGACCAGTTTTATTCTTAATATTGTTCAAATGTCATATCTAAAAATACTGATCCCTTCACTTGGCAAGATTATATTCAATAATATTCAAAGGTCACTAAACAGAGCAGAGTATTTAGAAATTAAAACAGAAAAATCACAGGAAATAGCCACATTCTTTCCCCAGAATGTAGGCTGGCTCATGGAGAACTATCAGACTCTTGATCCATGTATTACAAAATAACAGCCAAAGGACAGAAATGTCTAGCGTATCCTGAGAGAAAATTAGGCAAGAAAAAGTCCTGAAAAGCTTGTGTCACTTCTGAGGCAGTTAATATACATTATTTAAAATGCAAATAACTTCTATAAAGTTAACTCAAGAGTTGTGCTTCATGGTAAAGGAAATCCCTTTACCCCAGTATTCCAAAATAGCAGTAGCTCAGACTATACAGAGTCTGTTTCTGATTTTTTAGAACAATGGTTAGAAGGGAAGTAGTAAAGGCTTTCCCCGAGACAGACAAACACACTGTGTTTGTTTGTGTCCCTGCAGCATGGCCTGTACAGAGCTGGCCTGCTCAGTCTCCAGGCAAAGAACCCACAACTCTCATTTTGGAAGAGGGTCACCAACCTGCAATGGCTTGCACAGCCACACGCAGAAATCCCCGCACTTCACCCTTCTCGCTGACAATGGCCACCCTGTGGATCAGGGGCACGGGATACAGCAGATTGCTCAGGTAAACAAAGGCCCTGGAGACAGAAATGGGAGACAAACAGCTGAGCATCCCACAGACAGAGAAGCTGGCTGTCACATTTATCAGAAATAACATTTGTGAAACTGAGCTGGTTCCTAGGCCCTGTCTTTAGGTTACCTCTCTCTCTGCTCTGTACTCTCAGACTACCTCCAGCTGCTTTTTAGATAACACATAAACAAATGCAATGATTGTTAACAGCTGACAGAAACTAACTTAAACCAAATTAATTGCTTCTGGTAAAAGCTGACAGAAACTAACTTACACCAAATTAATTGCTTCTTATAAAAATTACTACTATAGGTAGAAGAGTAACAATTGGAACTAGACTTTCAAGATACTGGTCTACAAATACTGCTGGGGCGGGGGAAGGGAGCCCACTAAAGAGCTTTAACCTTTCAATGTAAGGAATTATACAGAAGTTTGTTTTGTATTTCCCATAGATAAAATAAAAATCAGGAGACAAAAAAGGTCAGAAGAATGTGACTGAACTATAGTTAATAGGTCTAAAATAGACTTCAAGTCACAGTGTTATGGGTCTTTATTTTTACTCTAAGAAGTGACAACTATCTTTAGGCAGGGTTGCTGACACACATGTGCAGAGAGGCTATGTAGCCTGAAGTTTCTGAGTAGCCAGCTTATGGGAGACTGCATGGGAATCAAGAGAAATGCCAAGGGGGAAGACAGCTGTTCCCTACAGGGTTGCTTTTGCTCGTAGGGTTCAAAACTTAATACAGAAACACATATACAATAGGTAAGTTCCAGACCTAACATTTTCTCTTTCAAATGAACTGGCAAAATCATATCACATTTGTACTCTTTTTTTCTTCTTATTTGGTAGCTACTGATTTTTTTTTAAAAAAAGCAATAAAAATTAGTGATCAGCAAATTAAAACTGTTCACTCCAATTAGTGAATGGGAAATAGAAGCTAGTTCCTACTGTTACTCCTGTCTTCCCACTTGGTACTTGCTGATCTTTAAACATAAGACAAGACAAAGAGTAAAGATCTGCATCAAGAAATCAAACATAATTAACACATGTATCTGTCTGCTTCTTGTCCTCTCAAAAATTGACATTAAAACAAAGAGAACAGGAAGATGAGTAGATTCTTGTGATGTCAACTCAAAGTAATGAAAGCAATTCTGAAAATGGACAAAATACACCACAAAAAAACAAATGTTAAAATTTTAAGAGCATAAATGAAATATGAATGAAAAGTATAACAAAATACAGTAACTGCAAATGAACATTAAATCAGCTCAAATGATCCCTTTCAGTCTGCTCCAAAGGCGGGGAAGGGCAATGCCAAGAAACAGAAGGTTAAAGCTTTGTTGTAAAAAAAATCAAAACATGAAAACTCTTCCTAAAAAATTCCAAACAAGACTCTCAAACAGGATCTAATGTGACAAAGTTTAAAGACTATGAGTTTGGCATAAGGCACAAAATGGATAATTTCATTCCAAAGTCAGCATTCATACAAGACCACCTTCATCTCTTAATGGCGTTCCTGCCAGACTTGCCCACTTTCAAGCCCAGGCCCTACAGAGCCATTGTGCATGCTCTTCCCCTGCCTAGAGTCCTCTCTGACCTCCATTACCCACTCTCATGCCTTTAATTACACATCTTGAGGTCTCTCTAGACCAATCTCTCATGACAGGTGTCCCCAGTGTTATAGGGTCTCTATAACACACGATTCCAGCATTGCTATGATTTACATCTATTTATTCATGTCTGTCTTATCCACCAGACCACAACCCCAAGAGGGCAGGAATCACATCTGGTCTCGCTGGCTACTGGTGAGCAATTGAACATCTAAGTACATAAATAAATAGGAAAATGAACTGTCCTCTATCTTTAAGTAGAGGCCGAAGATTTTCCAGAAAAATGGGCTCCACCAGAGATAGAGAAGCAAAGCCACCCAACTTTATACTAAGTTGATTTTTCAAAGCCTTTTGATGATATTAACAATACAGAACATGTTTAATTCTTAACTACACTTAACTTGTAGAGTTGTCATTTTATACTTAAAAACAGCTATTCAAAAACAAGAACCCATTTTTAATTTTAAAAAGCTTACCACTTGAAGGCACAGCATATCATGTTCATACTCACATTACAATAAAGTATTGTTCAAGCCCACATAAAGACAAGACTCTCCTTTCTGCCTATAGCAGTGGCTATTCCAAATGTGGAAGAATAAAAGTATTGTCATAGATTCCTTCTTTTAGAAAAGAGACTTCTATAATTCTATGGCCATGGCAGGAGTATCAATGCTGTATAAAAACTCTCATTTCAAGTTTTTGAACTGGAATTTTAACAATTACTCCACATTCTTAAGAGTCCTTATAACTTGACCTAGCAGACTGAAGGAGAACAGGGATGAAAGATGTGAAGGATCTATTAGCAGGAAGTTCTGTGAAGTTACATCAAAAAGGGAAACAAATTTTGTCAACATAAAGATAAGAAAAATCAGCATGATATGGTTCTAGTTACAGAAAGAATGTCAGTTCAGGTACTTAGGTCACAGAATAACCAACCATCTTTTGCTCCCTTTTAACCCAGAAGAGTAGCCCTTAAATATTTTACATGTCATCCCAAATTATGATGGATGGTTCATCACATCCCAGCATGCCATAAGAGAATAGCTAAAGGGACAAGCTCTTAAAATTTCCATATAAACATTCATGGGAGGCAGCCAAAAAACAAAACTTACAAATGGAATTTCACAAGAAGCTGGAAATGCTTACATGAGAATTGTGTTAGCAATGACATGCCAACAGAGAAAACCCAATCCTGTGAGTCACAAGAACAGGAAAAAAGTTACCCCTCTTTTATTTACAATGACCACTCTATAATTCTAGGTGATGTTGCACTATCATAAATCGTTTGTAGTGAGAAATGTAATCAAGAGAGAAAAAAAAGAGCTATCCTTCACTTGATGGTCTCCTGCCCCTCCTCTAACCTCTTTCCTGCAAGCCAAAGTGAGTTTTAGAAGCTGGGAACCCAGACAAATGGAAAGATCAATCCCTGAGCCATAGCTCCATAAATATTTTATGTGAAAATCAAAGGAGAATTGATTGCTTTATAGCTATACTTAAATCTGACATGATTAAAATGGATAAAACTAGAGAAAAAATAACACATATATCTTAAGCCAGTAAATTTCCACATTAAGTGGGGTTCTGACTTAAGTTTTCTATACAACTGATTCAAAATATCATACAAATGCTCTGGGTAGAACTCTCAATCAGGACACTCGTTTTGCCAGTGTGGATTACAGAATATGAAAGATAAAAAAGATACTTAAGGCTCATTTTTTTTCTACCTAACTCTTTTACACTTGAGAACCCAACAGGCCTTGGTTTAAGTTGCCTTTCTGAAGAGAGGACCAGGCTGCTTCTGACAATGAATTAGGTCAGAGTTCTTCCCACTGACCCAAGTAATGACGCTTGCTATGCCTCAGCGTGCGGCGGGGCAGAACTTAACTGAGCAGCGTCAGAAGCTGCGCAACTGGCAGCAGGACTGAGCAGTTTACAGACAGAAACTTGGTTCTTACTTCCGACCCTCTTAGTATAGGGCAGAAATATGCCGAAGGACACATGCAGCCATGAAATAAAGAAAGCATCATGGTCCCATTATTTTCAAACAGAATTTACCTTTCTCAATTTTAATATAAATTGGCTTCTTGAAATTCTAAGCATCTATCCCTGGCACTACACCAGCAGAAAACAAGAATCATGGTTATGTAACCCCTTTATGCTTATTCATGGAAAAAACTGAATGTCTCTCCACTACTGTAAAGCCCTGAGACTAATTCTCCGACCCACAGTCGTCACTGAGGCCTTCATTTCTATCAAAATGTTTTTATTTCTTCCCTTTCCATAACAGTGATCATCTTCTATATTATTTATTTAGTTCTCACTAGGTAACCAACACCAGACTATAAGCTAAAAGTTATAACCCTATGTTTCTACTGGGCCAGGAGACTCATTGCACTTTAATTCTTAGATAACTGGTGCTTAATCCATTAACACTGACATAATTCCCTTATTTTGAAAAGTTTCTAATCAACCATTAAAATTAAATTTAATACCTTAAAAACAGGACATACTTTTTGGTTAATCCAGTGAGTGCTGCTCTGTTGGATTTGTAATTACAATTACTTCAGCACGAAGCCTGGATGTAGACAAAGACCCCAGTGTGAGGGACGTGTGCAGGGGAGTTCTGCGTCCCTGGCAGATGGAGCCAGAGACAATGTCTCAGTTTGGTGAATTCAACTTAACACAAAGCAGTTCCATGTACTGGCGAACAAATACCCATTGTTGATGGGGCCAACAGATAGTTTCATGAGATGCATCATTATAAAGCCTATAGGCAAAATTTTAGCAGATGCCAAAGATCTAAAGATAGGCTCAGTGAAACTGGTCAAAGAAAGGCATCCATTTTAGATGACCAGGAAACTTCGTGTTGATTCTTTTTTGGACTCATAGACCAAGTAAAAAGTAAAACCTAACACTCCTATAAGACAGAAACATTAGACCACAATAACATTGGCAACCCTGTAGCTTTTGACTCTCAGCCGTAATCACTTTCTCCTCTGGGGTCCCCTCCTGCAGAAGAATATGACTGGGCTGCTATGACCCGGGGTCTTCCACATAGTCTTCACACTCTGCTGGACGCCGTACCAAGCAGACTCAGTGCCTCACAAACCCTGCCCGAGGGCTCTCTCTAGCCAGATCAGCATGTCATGAATTGAAATGGCTAAAGCCAAGATTGTCCAAAATTGCACAAAGAGCCTCTTTAGAGCAAGAGCTGGTCCCTTTTTGCCTTTCTCACAGTAACCTCACCAACCTTCCCACTAAAATGAACCATGGGGACCGGTCGTAAAACGGGTCATGCCCGTCACTGAAGAGATCTGATCCCTCCTCCGTCCCTGCGTCAGAGCCGGTGTCATCCACGAATGCCTCATCATCAAAATCCTCCATCTCATCTTGTTGCTCGTCAGCCAGCTCAGTGATGTCGGAATCAGCCGTGGAAAAAGTGGGGGAGGGTGTGCGGTCAGCAAGGCGCTCATTCACACAGCCATGGAAAATGGGGGAGCTAGACACCAGGCACAAGGCCAATTGACACACCAAGGAGAGAGGAATAGTTGGTTAAACAGGAAGCGACAGGTGCCAATAGCACAGAACCCCACTGAGGAATCAACACAATAAAAGCAAGTGGGAAAGCAAAAGGATAAAATAAGCATAAATCATCTGGTTCAGGTGAAAGGGAACAGGACTGATCCTCAGACTTAAGAAAGGAAAGAAAACACATAAGTGGAATATCCCAGGTAAATAATGTGTTTTAAAATGTTTATATCCTCCGGTTTGCATAAAAGATCAGTAGCAGGCCTCAAAGGAGCCACCCAATGAGGTGAAATAATAAAGCCTAAATTTTCATTCCAAGTCCCATGTCATCTGGGAGCAGAAAACAAAATGGATGAACCGGCGTATGGCAGAGCAGGGATGTGCCTTGTTCGAGTAAACGTGTTTGGCCAATTCATCACTTAAAAAACATTCCCCGTCAGTGTGGAGTGGGAAAGACTTCATCTTTTTAAAAATATTATAATTTCAGTTTTTCCTCTTTACTCAGGTCCTTTAAAACTGTCAGAAAGGTTTTGCGATTGAAAAACAATTTAAATTCTGAATCATTAAGCTCAAACCTTATATTTCTCTATTTAAATTCTAAATCTTTACAAATTTGACCTAATATAGACTCACAGAGCACTATTTGTTTTCATTAAAACAAATATGTATACAGAAAAAAGGTTCAAGGGGACTGTCAAGGTGTGCAACTGATTCACCCTTGGCAAAGACTAAAGTGAGATCATTGCTTTTAAAAAAGTGAGGACATATCAGATCATGGAGAGGGTGTAGTCATACTGGAGCACTGTAAGTCACATGCAAGCTTAAAATGCAGGATACAGACATAGGTTTTCTTTTTCTTTTAAATCTATCTTGTTCAACTCTAAGATATTTTGTGAATGAGTTGAAGAGTCTGGGAACACTGTCAATTTCTTTGAAAGTCTAGGACTTAAAACAAATAGGTATGTTGAAAAAAAAAAACTGAAGGGAAATATACCAAATGACAGAGTAGTGTGTGTCCAGCAGACCAAATTATAAATGGGGCTGTTGTATACTCTTTTTCTTTTAACTTTCTGTAAAATTTGCTGAAGTTTTAAACAGTTGAAGTAAAATCACTCGTTATTTAAAAAGAAGACATCAAAATCATCACATACCTTCCCACGAGTTTGAACCAATGAAACCGATCATAAAACGGATCACTGCCAGTCATAGTGGTCTCACTCTCATCCTGGGTGCTGGGGGCCATCTCCCCCGCCCGGTCATACATCTCCCGCATCAAATCCAGCCTCTGCCTGTAGCATAAACACAAAGTGCACTGGCTTAATATCACAAGGTTGCATTCAAATTTCACTCTGGAAGTGTGTCCTATGCTAAATAACTAAACAAACAAATAAATAAATAAAGCTGCTCCTACCATTTAATGATATTAAACAAAACAATGGTCAAAAGTACAGAAACCAAAACAGTAGCTACAGTGTCTGAGTCTAGATATTAGCCATCAAAAGTCAACAATGGCCACCTAACCTCTGCTGAGTCACAGGAGAAATGTTGTTCAATGGTGAATGACATCTCAAATATAATTAAACAGTGAATAATACCTCATCACACTAAATGCAAAGGAAGCTAGATTAAAACTTTCCTGTTTTAAAAAAAACCAAACAAACAAACTTTCTTGTTTATTACTAGTCATCCTGAGATCCAGGACAGAAAAGATGAATATTAGTAGATCCAAAACATACCAGTAAATAGTAATTATCATAAGATTGGAACACTTAAAATATAAGAGGGTCTACGGAGGGTAAATTTAAATCTTATCTATAAATGACAAAGGTGTTTGCCAAGTAAGATTCATTCACTTAGAAGAAACTGGACAGAGAGTACTATCACTGGCCAGTGACAGCATTTAGAAGCACAAAAAAGGAAGCAATGGCACCATCTCAGAGAGGAGAGTTAGAGGGAGCCCACTGAAGCCCATTACTCTTTCTGAAGTAAAACAATTGCTTTACGAAGAACATTTTCATACTTGAGTTTCTCCAATGACCAATAATGTGTTGCTCCATTCTTCAGATCCTGGACTTCTACAGCCACCACTGTACGAGGGAAAGGCCTGTCTTCGTGAGTTTTTTCCATCTCAGTGGGAAGTAACTCAGGGGGCAGAGGGGAGTACAACGTGTCAGTCAGCAGCACAAACTGAAACTGCACCTAAACAGAAGGAACAAACCATCAACAAATGAGTGGCTTTTGTTTTCGGCATGTAAGCTTCAGAGATGAGGCGACAGAATTATGCCTGATGGGAAAGAAGTTAACTAACCTGTGATTAACTGAAAAAAATCGGCCACTTATAAACTCATTATAGAGAAAAAACCTAATTTCAAATGAAGTTATTTTAAGATTTTGTTTTCCTAGCCTGGCACAGTGTTTTTGCACAAGCTAACATCACAATACATGTTTTGGCTGACTGCATGAAGACTTTTGTAGAATTTACACAAGACCCAAGAATGCATCCCTACTAGCCTCTCGCCAATGGGGGTGGGACGAGGGGAACATGTCATGGCTCTCAATTTTAAATTCAGGGGTTTACAACTACTACTCTTCAAAGTGCTTCCTACACGGTAAAGCTTTCCACACACAATGTCACTTATTCCTCCTACCATGTTACATTTCCACCAACAATATTTAATTAAACGCTAATGTATAGCAGTAAGAAAAAAGACAGTCCTGTCTCCCTTTAGTCTACTTGAAGGAAGAAGTAATTAATTGGTAATTACAAAATGAGATGGGTGGCTGAGATTATGGACGAAGAAGACATCTGTTCCTCATCTCACAGAACTAGAACACAGCCCAGGACAGAGTGGGCACTGCACCCCGAGTCAGGCAGCCTGCGCTCTTACCTACCACACAACATTGCCCCCTGTAATCTCAGTAGTCAGGACACTGCTAGACACCAGACATACAGAATGTCCACTTGTCCTCCCTCACAAAAGCCCTGGGTGGCAGGCACTGGGGCCAAGCGCACTCCGTAGCTGAGGGTGTGGAGACAGGGCTGTTATCCACACGCCCAGGAGAGTTGGAATGGAAGTGGCCGTCTGAGTGCAGAGCACATGCACCTGTCACCTACACAAATCTGCCTCTGAGGCCCTAGAAGATGAGGGGCACACCGGACTAAAGGTGCAGACTTAATGGTAAGAAATGGAAAGAAAACTGAAAATTTCAGAAACCCCAGAAAAGCATATTTCTACTAACACGCTTCTCTGGTCTTGTCAGGAACACGATCTCCTTATTTATAAAATGAGCTAGAAAACACGTTATTTTAAAAATTACACTCAATAAATATAGACGGAGTACCTACGATGCTCTAGGCACACACATTAAATATAGGTGCACATATGCGTGTATCCTAACAGAAGCAGGTGGGTTCACCCAAGGGAAAGCTCAATCCCAGACGAGCGCCACAAAGCCCACCAGGGTCAGCTCCACTCGAATGGGCCACGGCCACGCTCCCTCCATACCTTCTTCTTCAACTCCACGCTGATAGCGTTGGCCTCCTTCAGGTAAACAGCATTGCCCCAGAGTAAGTCCCTCAGTGAGGTAAACTGGTGAGCCTTCCACTTCCGGAAGGCCCACTGGGCCAGCTCGAACTCATGCTGTGTCCAAGGAACTGAAAGAGGAAGCGGGGTCATTAACAGTGGCCTCAGGCGCAGCTGGGTGGGAACACACCCTCCTCCACCTCTGCTCTTCCTCAGAGTGAGGTGGTCTTCCGGTCTGCTCCCATAGACGGCTCTCGGGTTTCTTATTTCAGTAAAGATTACTAATTCTGTTGATATTATGAAAGCAGTATATACACTTCAGAAGACTTTTAAAAACCCTACTGTTTATTTTCAACAATACATCAGAGAAATAGATTTCTCTTCCTTTTTTAAAAAGGTATCTCTACCTTTTGTAGAGGGTTTGTAATTTTAAAAAAACCCTTAGTATATTGTTCAATGCCACATAACTATATCTATATCTATTTTTCTTTCCAGTACAAGAGGAAAGGTCTTATTTCACCTAGATATTTAAAAATATACTGCTCACAAAAATTAGGGGATATTTCAAAATTGAATACGAAGTGAAAATATCCCCTAATTTTTGTGAGTGGTGTAATTTAACACATAAATTAAAAGTTGCTTCAAAGTTAATTTGGGGCCTGAAATTCCTGAGGGGCTGAGTGGAGAAGTGAAATGTGATGAATATTTATATTGCAATATAAGGCAATAGCTAACAAAGCCTTAACTCAACTAAGATACTCTTGGAAGAATTAAGAGAGGTACATTTAACATGCACTGATATGTCCCAAAGTCCTCACTGGAAAACCCCTGACATAAACTGTAAATGAGGAAACAGAACAGAACACACTGACAAGAATTAAGCCCTATGTTTTTCTGCAATACATATATGAACTTCACATGCACGTAATGTCGGGCAGTGTAAGTCAAGGGCCCAAGAGGTTTGTCCAAAGACTATGCTCAGAAATCTTGTGCTCTGACGGTCCCGTCCCACTCCCACCTCGTGGAATACAGCCTGGATTCTCATGTGGAGCGTCTTTAAACAAATCATCTTCAAATCGCCACAGTAAAATGTCAATATATGGCAGGGCCACCTATGGTCAAACCCAGCTTTTTTTTTTACCCCCCCCCCCCCAAACCTAGCTCTCTTTGCAGATAAAGGACTAATCTATATACACAGGTAAGTGTCAGTCTCTAGATTTCACCTTCTTCTTCCTCCTCTTCCTCTTCAGTCGTTTCTGCCACCAGGGACCGCGTCTCCACCTGCTTCTGCAAGGCCTGCAATTTGCTCTCATAGTCCTGAAGAAGGAGAAAGGAGACCACATGTAGGAGCAGAGGTGAGTGGGGAGGACAAGGAAAGGAAAATCGGGGACAGACAGCAAATGATTAAAAAAAAAAGATGGGAGCAGGCAGGAAATAGTGATAAAAAGGAAGACATACAGATAAATGTTACACTTAGGGAGAAAACCCGCAAAGCACGCAAGATAGACTGCAATGGGTAAATGTTAAAAAAAAAACCCAACAGGTTAACTGCAGTCTCCTTCTACTTCCTCAGACTCAAGAGTTCTTTATTTGGGGTTGTAGTAGAGAAAGGGGGGATATTTTGAAGAAAAACAATGCATGTGTTCTGTTCCTTAAATGTTAAAATATATTTAAGTAGTGTCTTTATACATCAAGAAGAAAAAATTCCAGAGAAAAACAATACTGGAAACAATTAAATTCACCAGCATCAGCAACGTTTCCAATTATCTAGCTGTTTGGATGAGAAAAAAATTGGGACTGTGGACTCTGAATTCCCTTCAGAGGATGAAATATTATCATCTTTTCAGCTGTAGGATGAGTTTAGCCTTCGGGCAACTAAAAGACCACAGTGATATTAGGATTGAAATAATCTATAGGTTGCATTTAGTTATTCAATAAAGATACTTCGTTTTAAAATATACTATTACAGTACCAAATGAATTGTAAATACAAATCAGATATCGTCCTCTACTCTACTCTATGCATTCTCAACAAGGGTATCACCGGGAAGAAAGCAAAAAATCATTCTTGAGGGATAAGAAAATACACTCTTTTTATATGTAAAGCACAAATATACAAACAGTATGTAAATAGATATCCCACATGGTGGGAGAGATTGGGGGTAAATGTCTCAAACTGTTCCTTGGAGTATAAGTGGAAAAAAGCTTGCGCTGTTTCTATAATAAAATAAGGTAAAGAAACCTTCCTTAAGTTAAGGGAAGACCTTTGCATAGCAAAACACTAAAATCATAGCATAAGCATGGCATTTTTAAAACATACTGCCCACACATCCCACTTCCTTGGAGGGACTTTATTACAAGCTGTCCTGAGGCAGGGGGTTGGGTCTGCCAGTGCACTGTTCTCAAACAGAACTCTCTGGGTCACATATCAAATACCCCAGGAGTTAGGGAGGACCACGGGAAGCCTCGGCAGCAAGCACTATTACAAAAGGAGGCTGGCGGCAATGCTAACTAAGGAGGATGCCAATGTTTTCAAGGCTCCCGTCCTTTGTCCCTCAGTCTCACAAAGGAAGTTTTCTCTCTTTAGTGGAGCTGGCAAAGACCAAGAGCCAGCAACCCGGCTTTCCTGGATATCTAAACACACTTTTAGAAGACGAAGTACTATGGCAAAAAAGAAGGAAGAAACACATTAAACCAGCAGGTAAAAAGACTTGTGTTTTGCTCCTGGGACCTGCTTTCTAGTCTTGTAATTCTGGGAAAGTTAAATCCTCTCTACACTTCACCTTTGTCACCTTTAAAATGAAGATTTTAGTATTTGACTTGCCTAACACAGGACTGCAGGAAGGACCAAATGATAAACTACTTAAAAACACACAAGAAAGTCTTCTTAAAATGGTATCAAGACACCATCAAAATGACTGGCAATGTGTTAAAAAGTTTATTTTCTAAGTATACCTAGCACCCAGATCTTGGTTTCTAATGTTACTCGGGGCAATGACTGAGCCAATGTTACTCGGGCAATGACTGAGTCCAGGTTTGGAGCAGGGAGAGTACAGGGGAGCCTGGAATGTTCAGGGCCAGAAAGCACGGAGTTTTAAAGACCAGTGGGGCCACTTCAAAAGGACACCAAGTCCCTGTGGCCAACCCCAGTAACAGGAAAAATACAGCGCATTCTTAGTATAAAAAGACTCCATGAGTCCACAGTGACAATAAAAGAAAGAAGGAAAAAGGGAAAGCTCTTGTTAGCAAAAAAAAAAAAAAAAAAAGAGAGAGAGAAATCAAAGAAAAAAGCCAGTTTAAAAATGCAGACATCATGGCCCTGGCTGGTTGGCTCAGTGGTAGAGCGTCGGCCTGGCGTGCAGGAGTCCCAGGTTCGATTCCCGGCCAGGGCACACAGGAGAAGCGCCCATCTGCTTCTCCACCCCTCCTCCTCTCCTTCTTCTCTGTCTCTCTCTTCCCCTCCCGCAGCCGAGGCTCCATTGGAGCAAAGATGGCCCGGGCGTTGGGGATGGCTCCTTGGCCTCTACCCCGGGCGCTGGAGTGGCTCTGGTCGCAACAGAGCGACGCCCCGGAGGGGCAGAGCATTGCCCCCTGGTGGGCAGAGCTCGCCCCCTGGTGGGCGTGCCAGGTGGATCCCAGTTGGGCGCATGCGGGAGTCTGTCTAATTGTCTCTCCCCATTTCCAGCTTCAGAAAAATACAAATAAATAAATAAATAAATAAAATTTAAAAATGCAGACATCATAACAATCAGAAAATCACTCTATGTAGTAATCGAATCAGGCAAGGACCATAAAAGGGCTAAAAGAATTGAGTGAAAGGTGGATGGAAGACAGGATAGTCACACAATCCCAAGTGTCAGCCTAGATACCTCTTAGTAAGAAAAAGAACTGGAGAACATCACATTAAATTTATTAAACTTGAACATCGTCGATAACATGACAAATTGACATGTATACCGAAGTGATGCATTAGAAGTACATGGTGCCACTTTCATAGCATTCCTACCACAATGTTTAACCTAAATCTAATCTCAAGGAAACAACCCGACAAATGAGAATGGGGTCTAGACTCTTCAAAAATACCAATGTAAAATAAACTATAACCTTTTAAGATTATGGCAGAAGATAATGAATAGTTTTGCGTGATATTAAGAATTTATCACCGGCCCTGGCCTGTGGCTCAGTGGATAGAATGCCGGCCTGGTGTATGGACGTCCTTGGTTCAATTTCCGGTCAGGGCATGGAGGAGAAGCAACCAACTGCTTCTTTCCTTTTCCCTCTCCTCCATCCCTCTCTCTTTACCTCCAGCAGCCTGTGGCCCAATTGGTTCGTGTGTGGCCCTGGGCACTGAGGATAGCTCAGTTGGTCTGAGTGTGTCAGCTGACAGATGGCTAATTTGCTGGTTCTCTGTTCAACTATAGAATAAACCATGAACCATCTTTAAAAGGTCAGTAATCTTCAATATTATGCATGGATATTCTGCAAACCAAACATCAGAATGAACGGTCTGAAAAACAGAGTGTGCTAATGGTGATACCGGGGCAGAATATTGAAACTGTGACATCCAGAATGATTAGTTACTGTATTTATACCTAAAACCTGAGGGGAAGGAAAACAATAAGACTAACAAATATAAAAATGTCTGTTTCATTTACTTTTTAAAATTTTTTAATGTTTTTAGGTGAGAGGAGGGGAGATAGACTCCTGCAAGTGCCCCGACTGGGATCTACCCAGAACCCTCCCCCCAAATCTAGGGCCAATCCTCAAATCAACCGAATTATTTTTAGTGCCCGAGGCTTACACGGGCACTAAATGAGCTATCCTCAGCACCCGGGGCCACACTTGAACCAATCAAGCTACTGGCTATGGGAGGAGAAAAGGGAGAGAAGCGGAGAGGTAGGGTGGGGGAGAAGCAGATGATCACTTCTGTGTGCTCTGACCAGGAATCAAATCCAGGATGTCCATACACCAGGCTGACACTCTATCCACTGAGACACTGGCCAGGGAGTCTGATTCATTTAAAAATTGTATATTGTAATTCCATATTTTAAAACAAGTGATAATATTTGTCTATTTAATAATAACAACCATAATCTCCTGCACATTTATTCTGTGCTACCCTATTCTGAACACATTACCTGTATCAGCTAATCCTGTAACAACTCTGTAAGTTGCTTTAACAGAGAATACTGAATCACAGAGAGGGTACATACAATATTTGCTCAAAGGAACTTGGCTCCCAAAAAGCAAAGTTAGAATTAAATCTAGGAAACCAAACTTAAGAACCAAGTATTAACCACATGCTGTAGTGTGATAGTTAACTTTATGTGTCAACTGGCTAGGCTATTATATGATATATACCCAGTTATTTGGTCAAGCATCAGTCTTCACGTTGCTGTGAAGGTACTTTTTATATGTGAGTAACACTTAAATCAGTAAGCTGATTAAAGCAGATTACCTCCCATAATGTACGTGGTCCTCCTTCAATCAGCTGAAGGCCTGAAGATCAAAGACTGAGGTTTTCCGAAGAAAAAGCAATTCTGCCTCAAGACAGCAACACAGAAACCCTGCCTGGTTACCAACCCGCAGGTATAGGACCCAGGTATCAGCTCTACCTTGAATTTCCAGGCTGTGGGCCTGCTCTACAGATTTCAGACTTGTCAGCCCTCATAATTGTGAACCAATTCCTTGAAGTAAATCTCTCACAGAATTGTATATAGGTATGTATATATCCTACTTGTTCGGTTTCTGTGGAGAACTTTGATCGATCATGTATATTGGTGTGACCTTATGTTCTATTATGTAACATTATTTAATCCCCATCATAACCTTATGCCCCAGATAACAGAAGTATTTATATATTAACATGTTAGAGATTTTAAAAAGGAAAATAAAATAAAGCCAAAATAAAAAACAAACAAAAAACACAAAAGAAACAGGAAAACCAAATGCAATATAAACCTTAACAGGATCTTGCATTAACACACACACACACACACACACACACACACACACACACACACACACACAACTTCCAACATATTTTTTTAGACAATTAGGGAAAACTGAAAATAAACTCTATATGACATGATATTGAATCAATGTTAAATTTCTTGGCTAGAAAAATAATATCAAGAAAACATCTTTGATTTTAGGAGATACACATGGAAGTATTTAGGAGTAAACTGTCAGGATATCTCTACCCAACTCTCAAGTGATTCAGGAAAATATATACATAAGGGTATACAAACGTTCATTGTACTATTTTTTTTCCAGATTCTAGGTAGATTTGAATTGTTTCAAAATAAAAGAGAGGGTTTCCTAAAAAAAAACCTATACCATTATATGAGATTCTTTAAGCAAAAAAAGAATGTTGGTGAAAGAAAAATATTACCTTGAGGATTTACAAAATTTCCTCCCATTATTTTATTGTAGTAAATAAAATACACATAAAATTTACCATCTTAACCATTTTTAAGTATACAGTTCAGTGGTATGAAATACATTCATAATGTGTAACCATGAACACCACCTATCTCCAGAATTCTTTTCATCTCGGAAAACTAAAACTATATCCATCAAACACCAGCTTCCCATTCCTGGCACCCCCCTCCCCTCCCCCAGCAACCACTATTCTGCTTTATATGTTTCTTTCTTTTCTTTTTTTTACAGAGACAGATAGGAACAGACAGATAGGAACAAAGAGAGATGAGAAGCATCAACCATCAGTTTTCCACTGCTACTTAGTTGTTCATTGATTGCTTTCTCATATGTGCCTTGACTGGGGGCCTTCAGCAGACCGAGTAACCTGTTGCTCAAGCCAGTGACCTTGGGTCCAAGCTGGTGAGCTTTGCTCAAACCAGATGAGCCCGTGCTCAAACTGGCGACCTCGGGGTCTCAAACCTGGGTCCTCCGCATCCCACTCTGATGCTCTATCCACTGGACCACTACCTGGTCAGGCTCTATGTTTCTTTTTCTTTTTTTGTATTTTTTTCTGAAGTTGAAACGGGGAGGCAGTCAGACAGACTCCCACATGCGCCCGACCGGGATCCACCCAGCATGCCTACCAGGGGACGATGCTCTGCCCATCTGGGGCATTGCTCTGCTGCAACCAGAGCCATTCCAGCACCTGAGGCAGAGGCCATGGAGCCATCCTCAGCGCTTGGGCCAACTTTGCTCCAGTGGAGCCTTGGCTGCGGGAGGGGAAGAGAGAAACAGAGAGGAAGGAGAAGGGGAGGGGTGGAGAAGCAGATGGGCGCTTCTCCTGTGTGCCCTGGCCGGGAATCGAACCTGGGACTTCCACACGCCAGGCCGACGCTCTACCACTGAGCCAACCGGCCAGGGCCCAGGCTCTATGTTTCTGACTAAGTATATCATGTAAGTGGGATCGTACAGTTTTGGCTTTTTGTGACTGGCTTAATTTGAGAAATTTCTTTAAGAATAGATTTACAAGCTGGTCAAATTATCAAAGAAAGCAATATCTTCAGATTTTGACAGTTTAGGTAGGAGGCTGACCTTCCCTAAAGGTTGTGCTCTAGTGGTATTATGCTGACATAAAAAGATTTCCCATAATGCCACGGACTTGAAACTTTAACTGTATTTAAGTTTAAATAAAAACTTTAATTTTCATTTCTGCCTGCAGTTGGCAGTCTAAAAATCAATATCATTTCCTGAACTGGTCGCCTCTTCCCCAAAGTAAGCTGCATGTGAGCTTCCAAGAAGGACATTTTGTATGTCACCAGAAAAACTAGGCATTGGATTTTCCTATAACAAATGGATAAAGAGATTCAGATACTGTTCTGTTGATTTCAGGGTGAAAACTAGAATAATTATAAAAAAGCACATAAAAATGAATCTATTTAATATATTTATCAGTAGCCTTTGTGTTTATAAGGATTCCTAGCTGGTTCAATACATGCCTCATATTTATAAAGGCACTGTACTGGCTGTTCCCCCTTCCAGAACATTCTCTCTCATCTGCCAGAAGTGTTCTTAATGTTTAACATGAATTTTCTCAAGAACCCTATGAAAATGATACTATTGTTCATCCTCATGTTAAAGACAAAAATTTTAAGTAATTAAGTAACTTTCTAAGGATCAGAGTTAATAAGCAGAGAAAATGGGATTTGAATACACACAACTGGACTCCAGAACACACTCTCTTTTAACCACCATCCATCCATTCAGTCAACAAATACCTTTTTCATCTCTACTGTGTGTCAGATGCTAGGAATACAGTGGTGAGAAAGATAGTAAACAGAAAACAGAGACAGTGCACTAGGATGTCAGCACAGAAATGCATGAAAAGATGGACAGATACAGAGATAGCCAGTGTCTGTGGCCACAGAGACCATAAATGTGGCCAGAGGAAAAGGAGAAGCCAAGTGAACAAAGTGTCCCAAGAAGAGTAAAGAGTATGCAACTGTGTTAACTGCCAGAAAGACTTGGCAGACGAGGACAGAGAAAACACCCCCAAAACTGCCACTGCAAACAGCTTTGGACTCTGATAAGAGTGGCTTCAGCAGTAAGGTGGGAACAAGAGTTTGACTGGAGTGAGTTCAAGCAAGAATGGGGAGGACACAATCAAAAGAAACAACGGGAGGTGGACCAGTGGGTAAAGAGTACAGAAAACGCTCTCAAGGAGAATTCCTGTAAGAAGATACAGAGAAATAAAGTGACAGCTCACAGGGAAATGGGGCTTTTTGGAAACTGATGATAGGAAGCCACGCTTGTGTGTGGACAGGAATAATACAGGAGAGAAACTGATGTTGTAAGAGAGAAGGGGTAAATGTACAGGAAGTCCTTGGGGAGGTGGCCAAAAAGGGATGTAGAAACAAGGGCCAGGCTAAGAAAGGAGCAGGGTCAAGTCTGGGTATGGATGCACGGAGAACTGGAAGTGGGAAGAAAGGCAAGTTTTCTTCTGATTGCTTCTTTTTCTCAGTGAAACAAAAGATCATCTGCAGAGAGCAAGGAGAGACCACCCTACATTCCCTGAGGCCTCATTGTAAACTTTCCAAGCACCCTGCATTCCTTCCCCAGCCCCCATCATTTGGCACAAATACACCTTATAACCATTGGTGTGACTGTCTAATGGCCGTCTCTGCCACAACTGTGTGAACTTCACGAGGCCTGGGACCTGTCACTCACCACTGAATCACCAACATCTGGCACACAGCTGTCTCCTAGCTCACATACACAGTCATTTATTAATCTTCTGGTTAATAGCTCTCAAAAGTAGCTATCTTCTAGATCAGGGGCCAGCCAAATATGGTGAGGGCCAAGCCCCACCTACTGCCTGTTTTTATAAACATGGTTTTATTGGACACAGCCATGTCTGTTCCTTTGCATACTGTCAATGATTGCATTTCTACTACAACAGTATAGTTGTATAGCTGCAGAGTTGCAACAAAGGGGCCCACAAAGCCTAAACTATGTACTATCTGGCCTTTTACAAAAAGCTTGCGAACTCCTGTTCTAGACCAATGGTTCTCAAAAGTGACTGCTGATTCAGCAGAATCCGCATCACCTGGGAACTAACAGAAATGCAGATCATCAGGCCCCATTCCACACCTCCTGAACCATAAGACCCCTGAGGAACTCTGATGCACATTATAGTTTGAGAACCACTCTTCTGCGTAATGTGTACATATAAATGGTGAAGCAAACAAGACAGTTTTCCAGGTGAGTTTACATTCTCATGGAAGAACCAAACACGTACAAAGACAACTACTGGTTATCATTATTAAATACAGTGAGGCCCCGGTCAGGCAGCTCAGTTGGTTGGAGCATCTTCCCAATAAACCAATGTTGTGGGTTTGATCTTTGCTCAGGGCACATAAAATAATCAACCAATGAATGCATAAATTAGTAAAATGATAAATTGATGTTTCTCTCTCTCTCTAAAAATAAAAAAAAATTTAATTAAAAAAAAACCAAAAACAAACAGTGGAAGTTGGTCTGGGGCAGGAAAAATGGCACATGAGTACAGATCTGGAGGAGAGGTTAAGTATGGTAAGAAAGGGTTCCAGTCTTGAACAAGTGCAGAAGCCTTGAGGTGAGAACAAACTTGGCATGTTGAGGGAACAAAAGTCCAAAGTGCATACAACTGTGAGAATGTTAAGTGATCAAGTCAGAGAGGCAGGCAAGAAGCCAAAACATGGAAAGCCTTGTAGATTTAATTGGTAAGAAGTTCAGATTTTATATAGATACAGAAAACAGATGGATGATAACCAGAGAGGAAAGGGGAGGCGGGAGGAAGATGAAGGGTGAAGGGATCAAATATATGGTGAGAAAAGGAGATTAGGCTTCAAGTGATAAACACACAATAGAGGATACAGATGTCATATTAGAAAGGTGTACACCTGAAATTTATATAATCTTATTAACCAATGTTATCTGAATAAATTTAATAAAAATAAAATAAGATGTTCAGATTTTAAAGTACAATGAATGGGAAGCCACTGATACAATCTGATTTTTGTTTTTAAAAGATGATGCTAGGTGTTATGAGAAAAAAGGATTACATGAGTCAAGAACAGAAGTAAATAAGACAAGCTCGGAGGCTACTACAATATGCTAGGTGAGAGATGATGGTGCTACAATTAGACAAAGCAACACTGAAGGAGGTGGCATTTAAGGCACAGTCAACCTCACTATTCTAGGTTTTCTGGTAAGGCTGTTTTTTTACATTCAAGGCTTGGCTTCTTTTGCTAATACTGCCTTCCTCTTTAACGGCAGATAAGCAGGCAATAGCCAGGAGACATCTATGACCCAGTTCTCATCAACACCTCAACAGTCAGACTGGTGGTGGTCTACTCCAGGAACATCTTCTGCTCTGTCCTATTTCACCTCTAGCAAAGAACCAATACTACGGGTGGAGAAAAGCAGTGGTTAAAGGGAAAATAAAAGAGCTAAACAGTTACTCAAAGCTGATTAAAAATTCAGTTCCTATTCATATGAAAAGAAGTATATCTTTTCATTTTTAAAAACTTTAAATCAAGATTAATTAAAAATTTGAAAGCATAGTTTAAGGTAAACTCAAAGAAATCCGAAAGTGATATTTGGTATCTCCTCATTCACCTCATACTAGAAAGGTTTTTAAGTAAAATGTAGCCTAAAGTAGAGGTTTAAAGACCCTATTTATTATATAGAAAAAGGTTAAAAAAGCAAAAGCTTAGCCTGACAGGTGGTGGTGCAGTGGACAGTGTTGACCTGTGACGCTGAGTTACTAGGTTCAAATCCCAGAGGTCACCAGCTTGAGTGGGGGGTCGCTGGCTTGAGCACAGGATCACTGGCTTAGCTGGAGCCTCATGCTAACCCCCCAATCAAGGCACATATGAGAAGCAATCAATAAACAAAGTGACACAACTACTAGTTGATGCTTCTCATCTCTCTCCTTTCCTGTCTCTCAAAAAAAAAAAAAAAAAGAAAAAAGAAAAAATAGCTTAAGCTAATCAAGTTCATGTAAAAATTAAAAAAAGAAAAAGATGTGGTTTACAACCACTTGCAAAAGCAAAAGCAATAATGAAGTCAAAATAAGGCCTAGTAGCATCACCCTGTTTCCCTTTCCCTCCTCCCAGGTCAAAGAGAAATAACACTCTTAAAAGATGATTTCAACTTTTATTGAAAGAGGACTTTATTTTTTTCAACATTACAAACTTTTTCTGGTAGATCTTACACTCAAAGACAATCTTCAACCATTTTTTTTTTAATTTAAAGAAACTGAAGGAGAAATCCATTTTTCACAAACAAGAAGATTTTACAGTAATGATGAGAGGAAACCAATAAATTTCACACATGGAGTGGTTCAAACTATTAAGTATCTAGAGCAGATTATAAAACCTCAGAAAGATGACATAAACTGGTCAGTTATGCAAACTGCCCACAACGCAGAACCTGGCTCTAACAGTATTGAACAAGTGCTTGCTTTGCGTTGTGCCTCAGAAGGTACCTTCGTTAAGGTACACTGGGACAGGGCAGCTTCCCCTCCTCCTGGTCTTTTGTACAAATCATTAAGGCAAGTCTACAAAGGACCTGAAGGCACAGGGGTACAGCAGCTGAGTGGAAAACACCTATGTAACTTCCTGTGGTCTAGTGGCCTCTAATGCAGGTGCCAGTGGGCCTTAGTTTTGTTTTGTTTTTGTCAGCATCAACCTGCACCTAAAGCACAAGAAGTCAGTTCAAGTCACTTCAGTGAAATAAACAATACTTCATTGCATTTCAAGTGAAAGAAACAATTCTAAGCACCTCAAAGAATTAGAAGCAAATATAAAGGAAAAGCCCTTTGGTTTAGACTTATTATATAAGCAGAATGTCTTAGACTCTCCATTTTGGCTTCTGAAACTATAACAATTAATCAAGACTCTTCTACATTTCCATTATTGTCAGATCATTATATAATTTCAACAGCAAAAACACTTTGTTTTTCATTTCACTATGACAGTAGCTAGAAATACTTCAATAACAATGATTTAATTATGACCATTTCTCTTTGGTCTTATATTTAAGCTTAGGGAAAGATACTGTCAAATTAAAAAACAAATGGCAATATAGGCTATATCAATAGCTCACAAAAATATAGCACTAGTTATAGTTACTTAGTAAAAAGAGTCAATGAAGTCATTTTAAAAATAAAAATTATTTCCTAAGACAACCATATACTCTCAAATGCATGAATTCAGTGACATAGTGGCAACCAATTAGACCTTCTTTCATTTCTTCCTGGTCACCTGAAACTAAGGGCTCTTTCTGATATCTAAACATTTCAGCAAGATGAAGGCACCTTGATCAGCAGATGGAACACAAACACAAATGTAGTTCTTTAGATTATCAGTTTGGGTACACTGCTTATCACAACCCACATTTATAAATGAAAATACTGTGTTACTTTTCATTCTACGGTGTCACCTGATCACCAAGAGAAACTCACATTGCTCGGTGGGAGAGGCACCTCCAAATGAGATGAAAAGGCCACCATAAAAATGAACATATTTAGACCTACCCTTAAGTTATCTCAGGTTAGGGTAATAAGAGCCCACTTTTGCTCCAGAGGTGAAAGCTGAGAATTATCATTCTAATATTAGAAAATGAATTTTTCACAAGAAAGGACTAGTTAATGTATCCATGTCCAAAAATAAAAAAGGACAAAACTGAGGTTTACGTGAGATGCAATGAAGTGACTGACCTGAAGTAGCCTACTGAGTACATTCAAACCACATGGCACAGGAGACCGTCATCTCAGTGAGTCAACCATTACAAACATCATTCACCCATGCCTAGTCTGCCACAGAACCACAACTGAAGACTAGGATTCTTCTAGCTACAAAAGCAAACACCCCCCCCCCCCCACACACACACACACAAAGTTAATTAGAAGCAACTTTCTGTGCATTAAGAAAGCATTTTTTAGGAGCAAAGAAAAAAATACTATGATTAAAAATAATGTTCTAATAAAGCATAGTGCCCACACGCAAAAGAAAAAGACTACATAATCACAATCTTTAAGGCTTCCTTGGCAGCTAAATGCTGCAATTTTTCACACCATCTAGAAGATAAGCGTTTAATGGATGACTTAGTGTGACTTGGGAATTTTCAACAACGTGAAGTCAGGTAATTGCAGACGTCGCTGGCTCTTCACACCACCTCTTAAGAAAGTTTCTGACAAGTTCAAGAGATGTAGAAAACTATTCTTTTCTTCCCTTTAAAATCCATCTTTTTTTAGTGGATTCTCCAGTGAGGCAAACTGAGACCACAACACAGTAAAATGAGGTATTGATACAATAAATGTTCATCAGGACTTCAGTTTTCTTGCTTGAATGTCTGTGAGCATTACTACTGGTTACCAAAGAATAGTTCATTATACATCATCTTTATTCTAAACCCAACCACAGTGAACCTATTTCATTACTTCATCGTCTACTGAAAATACACAGCACACAGCCAAATGCTGCAGCCTTCTTCCCGTGTCCCATCTCTCTCCTCTCTCCACCCAATAACCTCCATATAAACTTATATATACTGCTCAGAGTATACAAGTATTTTGCTGGTATTTCCGTTGGCATGATTTTTGCGAATAGTTCAGTGTGAGAAATGATACATTAAACTTCAAAATGCAAACCACGAACAGAAATCCAGATATGGTGTCATTAAAAGATTTCAGTATTTTGACCATTTCATACATATACTGATGCAGTCAAAAGAAAAAATACACCCTACTGAGTCAGTATGCAGCGCCTACTTCTCTGTGTGGCATGTAGAAGAATGTGAAGAGGTGGAAGCTCCGTGGAGGATGCAGAGCTGTGTACTGTAAAACAGTCCAAAGACGTGTCGTTTCGGCTTATGGAAAGTCCAATTCTATTTTTTTTAAAAAAGGAACACACACGGATGAGAAATCCAAAGCTGTATCCACATAGTTGCGTGTTATTTTTAAGCTAATGTCTAACATTTATGGGGAAATAACAGACATTTAATTCTACATATCAAATTCCCCCTTTGAATGTATGCATAAACCAAGAGGCAGGTCTTTCTGGTTATCGGGTCACTTTGTAGGCACTATAAAAATAGTATAATAAACTTTCACCAAAACAAGACCAGTCTACATAAGTATATTATCTAGGAACAAGAAAGGAGGAAAGTCTCAGGTAAAAAAAAAAGGGAGGTCTTAGTATTTTCTCCAAAATTCCAGAAACTGCCCATTATGGTATACAAACAAAAAGGAAGTGTTGAAACATTTACCAGTGTTCTATGTTTTAACAATATTAAAATCAGTTAAGATCTGTAAGAATGCAACATTCAAATAATAAGGTAAATAGTAGGAAATCTAGGCCACGGCTAGAACCAACTCATATCAAGCTACCACTGCCTGTTTCCTCCACCAGGATTTCAAGTGTGTCCAGTAATTTATACTGTGGTTTCTCGACCAGCTTTGAGATTGGGTGCCGAGAACTGCCGCCTCATCCGTGGAGGTGTCACAAACTGGCTACAGTGGTTGGGTTTGTCAGTCTGTCTTTGATAAGAATTGGCGGCACTGCCCTCTAACTGACCTCCAGTGTTATAATTACAGTAAGACTGACGGTGTTGATGAATATGGCGCTTCGCCTGAAAAGTCTGCAGATCAGCAGTTGGGTGCCCAGTGTGGGAATTTAACGAGTCTGCCGAGGCAGATGCTTGGCAGCGTGTACTTTTCGGTTGGCCGTTATTGAGGGAATTGCTTCTCCAGCGTAACTGAGGTGGCTGTTGTTGATTATTAATATGCTGCTTGCTAACTTGGATGTGATCTTGACTCTGCATCCCCTGAGAACCCCATACTAACTGGGGATCCTTAGAAACTGCTCTAGCACCCTTTTCTTGGCTCTCCTCCTTACTTCCTTTTCTTCCATCCTCATCTTTCGGAATTCTAAGCTCTATAACCTCATCTTCTGTTATGATGATATGCGTCCCAGGACTCCAAGAGTTTCTGTGTTTAGGGTTGCTCTTAAAAGGGAACCGGGGCTTCCGATTCTCAGGAGGGATAAATCTATGAGGTACGTTCTGCCGACGAAGCTGCTTTGTTATCTCCTGCTGTTGCAGGTTCTTAAACCGGATTTGCTCTTGTCTCATCCAACGCAGACGTCCACGTCTGAAAGCGGGGTCCCCATTCATGAGCTGGGAAACACGCTCTTCTTTCCCAAGTTCTCCACTGTCTCCTTTACTTACGTCACTCTCACAGCTGCTACTGACACTAGCACCAACAGGTTCCTTTGCTTTGTGGCTTCCTTGGGTTTTCTGTTCCTGAGATCCAATCAGTGGCAAGACTTTTTCCATTTTGAGCATTTTATTTCTTAAGACTTTTATCTCCTCGTCTTTCATGTTATTTTGCTTTTTGACTTCTTGCAAAATGTCTTCCAGCTTGTCTATGTGAACCTTGAGGTCATCTACGTCAGTTCCACCTTTACCACTGGCCATCATGTCATCAATCTTCTCGTCCCCAACACCTACAGTGTCCCAGACATCCCTGGCCACTGCCCTCCAGGAGTCCCGCTCATTGGGATCTTTCTTCCCATACATGGCACAAAGCTCTTTCATCTTAACAATCGCCAAGGCCTCGATCTCCTGCCGACTGTGCCTAAAATCGTTGAGAGCAACCTCATAGCAAATCTCTTTTACAGCCTGAATCTTAAGATCTGAGATGGTGACCCACTTGGAATCTTTGCTCAGGCGCCTTCTTTGGGGTATCTGATACATTTTAATAGGTTCTCGTTTCTTCCCACTGCTGGGGAGGCCACATTTTTTAACAATGGTTTGCAACTTGCTGGGAGGTAGCTTTTCTCTCAGAGAAGTAATCAGTTTCCAACTCTCTTCACAGGACCTCTTGTCAGAATCATCCCCGCTATCAGAATCCGCGTCCTTTGGAAAACAAAATAAAAAAATGGCCCCAAAATAACCAAAATTAAAATGTAAAAAACGAAAATCAAATTGAAAAAAAAGCAAGCAAAAAAGCCTTAATCAAATTTAAAAACAAAACAAACCCCTATAAAACAAAAACCAAAAACCCTAAATGATGTCGAAGTCTATTAAGACATATGCATCTGTAGATTATTATTAATATAAAGATTAGTTTGTTTAGTAACACTAATCCAAATTTTCACTCGCTGGCATAAGTGATGAAACCTGCAAGCAAATCTCTTAGGAAGACTGACACTGTGAGTGAGGCTCTCACTCTACGGTCATATGAAGATATTTACAAAATGGTATAAATAACATCTCCACTAGCTCAAGACAATAAAGTAAATCCTATGCCCCATTCATGCTGACACCCATGCAGCCATTTCCCCACATTTGCCTTGGTTATTGCTGTTGCTTCTTCCAGAAACTCTTTCCCCCATGAGTGAGCACAGATGCCATATAAGATGTGACGAGCAGGCGGATTAACAAAGGTTAGTAAGGCTGGAGGATGCCACGTTTTGTTTAGCTTTACTAAAAAGAGCAGCCCTAGAAAAAAGTTAGAAGGTAAGAAAGAGAACAAGAAGCAAACAGGGATGATGTTATAAATGCTAAGACTCTATTAGCAGACCATGTAATGTTCTCATCAACCAAACTGTTTTTCTAGAAGACGAGAGGGCTTTGAAACTGGTCTTCTCGTGAGCATATATGTTGGATTTGCTACTTTCCTGTGTCACACCAAATAGAGCCACTTCACTTAAACAATCAGAGGTGCTATCCAGAGAACAAGAAAGCATAAAAGGATCCTCATAGTGGGTCTGCTACTTTGTTTTTCACACTTAAATCAATAAACTACCTTACTTCCAAAATTTTAACAAACTTCCAGAATACAAATTAAGCCATGCAAATATACTTACTATATATCATCTAAAATTCCCCAAGTAATATTTTAATAAATACAACTTAGAAATGTTTTCTATGGAAACCCATGGCACTTCTAATTATTTGAGAAATCATCACTTTAAGTGACAACTCTTCCTATCAACACATAAACCACAAAGATTTTACAGTTTATGTGAAATGGATCCACTTTAAAATGTTTTCTCTAACTCTCTTTCTGGCTATCTTTGCACTATTCCTTCTTTTTCAAAACATTTTACTTAGGCCTAAAACTGCAGCCTGATCTTGAATATAACCAAGTGGATAATAACCAATTATTCACAACTAACACAGCAAATCTTGCTAACATGGATCTAAATGAAAGAGATGTTGTTGGGTTTACAATTCCCTATAGTAAACAGGATTAAGAAAATCTTTCTATTCAGAAAATAAAAATTCCTGAGAAAAGACACTACTCACTAGACTAGTTCAAGCTAGCCTAGTAAATGAAAATATTCTTAATAGTCTCTTTTACTTGGCTGTAATTACCAGAATTATCTCTAATAAAGTTTTTTTAAATCAAATTGATAAATAGTATCGTAGTTTCTGTACCAAAGATTTCCATGTACAATTGTTTCTAGGGAACAACAATAACAAAACAACCTTTAATTTGGCCCCTGAATTTATTTTATTTATTTATTTTTTCAGAGAGAGGGATAGACAGGGACAGACAGACAGGAATGGAGAGAGATGAGAAGCATCAATCATTAGTTTTTCATTGTGTGTTGCAACACCTTAGTTGTTCATTGATTGCTTTCTCATATGTGCCTTGACCGCGGGCCTTCAGCAGACCGAGTAACCCCTTGCTGGAGCCAGCGACCTTGGGTTCAAGCTGGTGGGCTTTTTTTTTTTTCTCAAACCAGATGAGCCCGCGCTCAGTCTGGCAACCTCGGGGTCTCGAACCTGGGTCCTCTGCATCCCAGTCCAACGCTCTATCCACTGCGCCACCGCCTGGTCAGGCTGGCCCCTGAATTTAGAGCTATTGCTACTGCTGTGCATTACCTCCATCAGTCTATGAATGGGTACTAAACCAATTTACAACCTCTACGGTATTTGAAAATCTGGCAGCAAAAAGCACACAAAGCTAAATTTATAGATTCTGGACTATTTTTTTTTTTCATTCTTAAGTTTAAAAACATCAAAATGGCTAGTCTTAAGTGATAAAAGATGATATTAATTAACATTAGAGAAAAAAAGTATATCTGACTCTTGAAAAGGTTTTCCTGCAAATATATAGAAACTGAGTTTTGCAAAATAAACTCAGAGTCTTCCCAAATAATTGACAACTATCATTTTTTTTCCTGGCTCCTTTTCCTTTTAAAGTTGCTTAAGGATAAAGTGAATACTACCTAATTAAGGAAATAACAAATACTCTAACCATTGTTTTAATATCATGGATTGAGAGATAAAAATCTTTAAAATACATCTGACCAGGCGGTGGCGCAGTGGATAGAGCGTCGGACTGGGATGCAGAGGACCCGGGTTCTAGACCCAGAGGTCGCCAGCTTGAGCGCGGGCTCATCTGATTTGAGCAAAAGCCCACCAGTTTGAACCCAAGGTCGCTGGCTCCAGTAAAGGGTTACTTGGTCTGCTGAAGGCCCGCAGTCAAGGCACATATGAGAAAGCAATCAATGAATAACTAAGGTGTTGCAATGAAATGAGCAATGAAAAACTAATGATTGATGCTTCTCATCTCTCTCCATTCCTGTCTGTCTGTCCCTGTCTATCTCTCTCTCTGACTCACTCTCTGTCTCTGTAAAAAATATAAATAAATAAATTAAAGAAAAAATTTAAAAAAAATCTTTAAAATAAAACATAGAGTCTACACAAATCCAAAAGAACTCATATTAAATAAAGTGGCCATAATTTCCTTCCTTTTTAAAATACAGTCATATCGACCCTGTAGACTATGTTCTACATATAGTCAAACATATATCTCCATCACATACTGGCCATGATACTAGAAAGTCTGTATGCAAAGTTTAAGTGACAAGATGAAAATTCTATCTTATGTCTCAAAAAAACCAATTAAGATGTTTAGATTCATTTATTAAAGGGTTGGAAAAACTAGTCAGGCTGGCTAATTCACATGTCACTAAAAGATCTTTCTGTTTCTCTTAAAAACAAAATGCAAAGTAGGCCTCCTGAAGAGACTCTACAAGAAGCTTATACAAACAGAGGAGAGAAGACACCCAAAACACGTGTAAAAAAGCAAACACAGAAATGACCAGGTGTACAACAGGGCAAGAGAACACAACAGTGTGACGCGAAGGGGGAACTATCATAACAGAAAACTCCTTTCTTAAATGCTGTTATGCAAAAATATTACATGTAATAAATATTTTTAAATATTTATTGAATAATAATTCTTTAATATCTCTCAATGTTTATTTATAGGGCGCATTCAAAATATATCTGTTGGTTGACCAACACAGCATCATAAAACCATACTTCCCATTAGTACTGCCACTACTAGATCCTCTTCAGGCCAAAATGTTAGAAACCAATTCCTCTTGAGGACAAAGAATTTAAATGGAATACAGAGTTGGACTTGTGTGAGGAAAGCAACCTTCCTGCTTTAAGGATCTGCTCTTAAGATCCTAGCTTGCTTTGAGATACACGGAGCAAATGGCAACCAGAACCTGATTACTTGCAGACTAAGTATGTCCTCTGGAAACTAAATATGTGTTAGAGACATTTACTTTCTATTTGTTAATGGTCATCATCTGACTTCAGAGCACAGAATGATCATCAGCTCTTGGTTATGGAGAGTACTAGCCATCATTATTCTTTCCCCCCTAGGTACTCAACAGTTGGTCCCAGGACCAGCAGCATGGGCATCCCCAGGGAGCTGGGTAGAAGTACAGAATCTCAGGTCCCAACCCAGACCTGCTGAATCCGCCTTTGCAATTTTAACAAGACTCCTAATTGTCTGATAAGCAGAATTCTACTAAACAGAACAGTGAAGTAAGTCAGAAGACCCAAGCTTAAGCCTCAGACCCATGACCTAATAATAGGGCTTAAGAGTGGGCAAGATAGCATTTTTTAGCCTTGGTTTCTTCAACTGGAGGCAATATAAATAAACTGGAGGTAACAGTACTCATTTCACTTATATACCTATCTACGAAAGAGGGTTGTTTTAGGAATTAAAAAAAAATTGAGGTTAAAGTTCTCTGTAAATTATAAAGCACTATAATTACAAGGCACTAGTGTTAATAATAAATACAACTTAATTATACCTGTCCCGTTTGATCTCTCATAGACCATCAGAGACATGTTATTAGATTATACTACATTATTAAGGAAAAAGGCTCCTTTATGTGTCGGAAACCTTTCAAGCCCATAATCACACTCTAGCTAAATATTCCTGTTTTTATTAAAAACTAAATGCCAATGAGGCTTCCTAAAGAGACTCTATATGTATAGCATTGCTATTATTTTGTCCCAAACACTTGATTTATTTTTATAGCCCATTATTTTTTTTATACTTTATTATAATTTCCAAGATAACAAATGAACTGGCTAACCCACTGCCAAGCCTGACAAATGAGCTGCCCTGGAAAAGGCTGCTTTCGCTTAAGCCCTAGGTTTTTTGGCCCATTTGGCAATAACCTATCTTCTCCAAAGCAGAGCAACACTACACGGCTGTAGTTTACCACGCAGTGTTTTGCATGCTGTACTTTATGCTAAGGGAAGAAACCGGTATTCCAGTTTCCTCCCTAATACTCCTTATCTTAAAAGTTCACAAGTCCTAAAAACTGGAAAATTCCTAAATTGTACCCAGAATACCCAAAGGTTTGTTATACCTTCTCCTTACATATCAAATGAATGCCAAGAAGCCTCTTTATAACCAGGGCTTTTGTTAACCAAAATTGGATGGCTTTAAATACGAAAACCTAACTAATGGATCAACTTATTTATTCATGAGATTCAATTTCTATCAAACTTGGAGAATCAATTTACATCATGAAATGCTAAAACCATTAGCATTATAAGATGCGGACTTAAATGGACTGTTCAGTTGCTCACCCAAACCCTTTCTCAACCCAGAGAAACCAGGCTCCCCTGTCCTGTCTGAGCTGGTGGTACAGCCCGATTCTATGTCAGCTCACATGCCACTGGGACCCTTACTGAGAATGCAGACTCCATGCAGGGGAACAGAAAAGGATTAACACATGCAACTGTGCAGCAACACTTTTAGACACAGTTTAACTAAGAAAAAAAAAAAAAAAGTCTGTCCAGCACAAGAACAACCCCCAGGTCAGCCCAAGAGCAGAGAATTAGTACTATCAGGTGATCAGAAACAAAACCAAGGCAAACACCCACCAAATTCAATATGCAGAGTAATTATTATTAAAGAACCACCACTGATGCATACTCAAAAACCACTATCAAGAAGCAAAGGCTACCAGGAAAGCTCCCACTAGAGCACTTGGTTTTGACAGAAGATTTGACTTTAAGACATAAAAGGTACAAAACAGTCCCTTCGTGGACAGTTTTTCAGGCCAAGGCTACCAGGAGCTGTAAGTTCGTTCTCCATGAAGGAGACAGAGAGTGCGCCATATTAGCGCGATGGCTAAGCCACTGGGCGAGCGCTTGCCTGCGGGGCAGGGCAGGTGTGCCAGCAAGCTGCCCTTTTCCTAATAAAGAATTCGGGGTGGACTCCTACCAGTCTCTGCTGTTCCAAGAGAAGATCTGCTTCTTCCTTCTCCTTTTTGTACAGGATCTCCATTTCCTGTAACCTAGACGAGAAACAAAAACAAGAGAGGAAAATAATCCATGATCACCGAGCTGTTTTGTAAACGCTACCCATTCTATGTTTAAAAGAAGTGAGTCATGCAGGCCACATCACATTTGTACATTACCTTTTCTCCATCTCCTGCTTCATATCAATTCCTTGTTTCTCCAGGAGCTCTCTCTGGGCAAATGTCCAGTCCACAGGCTCCGAGGGGGTCTCAGCAGAAGGAGTCTTTTCTCGCTCAGCCCGTGCTTGCTCCGGGTGGTTAAAACGAAACACATGGTTTTTACCCATGATGATACGGTTTCCTGGCACCAAACAAAAAACAGAGTTAAGAAACCATTTTTTAAATGTATAGTATCTAGGTTAATGACCTCACTCTCCCTAATGCAAAAAGACAGCTTTTGGAATTTTAAAGAACATAAATCCTAATGCTATCACTTCGGCCTTTAGACAAAGATTCAAAAATTACAGAATTATTCACATAAGTCATGTGATCTTTGCTGAAGACTTCAAACCTGTCCATCTCACCTGAGCGCAGCTGAACAGGCTGGGCCACTCTCTTGCCATTTACATAGGTTTCTGAGCGTTCACAGGGCTCTAGAGTCACAATAACTAAGAGAAATGCAAATTAATGTTAGCATCACAAATCACTGGAATAAAATAACAGAAAGCAGATGACTATGAAGATTCAGGGTAAGTAGAACAAATTCCTGTAACCCACCAAGGAGCTGAGTGTCTATATAGTAATTTCTTTCAGGGCACCACACCCAGGGCTGTGGCTAAGACAGAAACATTTAAATGATCTGACAAACCTCAGAAGAAGATATGGAATCTCAGTTTCAGTAATATCTGACAGTTCAGTCTATAAAACCAAAAGCCATCAGAAATCTAAATTTGAGATACTGGGCCTAACCAGAAACTTAAAATCAAAAGCTACTATTTTTATTAAGGAAGGAATAAATTATACAGTACAAAAATACTATTAGACTGGTGTTGTTTTATTGAGAATCTGGACAAGATACAAGATAGACTTTTTCTTCCTCTTTAGATAAAATTAATTCTACTGGGTCTGACCAGGCGGTGGCGCAGTGGATAGAGCATCGGACTGGGATGTGGAAGACCCAGGTTCGAGACCCCGAGGTCGCCAGCTTGAGCGTGGGCTCATCTGGTTTGAGCAAAAATTCACCAGCTTGGACCCAAGGTCGCTAGCTCAAGCAAGGGGTTACTCGGTCTGCTGAAGGCCCATGGTCAAGGCACATATGAGAAAGCAATCAATGAACAACTAAGGTTTTGCAATGCGCAACAAAAAACTAATGATTGATGCTTCTCATCTCTCTGTTCCTGTCTGTCTGTCTCTGTCTATCCCTCACTCTGACTCTGTCTCTGTAAAAAAATAAAATTAAAAAAAAAAAATTCTACTGGGTCAAGGCTAGAGATCCTTCAAATCTCCCAAACCCTGGGTATTTGTTCCCTTCTTACTTGCCTATCAAATAATTAACATTCAAGACCAAGCCTAATTGCCTATGTCCTGCTTAGTCGTTGGCAGTAACAAAGGGCTCCTTTTGTTCAGGCCATTTTCATGTAAAGTAGTTATGTCTGTCCACGCATTTATAAGCGGCCCAGGTTTCTCTGTTTTCAAATATTAATTGTATAAGAAAGGTAACGTTGAAAGAGACTGGGAATACCAAGTGTTACAGATTTCTCATACTACAGAATGAGAAGCTGTTGGAAAAGCTGAGCCAAGGACTCTCACCATCCCCACTGTTATTCCTCTCGCTCCGAAAGATACAATGCTCTTCTTTAATGTGTGCCCCACTCAGCACGATGTCCTGGCGCCGCTCAGCATCTGCTTGGCCAACCCTGAACACAAGGGAAAGTGTTTCCCAGGGAAATTCAGACATAAAGAGCACGACAAACAATGAACCCCTTTCTCCCATAGAATATTCTTTGGTACATACAAAAAAGGTATCACCTTTTTTATCAGAGGCTTTCAACTGCAAATTCTATTTTCATATATGGTTAACTTCCCTACATCAGAATGAAACCAAGGAACAATGACATACTGAATGTAACTCACACAGCATTATAAAAAGACACCAGTGAACTAAGCTTCCTAATGAATTCATGTGGGACATAAGAAGGAAAAACCTTTACTTAGGATCTTTAGGGAAAAACTACATGTTAACTGACTCAGCTAGCTAAAACACATATACTGCTCACAAAATTTAGGGATAATTAAAAATAAATATGAAGTCATAAAATATCCCCTAATTTTTGTAAGCAGTGTAGTTTGTGAAAAGTAGAGGGAATAGTTTGTACTATTTCAGATGGGAAAAACAGCAAATCATTACAACAAATTTTTCAACAAACAACTTTCCTTTATTCAATTATCTAATAGAAAAGAAAACATTAAGTCAATAGTTTTTAACCTTTTTACACTTGGGGACCGGTGAAAATAGGAGAATTATTTCAGGGACCGCTCAAGGCAGAAATCATCCTGAACATAAGCGAATGCAACTAAGATCACTGGGTCTATAATCTGTATACAACATCAAGGTGTTTAACTCTTCTGCAGTCTGGCACAAAATTTCTGGTGGACCAGCAGTTGAAAAACAGAATAAAGTGGCCAAAAGAAACAAACATACCTTGTAATTCCATCTTTGATGTAATAAAGCAGGCATTCCGACATCAGTGGGTCCTCATTGAGATTAACAAGATGTGGGGTCTGAAAAAGGTTACAGATCATCAGTCTGAGCAAGCAAGTACCCTGAGAGAACTGTGACAACAGGAGGCTGATGGCTCCTCAGTTACCCACAGTGGCTACAAAAAGAGACTTCTTCCTTCCTAGTTGCAATTCGTAATAAACAGAAGACACTCTCTCCAGGCCTTCCCAAACTGCAGTCACTAGTGCATTCTACTTAAAAACATGAGTTCTGGAATAAAGAATAAAATCCTGTTCTTGATAAGGTCAAAACATTCAGAACACAAAAAAGAAAATTAAGATAGGCTGATTCTCTGGATAATCACACAACTTTAATAAACACTTGGACAAAAATCTTAAAGGATAGCAGAATAAGCCACCCCCAAAAATGTCACTTTGATGTATTATTCTGAGCTGTGGACATTAAAAAACAGCCAATGGAGGGAGAGTCTCTCTCCGAACCTCCTTTACCTGTCTAAACACAGTCCTCCAAAAGGAGCTCAAAGGTCATCAACCCCTTCCAGGGGTTTCATAAACCAGGGAAGATGGACTCTTGTCACAGGAGAGGAGCCTAGAAGGTGACACCACAGCCAGACAAACTCTGTCACACACTCTCCTGCCTCCCATCTGTTGTCCTAAGGGCCTGTCCATCTTCCCTAGAAACCATTTCCTCTCCCCTTTCCTTCATGATAGTATTTAAGTCCGAACTCTAAGCCACATCATGGAGTTCCTCATTTTTCCCTGGGTATCTCCCCTGTGTACATGAGGTGGACATGTTAATCAACTTCTCTTTGTTTTTCTCGTTAATCTATCCTTTATTACAGGGCTCTCAGCCAAGAACTCAGAAAGGTAAAGGGAAATTATTTTTTCTCATCCACAATTCCAACAAATACTTAACTTCTCATTTATACGATACTTTACAAAAATGTCCCCACACTCCCATCATCTCCCTCTGTAATTTTTATCAGTTCTTCCAAAGTCCTAGTTATTGTCTTTAGCTTATTAGTCTTTACCTTAAAGAAAAAATTTAAATGACTGACATTCAATTAATATACACATCTTGTAAAAATCCTCTTCATCTAACTCTAATATTCCTAAAATCTTTTAAAAACCAACCTTCTTTGGTGAAAATACCCCACTGGAATCCAAAAATAAGTCACATGGTCTTGCAGTCAAAATCTACTCAAGATAGTGTCAGCAAATGTGAAGAAATGAAAGAAGTGTTAGATGAGAAGGTTAAGAAAGGGACTACAAAAGATGACCAAAAAGAAATGAGAAAAACTTCTACATCTCAAGAAGTACCTGCTTATGCAGTCTGAGAGCCTCACTGCTTTGAGAATGTCAAAGACCTCCCTGGCCAGCATTCTTTTTTTTTTTTTTTTTTTATTTTATTTATTTTTTACAGAGACAGAGAGTGAGTCAGAGAGAGGGATAGACAGGGACGGAGAGAGATGAGAAGCATCAATCATTAGTTTTTCATTGCACGTTGCAACACCTTAGTTGTTCATTGATTGCTTTCTCATATGTGACTTGACTGCGGGCCTTCAGCAGACCAAGTAACCCCTTGTTGGACCCAGTGACCTTCGGTTCAAGCTGGTAGATTTTTGCTCAAACCAGATGAGCTCGCGCTCAAGCTGGCAACCTTGGGGTCTCGAACCTGGGTCCTCTGCATCCCAGTCCGACGCTCTATCCACTGCGCCACTGCCTGGTCAGGCACCAGCATTCTTTACAACCCATCATGGCACTGGCCTAAGGAAAAACAAATCTCTAAAACAGTTTCTGTTGTTTTTTTTTATTTTCGTGCCTTGAAAGGAGCCCCCCCCCCAAGTTTTACTGAGGTATGATTGACAGGTAAAAGTTGTATGTATTCAGGTGGAACACAATTTTTAAAGGTGTGCAAGTGTCAATTTATATGTGCACACCTTGTGCAATAATTGCCACAGTCAAGTTAACCCATCAGAAACAGGTTCTAACACTGAGTTTGGATATGGTCAGCTTCCTAAAGAGGTCTAGAAAGATAAAGCAGGATGGGTAAAATTAAAGTAAGAAAAGGTTTGAAATCAGAGCTGCCAGTTTGGAATTCAGTGCTGTTTATATCATATAACTTATTCAAGTTATTCATGATTTGTATTAAATACCACATTTTTACAATATGTCCTATAAAAGTTTTCCTCAGTTCTTAATATTGAAAGATATTATAAAATATCTTTAGATATATAAATGTTGCATGTGTGTTTAGGTATATGCAAAGGCATAATCTAAATTCTATCAATCCTTTTAACTGCTAAAATCTCTATATAATCTAATCATAAGTAATATAACTGAATAAATAATGTCTTACTGAAGGAAAAACCTTTAAACTGTGAAAATACTGACCTTAGGCAGTACATACATATAAATACTTTTATTACTGTCCGAGTTTTACAATCTATACCAAAAATTTCTTTAAATCATTCTTCTTTGTTGAAAGTAACACACTGGAATTTATAAACAAGTTATGTGAGAAACCTAACCAAAAGAATCCTAGCAGAAAACACAGGAACACTTTATATCACATAAAACAAAAGTACCAGTTAAAAACTCCCTTATGCACTCTATGCCAACCTAGAAGTCATTATCAGACCCCACATGAAGATATTTACGTCTCCAACAGCCTCAACTTGAAGTCATTTGAAATGAAGACCCATTTATTATTGGTAAGAAGAATGTGCTTTGTATATCAATATACTATGTTTTATTATTATATAAATAAGCACACAAAACAATCACTTGATAATATTTTCCAATATCTAATAACCTAGAAGCAACTTAGTTTTAAAAAAACCAAACACACACACACCCCTTACTATTCTAATTATCTATAATTATCTAAAAGGTATCTGCTATGTCCTAACAATGATTTGGTAAGTAGGAAGGTAACTACATACTGGGAAAGGAGCAGAGGCTAGAAGGGTTAGGACAGGAATTGCATTGCTCAGTACACAGCTGTCTATAACACAAACTGTAGAAGCAAACTGAAGCGGTTATTTTTCTAAACAAACCTGAACAGGCAAAACTGCTTCCAGAGAATTATAAATCAGGGTTGCTGGCATCTGTGGAACAACCTACACAGAAAGAGTAGCCATGGGAGGGGGGTAAGGGAGATGTTGAGGGGATACATGGGAGGGGGGATGCATTTGGGGAGGCACTAGAATCTATGTAAACGCAATAAATAAATAGAAAAAAGAAAGAAAGAATAGCCAAACTGAAGCGAGATATACTAAGTTAGGCTGGGAATTTAAGAGAAGTAATAATGGAAGATGATTAAACATCCTGAATCATGACCAGAAGTTATAGATTTACAGCTTGGGATTTTATTTTGTAAACATTAAGCATGACAGGCTGCTCTTGTATTGTAAGATAAAATCAGAAATATCTGAAATTAAGTAAGCCACACCTTTTTTTTTTTTTTTTTCAGGGAGAGAGAGAGAGTCAGAGAGAGGGATAGATAGGGACAGACAGGAACAGAGAGAGATGAGAAGCATCAACTTTTAGTTTTTTTTGTGACACCTTAGTTGTTCATTTATTGCTCTCTCATATGTGCCTTGACCGCGGGCCTTCAGCAGACCAAGTAACCCGTTGCTCGAGCCAGCAACCTTGGGTCCAAGCTGGTGAGCTTTTTGCTCAAGCCAGATGAGCCCGCGCTCAAGCTGGCGACCTCGGGGTCTTGAACCTGGGTCCTTCCGCATCCCAGTCTGATGTTCTATCCACTGCGTCACAGCCTGGTCAGGCAAGTAAGCCACATCTTAAGATTTAAAAAAAGGGGGGGGAATAGCGGGAGGAGGAACCAACCCGGGAAGACATGAAGTGCCCCAGTGACGAGACAAAGTGTTCTGTTTGGTTGAGTTTCACAACATTATTTCCTACCTTTTTAGGTGAGAATACCCCCAGAGTTCCTCCATCTTCCCGAATGGCAACTCCCATCTCAGCCAACAAGGCCTCTCTAGAAAAAACAACAATCACATCAGAATAGCAATACCAAAATGTCAATTACATCAATTTAATATGAACTGAAAAATAAAGCAAAGCAAAAACAACTGTTCATGTTTACAGTCAGTAATACATATGTGAAAGAATCTGCTTGTCTCATTATTAGAGAAATTATTTTTAAGAGAAAGAACACATTCAAAATAAATTATGTTCCAATGTTAGGTAAAGTTATAATAACCCAAATGAGAACTTTGGAGGCAGACAATAATTCATAATAATATGTCTGTTTTTATAAAAAAAGGAAGAAATGGATGTCCTTAAGCTATACATAAAACGCAACCATTTCTTCAAAATTTAAGAAAGTAATCATAAAGTAACTTTGATATATGTAGTACTATCTATAAATGTGATTTTTCTCAAATATTATGTTTGCATGCTCAACATGATATTGGTTCAAAAATTCTAGCTTAAAATCTCTATAATAAATAAGAAAAGTTCTGTTTGATACATTCACTATATCAATGCATCAAAATTCACTTCTGTCTCATTTCCATGCAAAGACAGAAACTGACTTTCAAAAATATATTATTTATTCCAATAGTAAAGTATTATTTTGGGTTATGTTCATGTTCAGGATAGATATAGAATTGGGATTTTAAAAGTTTGCATCTCAGCATGACTGGTGGTGGCAATATAGAGGGCTAGACTTGGAACACACAGGTCCCAGGTCAAAACCACAAAGTCTCCAGCTTGAGCGTGGGGTCGCTGGCTTGAACACAGGATCATCAACATAATCCCAAGGTTTCTGGCTTGAAGCCCAAGGTCTCTGGCTTGAGCCCAAGGTCACTAGCTAGAGAAAGGGGTCACTGACTCCACTTGAAATCTCTGGTCCAAGCACATATGAGAAAGCAATCAATGAACAACTAAAGTGAAGCAATTACAAGTTGATGCTTCTGATTTCTCTCCTCCCTCCCTTTCTCCTTTCCTGACACCCTACCTCTTTCTCTCTCTCTCTCTCTCTCAAATCAATATAAACAAAAGTTTGCAACTCAGACTATTTCATTTCTTACCAAAGAGGTTCTAGGAAACTTTGAAATCAGAACAGCTTTTAAAATTTGGGCCTTTAAGCCCTGGCCCATTGGCTCAGCGGTAGAGCGTCGGCCTGGCGTGCAGGGGACCCGGGTTCGATTCCCGGCCAGGGCACATAGGAGAAGCGCCCATTTGCTTCTCCACCCCCACCCCCTCCTTCCTCTCTGTCTCTCTCTTCCCCTCCCGCAGCCAAGGCTCCACTGGAGCAAAGATGGCCCAGGCGCTGGGGATGGCTCCTTGGCCTCTGCCCCAGGCGATAGAGTGGCTCTGGTCGTGGCAGAGCGACGCCCCGGAGGGGCAGAGCATCGCCCCCTGGTGGGCAGAGCGTCGCCCCTGGCGGGCGTGCTGGGTGGATCCCAGTCGGGCACATGCAGGAGTCTGTCTGACTGTCTCTCCCCGTTTCCAGCTTCAGAAAAATACAAAAAAAAAAAAAAAAAAAAAAAAAATTTGGGCCTTTATCAGAGGCAGTCTCTTTGCAAATTAAAAACTCTATCCCTTAAAATCTTCCATTTTTATATGGATCCCTAGCAACATGCAGTATGGTAACTTGAAGAACCATGACTCCTTAAAAAACATTTATATATGTGAGTTTCGCTTCAAAGTGTAATTCAACCAGCCGTAAATCTCAAGCCAGGTTTATTTGTTGGTTTTGTTTTGAGAAAGGTTCTTTGTTTTAAACTTTTTTATCTTTTCCTACCATAAAAGTAACCCAAATTCCCCAGATAATTTAGAAACATTCCCAGAATTTAACCTCCTGACCTCTCCATTCTGATGGCCTCTGTTTTACGCAGCTTCTCTTCCCAGGTTTCATTCAACTCGGCAATGATCTTCTCTGATTCCTACAGGAGGAAGTCCATCCACAGTTAGTGGCAGTCTTGTAATTTAACAAAGCATGTTTAAGAAGGACAGCAAGAAGTAGATGATGTCCTTTAAGAAAACGAGGCAGAATCGAATAGGATAAGATTTCTTCCTTTCTTAATATTTAAAGAAAGAATCATAAAGACTCAGCCTAACACTAAATCAATTCCCCCAAAATTAATTTTAAGTCCTAATAAAAATACCCTGACAGTGTGTGCACGCATGTGTGTGTGCAGAAGAAAGGGTAATATTAACACCCAAAACTGCAAGGCACTATTTCTGACATCCATTTGTACAAAAGAATAAAGTCCCCAAAGGTATTCATTGCTTTGTTTCACTATAATTTTGCCATTAACACTGATGGGGTTCAGAACATGCTCCCCAAAACATGGCACTACATATTTTAAGCTGAAGTCATTTGGAAAATGGTTCATGCAGGAAGAACGCTGGTCTCCCCCTGAAGCAGGTATTAGATATTAGAGCTCAGGAGAGGCGCCCTCCTTCTACCTGGAGGACTGGAACATACACATCTCCGAAGACACCACAATGCCAAGAGAAATCTGAATGAACGGGCCTTTCTAAGTTTCCCCCAGTTCACTATCCTTAGCTCATACCCCTTTGCCATTCCACATTCTTCTGCAACTTTTCATTCTTCATTAAACTTAATGTAAAAATGCTCGTGTTTAACATTTCTTATGAAGACTCCTGTGTCATCTCATATTTTCACTAAATAAATCTGTATGCTTTTCTCTACTAATCTGCCTTTTGTTACAAGGGCCACAAACAAGAACCTTTAAGGTTAGAAAAAAATATATTTTTCCTCTCCTATAACACAATACTTTCTGAACACAAGCCAATGCCCAATATACATATAAAGGCTTAAACATATTAATCCTCAAGTGAAATCATTTTGCCACTCAAGTGACAATTTCCCAATTTCTTGCTAAGTTTTTATTATATGCCAAAAAATAAGAAATAAAACACCTTTCCCACTCTCAAGAAGTTTACTGTATACCAGGGAGAAAGAAAAGTAACTGATAAGTCATTCACTCGGTAATTATATAATATGTAATTACATTACATGACAAGCCCTATTCTAGGTGACAGGGAACAAAATTCCTGCTTCATGAAACTTACATTCTAGTAAAGAGACTGAAATAATCAAGTTTAATCAGTAAGTCGAATATATAGTATGATGCACAGTAGCTGTAAGTGCTTTGGAGAAAAATTAATCAAGGAAGGAAAAGAATGTCGGGGGAGGGGTAGTGAGGGAGCAATGTGTAGAGGGGTCGTCAGGACAGGACTTACTGACAAGGTGCTCTGTGAGCAGAAGCTGCCACATGAGTATGTGAGGGAATAGGCAGGAAATGCCTGGAATTTTCCAGGAACAACAGTGTGGCTAGAGTAGCATACTCAAGGACTGTGAGTGGGTATGGTACAAGAAAACTACAGAACAGTGCACTAAGTGCTAGACTGCAGTATTCATAGGTCACTGAGGATGGATGAGTCAGAGCTGAGCAATACCCACACTGATGGAATGAAGAGCAAGTAGGTATTAACTCATGGAGGGCAAGGGAGTACTGAAACCGGAGATGAGCATGTACAAAAAGCAGAAAAAAATGCTAGTCATGGAGACAGTATAAGAAAGTTACATGATGATGCTGATAACAATGATGAGATAATAACAGTGATACCAGTGATAATGATTAAGAATAAAAAGTCTTAATAGTTCACAAAATAGTATGATTCATTTAACAGACTATTGTAAGAAGATTCTGGGATTCCAAAACATGATTACTTAGAAAGACACTGGCCTGACCAGGCGGTGGCGCAGTGGATAGAGCGTCGGACTGGGATGTGGAGGACCCAAGTTCGAGACCCTGAGGTCGCCAGCTTGAGCATGGGCTCATCTGGCTTGAGCATAAAAAAAGCTCACCAGCTTGGACCCAAGGTCGCTGGCTTGAGCAAGGGGTTACTTGGTCTGCTGAAGGCCTGCGGTCAAGGCACATGAGAAAGCAATCAATGAACAACTAAAGTGTCACAAAGAAAAACTGATGATTGATGCTTCTCATCTCTCTCTCCGTTCCTGTCTGTCTGTCCCTATCTATCCCTCTCTCTGACTCTCTCTCTGTCCCTGTAAAAAAAAAAAAAAAAAAAAGAAAGAAAGAAAAACACTGAATATGTACTACAATAAACCCCTAGGCATCTGGCATTTACACGGGAGCATGTAAAATAACCAAGAGCAAAGAATCAAGGCAGCAGCTGCAAAAGCAAAGGATGCAGGAGTCAGGGGAAACAAGCTGGAGAGCATAAAAATGAAGGTGGCGATGGTGATGGAGAAACGGAAGAGAAAGAAGGACAGTAACAACAACCGCTATGACTACAACTAGCTAAGCTAAGCTAGGCAAAGAGCAGACCCGATAAAAGTTAGAATCGGGCCCTGGCCGGTTGGCTCAGCGGTAGAGCCTCGGCCTGGCGTGCGGGGGACCTGGGTTCGATTCCCGGCCAGGGCACATAGGAGAAGCGCCCATTTGCTTCTCCATCTCCCCCCTCCTTCCTCTCTGTCTCTCTCTTCCCCTCCCGCAGCCAGGGCTCCATTGGAGCAAGGATGGCCCAGGCGCTGGGGATGGCTCCTTGGCCTCTGCCCCAGGCACTAGAGTGGCTCTGGTCGCGGCAGAGCTACGCCCCAGAGGAGCAGAGCATCGCCCCCTGGTGGGCAGAGCATCGCCCCTGGTGGGCGTGCCAGGTGGATCCCGGTCGGGCACATGCGGGAGTCTGTCTGACTGTCTCTCCCCGTTTCCAGCTTCAGAAAAATACAAAAAAAAAAAAAAGTTAGAATTGGCACGGGCATCAGTAAGGCTGATATAAAGGGGGCCACATAGAAGGTGCACTCTCAGGAAAGAAAACTGTCAGTTAAGCTAGAACAAATCTGCAGCGGGGGTGTGGGGAAGGTAAAGGAAAAGCGACAAAACTATCCAATGGGCTCTCATTAATCCTCCAAACATGTACAGGCTGAGAACCACCTGAAAGGCATCTCTGCAATAGGAATAATTAATATGCAGTGCATGTGCCACTCCAAAGCTAAGGGAGGAACCAACATGCCACAATAGAGGGCCAGCAACCAAGAAAAACCCATACAATTTCAGCAAGCAGTAAGACGGCCAGGAAAGAAAGTGTGCCAGGTACCAAGCAGTCAACAGTGTGTCCATAAAGCATCACAAAAGCTATTCAACAACTCTAACAGGGCAGTGTTAAATGCTTCTGCAAATGACTGTAAAAGGGCAAGTATAAGACAAGCTGGCACCATAACCTAAATGATATTAAGGCTTACTAATAATAGCTGGGTTGAAATGGCTACAGTCTCAAAATGACAACTTAGAAAACAGAAACAGAACAGGATGCCCCTGACCAAACCAGAGCACTTACACTAGTGCTTATTATACACAGAGTGGCCCACTGCCACCAATGTTCATTAGAGAATACAAAGTGACCCATTAGGTATTTAAAATATATTTTTTTCCAGGTTGGTTTTCAGAGAAAGGTCATATCAGAGCAGAGGTTAATCTGGCGGTATTAAAGCAGTTCTATTTGGGGGCAAGTGTAAACTCACCCTAAGGAAGCAAAGGTACTGTCTAGGAAGTCCCCTACCGCTTTGTTGCCAGCTCTAATGTGACCTCTCTAGTTTTACTTCCCACCTGGAGGAGAAATCAGCATATGAGCTCTTGCAGAAAAGAGATCTCATGAGTAAGGTGGGTAAGGTACTACTTTTATTTCTCAATACAGCTTCAAGGTGCAAGTTTTATATTGTTTAGAAAGCTATTTTTAAACACTTTGAGGAAAGGTTAGAGAAAATTATATTGAGTACCATATTAGCAAAACTTCAGTGCTGGAAAAAGCCTGCAAAAACTATTCCAGAACAATTCTAGGGATAAACAAACTGAGGACCAGAGAAACTAAGCAATGAGCCTGAGGCCATACTTCCTCCTGAGCCAGGTCTAAAACTGGGCTTCCTAACTCTTAAGATATTCCTTAAGTAAGGCAGAATTGATAGGCTTTAAAGAAAATATTCTATACGAAAAGCTCACCATCAATTAAGAAAAAGTGGAGAATATTCTTTCTTCAAGCCAGAAGGACAAACTTAGTGTAAATAAAACAAAGATGCCAACAGACAGCGCTTTCAGTTCTGGGGTCACCGACTCACTCTGCAGGCAGGCCTGCACGCTGGGCTCCGGTCTGCCCAGACCCTGCTCTAGGGGCCTAATTTAAGATTAAACTAAACCGGGGATTCACACTTAAGAAATGAGGAGTCAAGAAGACAAAATCTTTAAAGGGTCATTTCTTCTCACAGGTACTACACATAAAAAAAAAATTCTGAAAAGCGCACTGACATCAGGAACTGTTTTTTTTTGTTGTTTTTTTTTTATTTTATTTTTTTATTTTTTTATTTTTTTCCAGTCCTCGCTCAGGAACTGTTTTTTAAGTTCCAAGGAATGCTGGGCCCAGGTGTCACTCAACGTTAGTCTCACATCATGTATGCTTAGCTGTTTGTACAGCACTGGTTAAGAGTCATGTTTATGTGGCTAAACACAATTTAATCTCTTCACCATGAATCAGTTATGGTGATACAGAAATCCACAAAACAAGTCAGAAATATTTCCATGAAAAAAAATTACAGTTTAAACGGTCATATTAAAAGTTAAGTGCTTATATATGGAACATTCCTTGAAGCCATCACATGGCCCCCATTTTACTGTACTAAACACAGCACGCTTCATGAGGGAGTTCCAAGTGTGGGGCCCTTGGGTGGCCCAGCACAGATTTGCCCTTGGGTGCTTCTGTAATGGCTATTTGTGGATATTTATAGTCCAAGCCTAAGCAGTGGCACTCACACAGTGTTGACTTTGATGCCAAGCTAATAAACAAACACCGGAGCCAGCACACAGTGCTATAGCTACACATGTTTAAAAACCTATTAACTAGGAATCTAAATGAAGGACACATACACTTCAACTCAGTTTCAATTGTAACTGAAAGCAATGACATGTCATTCTATTTTGCCAGAGATGTTTATGAAGGGCTCAAGATATGTCTGATGGTAACATGAATGGACCTCCTCCGTATGAAAACAGAGTATTCAGTGAAAAAAGCAGTGGCGACATCCTGTGCAAAAGTAGCCTACCAACTGATCTTTTTTTTTTAATAAAAAAGAGAAGCAAAGGGGGAAAAAATGATGAGGAAATGAACCAACCTCCTCTGTTACTATTCTCCATGACAGTATTTTTCTTCTACAGTGTTGTCATAGGAACACAGCTCTTTCACACTCAACAATGAAATAATCTCCAAAAATGAAAAATTCTCAAGCATTTCTATCATACGGCCATGGCTTGCTGTAGAAGCAAGATGTCATCTGCCGGCAGCATTAAAATGCAGGTCTGCCAGAATGAAATTCTCACCATTCACAAAATAGAGCAGAACTAAAGCGCTTACGCTCCAGTGAATAACCACACTGCATTAACAACTCAAGACTGAATGCAAAGAAGCTCTTTTCTAAAGGTAGGGAAAATGGCAGATTTCACTTATGTTGGCTTAAAGGAGAATTAAAACAGAGAAATTTATTACTTTCTGGTGAAAATAATACAGTATTTGGTGGGAAACAGGGAAGTTACGGGGAGGGTTCTCTGAACAATGGCAGTGTTATTCCCTAGAAACTATCTGGACAATACTGGATGACCTAATTCTTCAGTGTCTGGTTAATGTCTTCACTCCCAACACTATTCAATATTATTTTGACCCTTTAGTCTGCAACATGAAAGGTTTCTCACTCTCTCCCCCACCCTTTGCCAAGTATTTCAGAACTTCAGCCACTTTCCAGTAACATGTCCTGAAGTAAGATATAAATAAGATCATTTGATTTCCAAATCTCCTTATTTTAGACATCAGTAAAATGCCAAGGAAAAAGGTAGGCTGATTAAGAAGCAGAAACCCATTCTTCCTATAAAATCTTTCTCGGCCTCACCTGAAAACCGAAATGAAAGCATTTGCAATTTTCAATTATCAAGCTTAAATCCCTTTAGGGGCGACAAGGCTCAGTAAACCTTTCCAATCATTAATCTGTCATAGTGTATCACTGGTCTGACCAGTTCCTGAATGGGCCTCAGTTGCGGGTGCAAAGCTTTCTCAACAGTTTCTCTGCCTTCATTGTTTTCCCTACCCCGGTGCTCTTGAATACAAAGGCCAAAAGATATGGATCAAACTATCATCCTGGAGGTGACAAACAGGAAAGAAAAAGCATCTGTGATGCTGTCTCAGTGACTTGACAGATGGTACCACAGGTGACAACTGTCTGCTCTCACTGTAGTCACTGGGAAGAAAGGAAGAACCTATGAGTCAGAGGCTTTGCTGCTCCTAATTTTCACATTCATGGACAGAGGCAAGAAAGTGCTCCACCAAGCCAGCCACAGGCCAAAAAAGCAAAGTCAAGTGCCTCGCAGCACTCCAGGGCACAGCACTGAGGCCTCTGACCCCATGTGGGCCAGGAGGAGGAGGCAGGCCTTCCACGACAATGATTGCAAGGCCCCAAGGCTTTCTATGTACTTCCAAAAGATGTGACCTCACGTGTCTCTGAATAAACCTGGTATAGCTACTCGAATGTTCAAACTTTCTTTTGAAGGTATATTTATTTTCCTAAATAACAGCATGGTTTTATATAAAAGTCTTCCAATGAAACCAAATGTTTTCAATTAATTAATTAATTAGTTTTCACCTAAATTCTAACTAAACAATTTCACTGTGACTTATAAACTTCCTCAGAACTACTAGACATATCTACTTATCAGTTACTTTGCATGGCCAACTTATGATCTGCCCATGCATCTCACCCACTCTGCCTGACCACATCCAACTCAAACTTTCTGGTGAAAAGAAATTGTCTTACAAAGGAAATTCCATTTTCAGGACACCTCTAAAAGTTAGAAAATTCTTGGCCCTGGCTGGTTGGCTCAGTGGTAGAGCATCAGCCTGGCGTGTGGGAGTCCCAGGTTCGATTCCTGGCCAGGGCACACAGGAGAAGCGCCCATCTGCTTCTCCACCCCTTCCCCTCTCCTTCCTCTCTGTCTCTCTTTTCCCCTCCTGCAGCCAAGGCTCCATTGGAGCAAAGTTGGCCGGGGCGCTGAGGATGGCTCCATGGCCTCTGCCTCAGGCACTAGAATGACCCTGGTTGCAACAGCAACACCCCAGATGGGCAGAGCAACGCCCCAGATGGGCAGAGCATCGCCCCCTGGTGGGCATGCTGGGTGGATCCCGTTTGGGCGCATGCGAGAGTCTGTCTGACTGCCTCCCCATTTCCAACTTCAGAAAAATAAATAAAAATAAAAAAAGTTAGAAAATTCTTTCATATGCTGAACCAAAATCAGTAATTTTTTTAGTCCTAATTCTGCCTTGTGGAACTTCATAGAATACCTTTCATTCAGTCTGAATTCTTCTTACCTTTAGACGTTCAATGGCTTCTTCTCCTCCAGGTGTAGACATGATCCTCTCCTGAATACTGGTCACAGATGTTAAGCCCACCTGACTATTGAGTGAGCAGGAAGATGAAGATGAAGTAAGGGACCCCATGGATGCTGTGGAAAAATTGCCAGGGCGTTGATTCTCAGAGGCTAGCAAGTACCTATGCTTATTGTTCTGAAAATCTTTCAGATCTGGGAGACAGAAAGAAGGGAGGGCAGAAAAAGTAGAAAAGAGGGAAAGGAACAGAAAAAAGGAAGGAACACCAGTGTAAGAAGGAAAGCATACTAAAGTACCACGACAAAGACGTGTTATAATACAAAGACAAGTTGTAACTGTTCTAGATGGCAGTTCTAAAACATGGCTGTCTGTAACACTGGTTTCCTAGAGGTTAAGAACCAACTCTGAATTTAGAAACTACAGAACAGCAGTATGGGTTAACGTTGCATCTAGTAGTGGGTACCCAGGCCACAGAGGATACTGGTTAGGCATTCTACCTACGCAGCCTTATTATATTCCTTCTATTCCTTCTGTAGCTCCAAACCCACAATGCCTCAGATTTATACTACTCCTAAATCTCAGCAGTTTGTCACAGTAAGGGGGGAAAAATGATCACTTATTTATCAATAATAATATCTATCAGCCAGACACAGTGTTACATTCAGCAAAACTTCCCCCTAAATGTTACAATTAAAACAAAAATCTAACCACTTAGTAGTGTCCTTTGTTTAGCAACATTTCAATATGCTAAAAAGAATTTTTAAACTACACTTTTATTTTTAGGTAACTGTAGAAACGACAGAATTTTGTATAAGTCCTACTGTGAACTCCAGGAGGATGGACTGCTTGCCTCAACAGGGAAGAACAATTAGCAAATGAATCTGGTATAGGTTGTATTCATCTGTTAAGAACATGCAAAAATTAAGGCTGAGTATTTGCTAAATAAGGCTCTTACTTTTCCTAACAGTATGACCATGAGTCATTGGTAAGCCAAGTTCTAGTAGGAAATGCAAGTTTTACGGACATACTTTCATTTACTAAGGTCTTCATAGAGCTGTAGATTTTGCTTTTAAACTTCATTTTTGGTAAAAGAGCCACAAACAACAAATTCAATAATTTGGTGTTTGCAATTTCCTTCATAAATCACCCTTCTCAAATAGACACCAGAGAAAAACCATAGGTATTGGTGCATTCCTATTTTAAAATTAGCTCATTTTTAAATTTGAGAAAATCTACATTACTTAAAATTCATATCAAAACTAAGTTTTCCTTAAAGGCTGTGAGTCAATACAAAGAGTAAGAAAAAATATAATTATATTATGTTCTCTTTGGCCTTCTCATCTCTAGTTAATCAAAGCCAGTTCTTGAGGCCCCTTAAAACTAATGGGTCGCTTCAAGACAGTTTGAAAACCACCATCTGCAAATACGGATTATAGGAAAACACACAAGTTTTAAAAGGGAGGATAGGAACTGAAGCAAAAAAGTAGCCATCAGGTGATGGCAGCGAGGTGGGAAAGACCAGGAAGGATGGCATTAGAAGGCCCAATTGGCACATGCAGGCCCTAAAAGGAATTAAGAGCGATACATTGAAACGGAAATTCATAAGTGGTCAGAGCTGCTTTGCTGCATGATACAGAATGAACACGTAAGTCATGCACAGCTTTCAGGGAGAAGCCATAGCTGCTCAGGAAAGAGGGAGATAGCAAGATGGCAGCAGCACCGCTGGCAGCACAAAAGCAAGAAAGAGATGGTGTCTCGCTCACACCAGCGTTGGTCAGCTTTGAAATCTCAGACAGAGCCGTTTCAGTCCAAGGGTCACTCTGAAGCAGGACATGTAAGTGTCCTCAAGGCATAACTCTAGCACAGCAGCCAGGGCAGCATCTGGTTTCTGGGTATTTCCTCACTCTCTTCCAAGCCAACAAGTCAATAAACGTATAAAAATCAATGCCCCCAAATCAAGATTCTTCATTCTTTCTAAGAAAACAATTCCTTGATAAATTATCTTAAAATGGTAAGAAATTATTTCCTTTGATATGAGAAGAACTTAGTGATACTAGAGAATGTGTGATCCTTTATAAAATGTCATTTCAAGCACAAATTTTAGTCATACAAGTTTTTAAATGTAATTTGTACTTCATGAAAAAGGGGAGGAAATGGTTACATAACTATAAGTAAGCTGAGGCTCAAGATACAGAGGAAGCCAATTTAGCATAAGTACAGGCTGAATGCTAATCCAACATTCACAGAACTGCTCAGTCTCACCCACTGGAAGGGATTGTTTTTAATTATATATGCACACCAAGTCTCAGCATTACACAGCTAATTAAAAAGGAGTTTTTCTATTAAATAATCAGATTTAAGGATCTCAAGAACATAAAAGATGTAACAGTGATTAAAAACTAGAGCTCTGAGTTATACTACCCAATCTGACCACACAGAAACCACAGCATCTCAACAGCCACTAACAACTCCAGGTAGCAGTATCCTCACTGGTAAAATTGGCATGATGGAACTTTTTGAGTCACTGACAGAACTCAAGGAGACAATGTATACAAGGTACCAGAACAGGGCCTGACACATGATACACACTTGACAGACATAAGCTGTTTTCATCGCTATCTTCATCATATATGACTTTGGATTCAGTTTAATCATAAGTAGAAAAACTGAAGAGTAGAAGTAACATGAAATTCTCAAGCCTCTTGCCTTCATTCAAGACACAAACTGAAATTTACCAGATTGCTTTGCTGAATGTAGAAGCGGAGAAACTGACCCATTTCTGAATCTACATACAGTATGCTCTGTCTGGGATTTCACAGTGAGAACTGCTGGCATGCAAAGCTCATTTTAAGGCTGATCCAGCAGAGGTAGATTAGCAGATCAGAGTACTGAGAATAATCAATACACGAAATACACACATTTGCCTCCACTTCCAGAGTAATCATCGATCAATGGATCAACTGAAGGTAAGCAGGAGGGAAAATACAAGAAGGGTCAAACTTCAAGTTCAGCAGTGACACAGAAAGGGAACAGAGAGCAGTATTTTGGCATTTTGGGAGGTGAATATATTAACACTTGGAATACATTATCATTTTACAAACTGTATTCATCTAAAATCAATTGCTAATCACTAAGACTAACTAACCAGAACAGGCCTTGAACATCTTATTATAATTCCAAATGATTACAATTTTACACTAAAAAACCCACATACGCTGTATTAACTAAAGTAAAATATTATTCTACTTGAATAATCTAGTTAACTCACTTAAGAGAAATTCTGATTAGACATTATGCCTAATCAGACATAAGTAGATTCATTTTAAGACAAGTGAATTAAACAAAAATTTCAAGTAACATTTTTATGAAGCGATTAGTATCTCAGTAAGAAGCTTAATGTTCCAAATAAATTTCACTGCTGCTCTAAAATAGAAATCTAATAAAAATACAAGTAGTGATATATTCATGAAAAATTAATTTCATGAATTCAAATGGATATCCTGGTGCATACTCCTCTATAAGAAATTCTAAGATAATTTTTATTGTTTTTTTTTAAGAAGTTAAGCAAAAAACAAAAAAGCCTTTCACTACCATCTAGCTTCATCAGATTCCTTAAAATCTAAATTTTAATAGAACCGTGAAGAAGAAAGGACTGGATTTTGTATCAATCCTTAATTCACTTACTATCAATGATATCTCCCAGTCCCTGAGCACGGAGAAGGTCCTTCAGTCGCGTCACCTCCTCCTTTAATTCACGAACAAGCTTGGCATTGGGGTCCTCATTGATGACAGCGTTGCATTTAATTTGTTTTGCACGATCTGCATATCTAGACCCAAAAAGATTCGTTTTCACCATTCTTCAGATGCTCTACTTTTCACAAGTAACATGTCACTATGTCTAAAGCAAACAACTTGAGTATTTACAAATTTATGAGACTTAATTATAATACTCTTTGTATAAAGTTTTATAGTATCTTATAAAGATGAAGATAAAGGCTCAGGTGAATTTAAGTAATTTACTCAAGATCACAACAGAAATACGAGAGAAAAGACTCAAAACTGGTTGGTCAGACTATAAAGTATTCTTTTCATTATATCAAAAGTGTCTTTAATGAAAGAAGAGTAGAAAGTTTGGGATTAAAATAATGAAATCTATTTATATATAGAAACAGTCTGTTAGTAAACATTCTGGCACTAATTTTTTTTAATGTGATGTACTCAAAATTGTATCACTTTTCACAACTTGCGCACTTCTATAATGACAAACACCACAGGGACATTTCTTTTTACAGAAATAAATATAAGAAACTTTCACTCTTTCACTATTATCTAAAAGTTATCCAAAAAACCTCACTTGAACAATTTTAACATCTCTCCTAGGAAAAAGTTCCTGCCTTTCCCAATGAAACTGAAAACTATAAACAATTCTATTATAATAAGAATCTCTCTCCCCAACATTTTCTGTGATGAGAGGGCTGGATCATTACTCACACAAATGACTACCCATTCAGCATAAGAAAATCCATGGCCTAACAAAATAAAATGCCTTCATGTGGAACCGTGTTCTGTTTAGCTACTGGGATCAAACTGGAGTACCTCAGAGTGCTCAAAGTTTCATCATAGTTGATATCTGCTGGGCTCAGAGCAGCAACCATTGCAGTCCGAGAATTGCCACCTAAAAAAATGAATCATGATTACTTCAAATCATATTCATTTTAGAAAAATGTTATCGAATGTATCAGATCAGATAGCGTAACTTCAGATCCTAAGATTTCATCAAAAGTCAACAAATTTCTCTGGTGTGCGGAAGTCCCAGGTTCGGTTCCCGGCCAGGGCACACAGGAGAAGCGCCCATCTGCTTCTCCACCCCTCCCCCTCTCCCTCCTCTCTGTCTCTCTCTTCCCCTCCTGCAGCTGAGGCTCCACTGGAGCAAGGATGGCCCGGGCGCTGGGGATGGCTCCTTGGCCTCTGCCCCAGGCGCTAGAGTGGCTCTGGTCGCAACAGAGCGACGCCCCAGAGGGGCAGAGCATCGCCCCCTGGTGGGCAGAGCGTCGCCCCCTGGTGGGTGTGCCGGGTGGGTCCCGGTCGGGCGCATGCGGGAGTCTGTCTGTCTGTCTCTCCCCGTTTCCAGCTTCAGAAAAATACAGGAGAAAAAAAAAAAAGTCAACAAATTTCTTGAATGTCTCCATGCCAAGCATTGTAATCAAATCTTGGTGACTGCATCTACTGTGTCCAGGTACCCTCTTCCCACACCAATCAAGGCCTCAGCCACTTCACCAAAGCCACTCCTAGTGAAGTGAAAGTCACTGGTGACATGGACAGCCCAACAGGCCATCCTCAGCCTCCTCTTCCTATCAGCAATGTTTGACAAAGCTAACCACTCCCTCCTTCATGATAAGAAGAAAGGGGCTAAAAAAACTGAATAATAGCCTGAAAACATCAGCAGAAATGAGTAAAGGCTGGTAACATCTGCTTATGTGTGCCTCAAAGGAGCATGGAGTTTTCAAAGAGGAAGAAGCAATAGTTTGAAGCAGGTGTGTGGTCAGAAAGACAACTACTCCACAATTCAAGCCCTGAAGTCAATGATAAAGGGGAGAAAACCATGATTTAAATAAAAGCGTGCAAATCTAACCAGCTTAAATCTATAAGATAATTACACACCCATGGTCAACATACCTAGATTTTCTCGAAGGAGCCAAGTAAGTACAGAATCCCTGTAGGGAATAAAGTCGGTTTTCTTCTTCTTCTTACTCTATTCAACAGAAAGAAATGGTCTTAGCATTGTTAAGGAGGAAAAATTCACATGAAAGGCAAACCAGCCTAAAATTCCCAAATAAATTAAATTATAGTAGAACCTTCACTGTAGAAATTTAATACAGCTTCAGTTCTTCACAGTATCCAAAGCTCATGCCATACAGTAACTATTTCTTTTCCTACTTTATTTTGAGAAGTTTGTAACATACGTAGCACTTTAGCGAGCAGTATAATGAGCTACCACATACCCATCATGACGCTCCAACCATTTTCAGTATTTTGCCAATCATGTTTCTACACTTTTTATTCCTGAATCATTTTGGGAGTAAACTGCAGGCATCAAGCCCTTTTAGTCCTTAAACTCTTAGCAGATAAGGACAGTCTCTTATTCACAGTTCAAAGACCAAATTAAGGAAATTTAACATCAACATAATACTACTATCTAATATCCTGTCCATATCATGTCTTTTAAAGCTGGCAGTGTTTTAAAACAACTCCCAACATTTCACCTATAAACCCTTCAGGTACATCTCTATAACAGAGAAGGACATTTTAAAAGACATAACTGCACTACCATTAAACACTTAACAAAATTAACAGTAATTGCTTAATATCATCTAATACTCAATCAACAAGCAATAATCTTTACTTTTGCAGAGGGGCAAATATAAATCCTGTACATTCCAGGCTGGATGTGTAGGAGCCAGTCATTTAATTAATGCATTTACCTGACCAACCACCAAATCATCAAGTGGTTTGTGACATATCTAGTAATTCTTGTAAAGCAGTAGTATTTGTTTTCTTTGAATGGAAATTATGCCTAAAATAAATTCAATCATTAAAGTAAAAGGTCTCAGAAAATTATATAATTTGCTAATCTAGAGATTAGTAAACTCTACAAAATGCTTTTTCTGTATATATAAAGGATTTACTTATACTGTTCTCTTCATAACCCTTCCTAAGTCACAGAACAAAACAAAAAACACCAATGCAAAGCCAGTGCTGCAATGGAGGGAGTTATATCCTTTGAAAGTAAAAATTTTTGTAGCTAAGAGCTACTCTGCTGGTTAACGAACACGTTGTGATAGGTTAAGAAGCTACACAGGGAAAAGGGTTCACTGCTACACATCTTCCCAGCAATTGGCAGTTTTATAATCCATTCCTGGCATAACCTAAATTTAAATTACTCTAAGGATGATCTAGTTCTTGTGAAAGCACAGGTATTCAGCAAAAGAAAACTAAGTAGCTAGTCTCTGGTTTGTTGAGGAAAAAATGTAGGCAAGCAGCACTTTAATTCCACCTCTTATCAAATACATCCCCTCCATCTATCCTACTCCGCCCACAGACACACATTCCAACAATCAGAAATCATTGCCAAGAGCAGATTCTAAATTACACAGACCTCAAGGGAGACTGAAACCAGTCATTCACAACCCAGTGAAACTTGCACTCCATTACAAAATTCTTTTTTTTTTGAGAGAGAGAGGAAAGAAGGGAGGGAGGAAAGGAGGGAAACATCAACTTGTTGTTCCACTTAGTTGTGCACCCATTGATTGCTTCTCATATGTGCCCTAACTGGGCCTCAAATGGGTACTGTCGGGATTGAGCCAGCAACCCTGATTGATGCTCTAGATGACACATTATCCATTGCACCAACGATCAGGGCATCCATTACAAAATTCTTGAGGCCAGAGACCTCAGTTTTCCCTTTTCTAGTTCCCCACTCTCTCCATTTTGCCTATGGCAGGTCCTGAAAATGCTATGTAATATTTAAAGCATGGCAGTTATAATGACTGCAAATAAAACTTTAAAAGTAAGCAGTGTCACGTTACCGAAAATGTTTTATTTTCATTTGTCAATTAGACTAAATTAAGGAGTAGCTAAATGAATATGCATAAATAGAACTTCAATCTTTTCCATTTGAAAATATCCTGAATTTTAGTCATTTCTTTTTTATTTGCTCTCTTATAAGGAAGAATTGCATCTATCTTACATCTACAATTTAAAAAAATATATTTATATTATTGATTTTAGAGAGAGAGGAAGGAAGAGACAGAGAGAGAGAGGAACATCAATCTGCTCCTATATGTGCCCTGACCCAGGATTGAACTGGCAACCTCTACACACTTCTGGACCGTGCTCTAACCAACTGAGCTATACAGCCAGAGCAATCTATATTTTATTTATTTATTTATTTATTTATTTATTTATTTATTGCACTTTTCCGAAGCTGGAAATGGGGAGGCAGTCAGAAGACAGACTCACATGCGCCCGACCGGGATCCACCCAGCATGCCCACCAGGGGGCGATGCTCTGCCCCTCTGGGGCGTCGCTCTGTTGCATCCAGAGCCATCCTAGCGCCTGAGGCGGAGGCCACAGAGCCATCCTCAGCGCCCGGGCCATCCTTGCTCCAATGGAGCCTCAGCTGCGGGAGGGGAAAAGAGAGACAGAGAGGAAGGAGGGGGGGAGAAGCAGATGGGCGCTTCTCCTGTGTGCCCTGGCTGGGAATCGAACCTGGGACTCCTGCACGCCAGGCTGACGCTCTATCACTGAGCCAACTGGCCAGGGCCTATTTTGTTTTTTTTTTTAAATGTACTTAAAAAAAAGGTTTTTTAGCCCTGGCCGGTTGGCTCAGCGGTAGAGTGTCGGCCTGGTGTGCGGGGGACCCGGGTTTGATTCCCGGCCAGGGCACACAGGAGAAGCGCCCATCTGCTTCTCCACCCCTCCCCCTCTCCTTCCTCTCTGTCTCTCTCTTCCCCTCTGCAGCGAGGCTCCATTGGAGCAAGGATGGCCCAGGTGCTGGGGATGGCTCCTTGGCCTCTGCCCCAGGCGCTAGAGTGGCTCTGGTCGTATCAGAGCGATGCCCCGGAGGGGCAGAGCATCGCCCCCTGGTGGGCAGAGTGTTGCCCCCTGGTGGGCGTGCCGGGTGGATCCTGGTCGGGCGCATGCGGGAGTCTGTCTGACTGTCTCTCCCTGTTTCCAGCTTCAGAAAAAAAATACCAAAAAAAAAAAAAAAGGTTTTTTTGGCTCTGGCTGGTTGAGGCTCAGTGGATGGAGCATTGGCCTTGTGAACAGACATCTTGGGTTCAATCCCCGGTCAGGGCACACATGAAAAGTGACCATCTGCCTCTCTTCTCCTTCCTCTCCCACTCTCCCTTCTCTCTCTCCTCCCTTCTCGCAGCTTAACTGGTTTGAGCATTGGCCCCAGGCACTGAGAAGAGCTCAGCTGGTTCAAGCATTGGTCTCAGGTGCTGAGGATAGGTCAGTCAATTTGAGCATTGGCCCTAAATGGTGGTTTCCAGGTGGATTCCAGTTGGGGCACATGTGGGAGTCTATCTCCATTCTCTCACTTAAAAAAAAAAAAAAGGTGTTTTTTTCCACTGATTGACAGAGAGAAGCATCAACTCACTGTTCCACTTAGTTGCTCCATTTAGTTGTGTACTCAGTGATTACTTCTCGTATGTGCCCTGACCAGGGATCAAACCCACAACCTCAGTGTGTTGGGATAATACTTTATCCACTGGTTCCTGCCCAGGGCACATCTATAATTTTTAAAAATAAGTGCTTCAGTAGTTACATAAAGAATTTTAGCCCTGGTTAGATAGCTTGGTTGGTTAGGGCGTGGACCCGATGCACAAAGGTTGCCAGTTCAACCTCGGTCAGGGCACACACAGGAATAGATTGGTATTTGTCTCTCTTTTCCTCTCTAAAATCAATAAAACAATTTAAAATTTTATTTACACCAGTAACTTTTCTAAAAAGAAATAGTATTAAGTGTAACTGGTAATAATCTTGTTTCTCTCCCAAGCAGAAATAATAGTACATCTGAATTCACCAAAAATTATGCTTGTAACATAAAAACTAAAATTTATTTCTCATCTGTTATAGTTATGACATAGATCAGCGGTTCTCAACCTGTAGGTCGCAACCCCGACGGGGATCGAACGACCAAAACACAGGGGTCGCTTAAAGCCATCGGAATATATATATTTATTATACAATACATTTTTAAATAAAATATGTATTTTCCGATGGCTTTAGGTGACCCCTGTGTTTTGGTCGTTCGACCAATAAAATATGTATTTTCCGATGGCTTTAGGCGACCCCTGTGTTTTGGTCATTAGGCCAATAAAATATGTATTTTCCCATGGCTTTAGGCGACCCCTGTGTTTTGGTCGTTCGACCCCCGCCGGGGTCGCGACCCACAGGTTGAGAACTGCTGACAAAGATGCAAAGTACTAAACTGGGTTTTACAAAACAATTATAAAAAGTCATTTGTGGACTGACTGGTGGTTGAGCAGTGGACACAGTATCAACCCAGAACACTGAGGTTCCTGGTTCACTGGCTTGAGCAAGAGGTCATGGGCTCAGCTTCAAGCCCCCAGTCAAGGCACATATGAGAAACAATCAGTGAACAACTCAAGTGCCGCAACTACAAGTTGTGCTTCTCATCTCTCTCCCTTCGGTCAATCTCCCTCTCTTAAAAAATAAAAATTAAAATTAAATCATTTAAATTATCTATGACTTTCCATGGTAGGAAACTAGTAAAGATAATACAAATAAGTTTAAGAAAGATATACTAATAATTTCAAAAAGTCAGCTATGTTTTAGAATGGTACCTTTTAGAAATTTCTTTTATTGTCCTTTTGAGAGGGTTATAGGCTTAAGAGAAAGTCCTATGTATCAGTAGAAGAAATGTTATGAGATAATACAATATAGAAGCTTTCTCAAATTTCTTTTTCCTTTATTCTGAATTCCTTCTCAAAAGCACATCATGTTCCCTAAATTAATTTTGCTGTAGAGTCTCATGATTCGTGGTCACCCCAAACAGCAATTCTAAATCCCAGAGCTAGAAAACAAATAATGAAAACATTTCTGAAGTTTCCATTTCTGCTTATGCTACCATACACCCTGCTGAGGACCTAAATCATCACAATTGATTCTATAGCTAGTTCATTTTTATCAAACCCCACCATACCTTGCTGGTGCAGTTATCCTACAGATGAAAGCATTTAAAAGAAAGAATGAGAACACAGGATAAGCCTTTAGAGAAAATATATTGTGTGACTTTTAAGTCATAAATTGAATATGACTTCTCAGAGACAAGCAAAAAAGCATTTAATTCTTTCTAAGGATTCAAATGAGGTACTGAGCTAAATTAAAACACACACAACTAACACTGTCTTAGCTTCTAACTTACATAATGAAGCCCTTTATATAAAAATCGTTACAGCTTCAGTGTTTCACTGTTAAGGAATAAGAAAAAATAAACTCTTTTAAAAATACACTATTGGCCCCCAAATCAACAGCATTTATTAACCCTTTGAGTAGTGAGTCTTTTTCATGCTCGCTGACCCCAGGAGTAAATTTTTTTTTTTCCTTCAAAAAACGAAATTAGTTCTAGTTACAATTTTATTAACTTAAATCATGTTTGTTTGCTAACAAAGTTCTGGAAACAAGAAGAACATACATTTGCCTTTTTTTATGTTGCCTTACATATTTTTAAAATAAACATTTTTGTACAATTGTACTCTGGATGGTCAGGAGGCACGAGGACATACATGAATGTTTGTTCTACTCAAAGGGTTAAGGCACACTGCTCAAAAAACTCCAAAGAATACTGCATCCTACTTAGAAAAGATTGTTTAAAAATAGAATGTGTAATAAATACTTGTGGTTTTATGAGAAATGAAATAAAGCTTAAAAATAGTCAAACCTTAGGTCTCTGTGAAAACCTAGTTCATTCTCTAGCCTATACACATCTATGTTTACTTACATTCTCCTTAATCTCTTTACTTTTAGTACAAAGTATGTTACAGCTGTATCTTATTGAAAAGTTCTAAAAGAAAAGGCAGTTTACATAAAAAGACCAAAAAAGGACAGCTGTCATAAACAATGAAAATATCTATCAAGTACATCTGCTAAACAGACAAGTTTTCCCTTACGATGAAGTGTAACACTTACCACCTCAGCCAAGGCTGAAATGACTTTGCCCAGAGTTGTAAGAGATTTATTGATATTTGCTCCTTCCTGAAATCAATTCCAAACACAAAAGAATTGAACGGTTTCTACTACTGCCACATCATTATACTAGATAAAATACAATTAGCCATATGCTAGCATCATCAGTTTATTTATGACCATAAATTCTAAAAAAAACCCTTTAATCCTCAATCTTCTCTCCTCTCCACTTGGTAACATGCCAGGACCACATGCCTAATGCACAGTCCTATAGTATCTTTGAAATATTTATTCCCACAGTTTACCAACATGAAATTCTTGCTGTTGCTAAGCATTTTATCTCTAGAGGAGTTCATGCTGGTTCTCACATCTGGACCTTGTGTATCCTCTTCCCATTACTGTCCCCTACTTTCATCTAACCAAATTCTGCCTATTTCTCAAAATATAATTCAACTCTCACCTGGACCAGGTAGTCCTCCTTAATTATCAAGTTATGTAAAACTGACCCTTTCTTTGTAGTCATAGACCACAAGTTGGCAGAATTTTTTTGTAAAGGTTTTGTGGGCCATATAGTCTCTCTCAACTCCCAACTCTACCACTATGGCATGAAAGCAGCCACCAATAATATGTAAACAAATAGATGTAGCTGTGCCCCAATGAACTTTTATTACAAAAACAGACAATGGGCCAGATATGGCCTATTGGTCATAGCTGGCTAACCTGTGTTATAGAGCAATTATTGACTAAGCCATTTGTTTGGTAAAATAAATACCTTTAATCGAGTCCCTTTGGCACCAGTTGAATCAGCTCGTTCGCTTCCTGCTAGATCCACCAAGCTTATTTTACTGACCTGGTAAAGAACAATGACATGGAGACAATTCAAAAATAAGTAACACAGAAGTAGGAAACATGTAGAGGCAGGAAATTAATAGATTAAGGTACAAAAAAGACTAAAAATCTCTTCTATATGACATAAGAAGACAAAAACAACATATACTTTTTGTCGATTTATTTTTTAAAACTTTTTTAAAATTTTATTATTTTTTTTACTAGAGGTTTCCTGCATGGTTTGTCTCCTCAGTCATTGTCTATGGGACTCTGAGAAGCTGTAGGAATACGCAGGTGTGGACTCAAGACCCGGCTTTCTCTCCATTGATGTGGAAAGGGACCATACAACTCGGAGCAGAGCCCTATGCTCCCCTATGCCACTTGGACAGAGCCCCAAGGAGAGTGACCCAGGGGTATCCACGTTAGAATTTTTTCTCAATTTAAAGACCATACACAAAGTTCATAGCAATTATCTTGGTTCAAAAGAAGTAATTTTAGAGTAAACGTATTTTACAATATCATAAAAATATGTAAAACTCTGCAGCCACTATGGGAAACAGTATGGAGGTTCCTCCAAAAATTTAAGGTCCTTACTGAGTAGTTCAGTTGATTAGAGCATCACTCCAATATGCAAGGTTGTAGGTTAAATCCCCAGTCTGGGCACATGCAAGAATCAACATATGAATGCATAAAGAAGTAAAACAATAAGTCAATGTTTCTTTCTCTTTCTCTAAAATCAATGAATAAAAATTTTTTTTAATTTAAAATAGAACTACCATATGATGTAAAAATTCCAGTTCTGTATATTTATATTAAAAAAAAATCCTGAAAACACTAACTCAAAAAGATATATGCAACCTCAATCGTGGCCCCATTTGGTTGCTCGGCTACCTACCGCCCACCATGAAAGCTGGAATGCCCACTAGTGGGCGAGAAAGACCAGGTTGACCAGCACTGCAAAAGTGGGCAGTTTTTATAAAAAGGTTCACCATCACAGCCCTACGTAATAACCAAGAGAAACAAAAACAAATATCCACACAAAAACTTGTACATAAATGCTCATAGTATCTTCATTTGTAATGACTACAAACTGTATACAGTTTAAGTGCCTATCAACAGATAAATTAATGAACAAACTGTGATATATCATCTGTTCAATGGAATACTAATCAGCACGAACTACTAATATACATGACAACACAGGTGAATTTCAAAATCATTATGCTAAGGAAAGAAGCCAGACAAAAAATAGTATACTATATGATTCCATTTATATAAAATCCTGAAACATATCATCTATCTTGACAGAAGGAAGATCGGGGTTAACTGAGGATGGAGGTGGAAGAAGGGATAGAGTTAGATTACTTAAGGGGCATGAGGCAACTTTGAGGGGTACTAGAAATGCGTGTTATCTGATCGTGGCATTGGTTTCACAGGTATGGACATGTGTGATTCACATTCATACTTTAAATGTATGTGGTTTACTGTACTTCAATAACACCTCAATAAAGTTGTTAAAAAATAAAGTTTAGGAAAGTTTAGACAAAAGTATCTAAAATGTATTAGCAAGGAAGCTATGGTTATGAGATTAACATTACTATTTTTATAGATATGACATCTTAGTAAAAGGAAAAACAAAGGCTTTCACATAGGCTGCTCCTTGGTGCCATTCAGATGAATACTGGCTACTATATAGCATTAATATTATAACTGCTGGCTAAGCAGTGTCAAATTATTTGATTATCTTTATGAAAGAGTATATATATTTTTTTAATTCTTTTTTTTACAGAGACAGAGAGAGAGTCAGAGAGAGGGACAGACAGGGACAGACAGACAGGAAGATGAGAAGCATCAATCATTATTTTTTCATTGCGCATTGCAACACCTTAATTGTTCATTGATTGCTTTCTCATACGTGCCTTGACCACGGGCCTTCAGCAGACCGAGTAACCCCTTGTTCGAGCCAGCAACCTTGGGCTCAAGCTGGTGAGCTTTTGCTCAAACCAGATGAGCCCTCGCTCAAGCTGGAGACCTTGGGGTCTCGAACCTGGGTCTTCCACATCCCAGTCCAATGCTCTATCCACTGCGCCACCGCCCAGTCAGGCGAAAGAGTATATTTTTAAACATAATTTTCAGCTAAAAACAAGTAAGTCACCAAGTAAAAGGTAATTCTGGTTTTTAGTGATATTGGTACCATATAGGTACTAAGTTTATAAACAAAAGGTCTTTTATAACTGCCAGTATAAGAAAGCTAACTTCAGGTTGAAAACTCCAGCTGTATGCTAGGAATGTAGGCAGAGTAGGATTCAACAGAATCTTATTAACAACGACAATAAAGTTAACATTTATTAAGTGATTATTCCATACCATGCACTACTACATGCACTTAACCTATAGTAATTCTTAAGCTTCCTGACAGTCTCGTGAGGTTGCGAAAGCTGAGCACAAAGGGGTTAGGTCACTTGCCCAAGGTAACACTGCAGAAAAGTGGCAGAGCCAGGATTCCAAACCTACTAAATTAACCGCCGTAGAAAATGAAAACTTAACAAGCAAAGATATTAAAAGAACATCAGGATTGCTGTGCCGTTATTTACTTTCCAAGAATAACATTCACCTTGTCTATTTCATGGTTTGCTTAAACATTAAATTCCAGAGTAAAACATTATCAGAGTTTGAAAAAATAAAATACACATACCAAAGAGGCTAATAAGGTAATTAAGATGTTCTAGTCAAGGAGAAGGATTTCATTCCTACAGACGCTTAATTAACTCCCTTGCGTACAGAAGTTTTTGAGAGCCAAAGTCTTGAATTACTTTTTCTTAACCTATTATCTCTTTTGCAGTTTCACTCAGGAACCTATGTTCAAAACTGGTTTAGAGTAGAATAAAAATGATAAGCAAAAGTAGAAAATTCCCACCATTAAGTAAAAATCCTTTCCACAAAATGCAGAGGGTAGCAAGAGGAACTACCGAAAATCCTACAACCCAAGCCCAGAGACTGTAGTTCTCCTACCTTCTCAGTGGAAAGGTTGGTCTCAGTATCATGTTTCTTCTGGGTGAAAACGATTGTAAACACAGCATGGGAACGACTACTTGTTTCATTCATGTTGGTAGCTGCCACTGTCCTAAATAAACATAAAGGTGGCCATGGACAATGGGATTTTTAGATGGAAGTCAAAAGGGAAGGGACAGCAGACTCCACTTATAGACATTACAATCACTAGCAACAACTGAAATTCACATATTGCAAGACAGTCACACAAATTGCTCTCAATACACTTTATTTCTGAGTGTATCAAGTTACCCTCCAATTCCAAAGGTACCCCTCAAGATCATTTTGCATACTCCACCTGTCCCTCTAGAAACCACCTAGGCATTTGTTATTCTTTATTAGGCATTCATTTATTCCAAATGACCTACTACCACAGGCATGTGATAAGCAACATTTTGGCTCAACTTGACCAAAACAATAGTAAAACTTAACCAAAGTTCTACTGTATGTTAGCCATGCACTGTTTGATGAGAAGACACTGAGTACTGAATGCAGAAGCCCTCACTTCTCCAGCACAGCTGAAAGATCAGACGACTCCACAATAACAGCAATTTTCATGACTATAAACACGGTCTCAAGTCTGTCACTGGGAACAAAGGGCCTCAAAATGTGTCCAAGACATCAGTCATTAGCCTATTTCCTACCGTACCTGGCTTTGTTCCCAGCATCCATGAGGTCAGCAATGTCTGTGTAGGAAGTGACAGCTAACTTGGACAGATCCTCCACGTATGGGCCAAGCAGCGGGTGTTCCCGTACACGCAAATTACCCTTGTTTTTTGGATTCAGCAAATCTCGTACTCTTTCACAGTAAATTTCCATGTAGCTCACCTAGAAACAAATGATTAATGAATTAGGACTTAGAAAAAAATCCTCTACATTTAAAAGATTTTTAAAAACTTGTATTAAAAGTTCTATAACTAGAGATCAGCCACCTTTACTAAGTAAACTCCACAGCTCCAGCCCTGTTTACTCCCATTAACAGTGTGCGCTGGTATCACCAAGTAGGTGAGAACCAAGCATTCTGACTTTGTCAGGAAGGAAAAGGAGATAAATAGCTACCTCAGCACACAGCGGTTGCTGCCTGTCCTAGGCAGAAAAAATATCATTTTTAGTAGCAACTTTTCAGTTGTAAAAACTTTTTTAAATGTATGCTGTTCTCAATAACTGGGGTTTACAGTGAGCTTACTCCAAAAGTTTGGAAACAAGATTGCCATTAGTGTTAAAACCAAGGAATAATACCATTATTCCAGGGAAGTTAAGACAAAAGAGACCAGTGACTCTAATACTTTTAAGACTGTCAACACTGTGACTAATTATGGACCAAAAAATGTGTCTACCAGAATGGGTAAAAGCTGATCAACACAGAACCTGTGTGGCAGGACCTATCCAAGTCTCATAGGGTTGAAGAAGCCTCAGACACTGTACTTCAGGAATTCTTGTCCTGCCAGCAGGACCATTTCTATCATGGAGATAATTCTGTCAGGCTATCATTTCTTTACCTGAAGCAATTAAACATTTGTCTAATCCACTCCTCTCCCTCTAAATCCACGCTCACCAAAAAACCAACAGCATTCCAACAGAGGTACGCCCACAAGAAAGTAACAAACCAATCTGCTGGTTTCTCAACATCAGTCAAATGAGTGTCACTCCAATCTGACTCAAGATTGATGGTGCTGATCCTGATTTATCTGTAAGATCACATTTCTAAGCAATGGGCTCTGGACTAGGGAGAATTCACCACAGTAAGCCTAATTATGATGCTTCTCTAAGAATCATTACGTTACAGACCCCACCTGGAAATTCAATTCATTAAACACCAGACATTTTCAGGCACTTCTGTGTCATTGAGCGACTCAAGCATACAATATAACTTCTGCATTTTTCAACTTTAAATTTCTACAGACACACTTCCAGAGTATCTCAAATGGAACCTTATCTTTATTTTTATTTTAGTTTATTTTTTAGCAAGAGCGAGAGACAGACAGGGAGAGAGATGAGAAGCATAAATTCTTCGTTGAGGTACCTTAGTTGTTCATTGATTGCTTTCTCATATGTGCCTTGAAGCGGGGGGGGGGGGGGGGGGAGGGGGCCTCCAGCTGAGCCAGTGAACCCCTGCTCAAGCCAGCGACTGCTCAAGCAGTGTCGATGACCTTGCACTCAAGCTAGCGACCCCACACTCAAGCCAGGTGAGGCCACGCTCAAGCCAGCGACCTTGAGGTTTTGAACCTGGGTCCTCAATGTCCCAGGCCAATGCTCTATCCACTGTGCAACCGCCTGGTCAGGCCTTATCTCTATTTCTATTTCCTTTTTCTTTTACACAATCTCAGATCTGACTGTATTTTTTTTTTTAAGTGAGGGGAGGGGAGATAGAGAGACAGATTCCTGCATGCTCTTTGACCAGGATCAACCAGGAATCCCAGGGCATCCACTTTATTTTTATGTGCTTTATGAAGTTGTTATTTTATACCCTTCCCAGTTTTGGTATTTAACTTCATTGTCACTAAAATTATGAAAGTGTTCTGACCTCACAAATGTATAGGTAACTGATTTTTTATAAAGGAGCCAAAAACATACAATGGAGAAAGGAAGTCTCTTCACTGAATGATGTTGAGAAAACTGGAAAGCCACATGCAGAAGAATGAAACTCCGACTGCTGACACCATAACATAATGCGCTGTGAACATGAGCCTGCTCTGAGAAATTAAGCTGCTTTTAAAGCAAACCCCAGTTTTTTATAAAAAGTGTATATGTTTGATTATCTGTAGGACTTACACAATTTCTAGTTGATCCACTTAGACGCTTTGGGTTTTTTCAAGTGTTGCATAAAGTTTTAAAGAATTCTGCTGTGACCATCATACACCAAAAGGGGAATGTGCTGCTCTAAAAATATTTTTGTTAAAATGAATTCTCTTGTCTCATCCTGTAACTATTCTGTTTTGAATTATATGACGGAGTTTTTTGATCTTGTAATAGAAAAAGCCATTTTCTTTCATTGTAGGTCTAAGTTCACAGGCTTATTTAGAGTGCAATGCAGACCCTCAGTTCTTTAGGTTCAGGGGACGTCCACCTTCTTTCCTGCCTCTCTCCCTGATTCACAGTGCTCCAGCCACACTGGACTTTTTGCTGCTGTTGCTGGAACACACAGGAATGTTTCTACTTCAAGGCCTTTCCTTTTCCTCTACCTAGAATTTTCTTTTCCTGGATATCTTTTGACTGAGTTTTTCACCTCCTTCAGGTCTCTTCTTCACATCTTGCCACCCCTCGGGGGCTTGCCTGACTACCCCTCATAGTACCGCAGCCCACCTTCCACCCAGCACTCCTCGTCTCCTTTACCCTGTTCTTTTCTTTTCCTCATCGTGCTTACCCCACTCCACTCTAACCTATTTTATAATTTTACTTATTTCTTGTATCTGTTGTTTATTTTCAGTCTCCCTTCCTAGAACCATAAGCTCACCAGAGTAGGGATCTTTGCTTTATTAGCTGATGTATGTTTAGTGCCTAGAAAGAGCCCGAAAAGGCCTGGTGCTTAATGAATTGATTTTGCCACTTGGGATCTCAAGTGGTTGGTTCATTCAGAACTAAAAGAAACTGGTGGCTCAGATGCATTTGCATAGTAGAGAATAAGTAATGGAGCACATCCATCTTTACTAGGTTATTTTGGGTCCTCTTAGCCTCATAACTGTGTGAAAAGGGACACGCTTTCCAAGAAGATAAAATATCTTCCTGGGAGTCAGGACTATATGTACAAGTTTAAGTACATGGGAATGATTAAAATACCATCTCACTTTCTAGAGTGACCTGCTTTTAGAAAAATTATCTGTCATCCTACTGTTTTAATCTCATAATAAATCAATTACTTTATCTTTCAGCATTCTCAGTTTTTTAAATTATTTTGAAATACAATATAAAAATACAGTAAGGCCCTGGCCAGTGGCTCAGTGGATAGAGAGTTGGCCCGGTGTATTTATGTCCCGGGTTTGATCCCCCAGTCAGGGCACACATGAGAAGCGACCATCTGCTTCTCTTTACCTCCCTCTCTCCCTTCTCTCTTCTCCTCTCGCAGCTAGTGGCTTGATTGGTTCGAGCGTCAGCCTCAGGAGCTGATAGCTCAGTTGATTCAAGCATCGACTCCAGACAGCTTGCCAGGTAGATCTCGGTCAAGTGCATGTGGGAGTCTATCTCCCCTTCTCTTACTTAAAAAATAAATAAAAAGGGGGAAATGTTTGTCAAATAAACTAATCTATACGAAGTAATTCTACAAAACTTTTCTTTTTCTTTTTTTTTTTTTTTCCTGAAGCTGGAAACGGGGAGAGACAGTCAGACAGACTCCCGCATACACCCGACCGGGATCCAGACTGGGATCCACCCGGCACGCCCACCAGGGGCGATGCTCTGCCCACCCGGGGGCGATGCTCTGCCCCTCCGGGGCGTCGCTCTGCCGCGGCAACCAGAGCCACTCTAGCGCCTGGGGCAGAGGCCAAGGAGCCATCCCCAGCGCCCGGGCCATCTTTGCTCCAATGGAGCCTTGGCTGCGGGAGGGGAAGAGAGAGACAGAGAGGAAGGAGGGGGGGTGGAGAAGCAAATGGACGCTTCTCCTATGTGCCCTGGCCGGGAATCGAACCCGGGTCCCCCGCACGCCAGGCCGACGCTCTACCGCTGAGCCAACCGGCCAGGGCCCTACAAAACTTTTCTTAAAAAAGCTAGGGTATACAACAGATAGAGAATAAGTTTCCAAGATTATAAGCAAGTATAAAGGGTGGGGAAGATAAGAGATTTGATTACATACATTTGTAAAACGTATGCCTGTCAAAAATCATGATTAATAACGTTAAAGGAAAATAGTTCATACAAATGAATAAGAAAAATATTGCAATCCTAGCATGTAAACGGACATAGCCATGTTCAACCACACTAATAAAGAAATTCAAACTTAAGAGTGAGAAAGTTTCCCTTATCAAATTAGCAAAAGTTAAAAAATGAAAATACTAAATGTTAGCAAGAGAGGAATGGGTGCTTACAGCCTCCTAATGGGGCTTCTTTCTAAAATTCAACTTTATTTTTTGACAACCAACATAAACACGAAGAAAATAAATGAAATTAAAGCCAGACTTATAAATAAGGACTTAATTGCAACACTCTTCATTATAACCAAAACTTAGATATAGCCTAAAAGTACAAACTGGGGGAGCGGTTAAGTCATCGATAGCAGTCATAATTTGGAGCCATTTAAAACCATCTGAGGCAACTGAGTATGGAGGCCTCTGGTTTTAACCTGCAGGCACACTCACCTCAACAGAGTAGGACATTTCTTCATTACAGTTGTCATTGATTTTCTCAAATAGTTCTTCACATAACTACAGAAACAGAATGAGAGACACATGAATAGTATAAATCAGAGAAGCAGTAAGTTACACCCAGGATAGCTAAACAAGTTAGCAATATCCTCTTTTCTTTTTTTATCAAATACTAATGGTATCAACAACAAAGGTGAATTCTTTGAATGAATTAGAAGGACAGGTTTAAACACATTCTTCTTATCTATATAATCCCTCAACAACAGCATCTCAATGTTTCCTGAGAAAGGAAGCTACATTTAGGGGAAGAGAAGGAATAATGTCTCTTACAATGTATGTCATTGACACAATTTATGTGAATTCAACTCTTCATACTATACTACAGTAAGTGTGATCCCACTATTAGTATTATTATTGTAGGACTAAAACTACTATTTAACAGTATTTTGTATATATATTACTTATTAGGATATATAAATTTCATTATGTATTGTCAGTTACTATAATACATATACATACACACATATAGAGAGAGAATACACACTATTTGCAGGGTATAAATGAAACTACTTTCTAGAAACATTTTGACTCTATAATACTTTCCCTTTTACCTCTGTCTTAAAACCCCAAATCTTTATGAGAAGCTACTCTACTACATAGTGACATTTCTAACAGAAAACATCAACTTTTTAAGATCAAGAAAATTATAAAATTTCATTCTACCTATCTCTTGAATTACTTAAAATATGTGATGTTTTTTTAAAGAATTAATGAAAATCTACTGAATTATCATTTGTTATACATTTAGTAATAAGGCAATAACAAACATTTAAAAAATAAACTAATGTGAAGTCTAGAAGTCTAAATAGAATTTAAAATTTATTACAAATGGCAGTTTCTAAATAATAATTACCTTTTTAAAAATTCATGCTTTTCCATTAAAATAAAATATTCCAAAATTCTATCAGAAAAAGGATACATATGGAACTATACAAGAACTCTAGTAGCAAACAAATTCAGGGAAAATAGAGGTGAAACAAAGTGTGGTAATGGGATAGAATAAATATGACTATTTAGTATAATTTCAGTCCACAATTATTTTATTGCCAAGTAAGTATTACAAAGTAATCAAATCAGAGATACCAGAACTACCATGCATGTGTTTGAATTCTGGCTCTGCCATTTCAAGTGACATGACCTCTGTGCCTCAGTTTCCTTATCTGTAAAATGAGGGTTACAACAGCACCTACCTCTTAGGGTCATGTGAAGAGGATTAGATGAGCTCGTGTTTGTAAAGTACTTAGACCTGTGCATGGCACATGGGGAGTATTTCAGAATGTTTTCTCTAATTAGTATTGTAACTATTGTTATTACTACATACAAAGAAGGACACTTCCCAAATATACATTATGTCTTAATACAGACATTAAAATTTTTTAACTGATTAATTGATTTTAGAAACAGAGGAAGGGGAGGAGAGGTAGAGAGAAATATTAATTTGTGGTTCCACTTATTTATGCATTCACTGGTTAATTCTTGTATATGCTCTGACCAGGAATCAAACCTGCAACCTTGGCATTATCAGGCCAACACTCTAATGAACTGAGCTACTCAGCTAGGGTGATAGACATATATTTTTTATAGAGAAAAAATAGTATACTAGCACATTCAATTTTCTTCTAAAACGTTTTTTTCCTATGTATTCTAGAGACAGTCATACTAGGCCTATAGTTAGAAAAATAAATAAATAAATACTCTTTAAAATTAATTCTAAATATCATTAACAAAAGCAGACAACATTCCTGTTATTTAAAAAGAAGTTTTTTCTAAATACCTATGTCACAACTCCTCTGCATTCCCAAACAAAATAAAATCAAAAGACTAACCACTCTTAGAAAAGAAGTTTCAGGCCATTGCCAGTTGGCTCAACAAATAGTGTCACCTGGTGTACGAACGTCCCAGGTTCAATTCCCGGTCAGGGAACACAGAAGAAATGACCATCTACTTCTCTCCCCCTCCCCCTTTTCTCCCTCTTCCCCTCCCACAGCCAGTGGCTCAACTGGTTCTAGCATTGGCCCTGGGTGCTGAGGATAGCTCGGTTGGTTGGAACAAGTTAGTCTTAGGCACTAAAAATAGCTCAGTTGATTTGAGCATTGACTCCAGATGGGGCTGCCAGGTAGATCCCAGTCCAGGGGCATGTGGGAGTCTGTCTCACTAGCTCACTTCCTCTTACTTAAAAAAAAAACAAAACTCAATCTTAAAAATGATAGTATTAAACTAATACAATAAAAGGAAAGTATTTCAATGTGATCAAAAAATAAAATAGTAAACTTATTAAGAGGTGATTTATATATGGAACTTAAAAAAAAAATCAGACCAACAACATTCATTAAGTATCCCCAGGATTCAGAACAGAGCCTGTTATATACTATCTTTTTGAAGAAGCTGGTAACACTGTTCAAAAGATAACATTTTATACACAGCAAAACCTTTACAAAACATCAACCTTCCCACCTTTTTTTTCTTTTTAAGTGAAAGCAAGGGCAGCAGAGAGACAGACTCTCATAAGTGCCCCAACCAGAATCTACCCTGCAAGCCCCTATGAGGGGATGCTCTGCCCGTCTAGGGTGTTGATCCATTGCTTGGCAACAGAGCTATTTTCAGCACCTGGGGCAGAGGCCACAGTGCCATCCTAAGCGCCTGGGGCCAACTCACTCAAATCAATCAATCGTGCCATGGTTGCAGGGAAGGGGGAGGGGTAGCGAAGCAGATAGTTGCTTCTCCTGTGTGCCCTGACTGGAAATCAAACCCCGATCATTTACATGCTGGGCAGATGCTCTATCACTGAGCCAACTGGTCACAGCCAACTTTTCCACCTTTAAGGTAGACATGTATACATGTCAATCTCTTCCAAAATACTTAGTTTCTCTGAGGGAGAGGGACAGGTAATTTATCTTTGTGCCTGGTATGATAGTCCCAGAATAAATGTTTGCTAAATAAAAATAATTGTCAAAGCCTTTGAAAACTAAGAGTAATGATGAACGAATGTTTTTCGTTGTGTTTTGCTTCTTACCTGTGGAATGATGCCAGCCTGGCTTTCTTCTTGTTTACCCATCATTGTGTAAGATTTCCCAGCACCAGTTTGCCCATAGGCAAAAATACAGACATTATATCCCTCAAAGGCATGTAAGAGCATTTCCTTTCCAATATCATTGTACACACGACTTTGAGATGCAAAACATGGATCCTCGGGCTATCAAGATTAAAAGAAGAAATAAATGACATTTTATTTATATTCGTTCCTATGCTTATTTGATTACTTCTATAATAAATACAAGTGTTTTGCATCAGAATAGTCACCTAAAATATATATTTTTAGATTTCCCCCAATACATAGTTTATTCTCCTCGTTTTACACACACACACACACATACACACACACACATTATCCAGGTCAGCTATATAAAACCATATCTATATGAAATTATCTAGCATGATTACACTTTGTTTTCCATAATCTTACAAATAAATATCTCTCTTCCATTCACAGGGTGCTCCAAGAAAATTTTTTTCTTTTTTCTTTTTTTTTTTGTGACAGACAGAAAGACAGAGAGACAGAGGGACAGATATGGACAGACAGAGAAAGGAAGAGAGATGAGAAGCATCAGTTCTTCTTTGCGGCACCTTAGTTGTTTATTGATTGCTTTCTCATATGTGCCTTGACTGAGAACCTACAGCAGATCAAGTGACCCCTTGCTCAAGCGGGCGACCTTGGATTCAAGCTGGTGAGGCTGGCTTGAACTAGATGAGCCCACTCTCAAGCCTGCAACCTCGGGGTTTTGAACCTGGGTCCTTTGTGTCCCAGTCCAACGCTCTATCCACTGCGCCACCACCACGTCAGGTCAAGAAAATTTTCTTAAGAGAAAAAGGGGACTAAAAGATAAATGATCAAGTTCACATATAAAAATACTTTTGAAAGTTGCTAACAGTAGTGCAGATATCTTAATAAACACAGCTTTCAGCCTGACCAGGCGGTGGCGCAGTGGATAGAACATCATCAGACTGGGATGCAGAAGACCCAGGTTCGAGACCCTGAGGTCGCCAGCTTGAGCGTGGGCTCATCTGGTTTGAGCAAAAATTCACCAGCTTGGACCAAAGGTCGCTGGCTCAAGCAAGGAGTTATTCGGTCTGCTGAAGGCCCATGGTCAAGGCACATATGAGAAAGCAATCAATGAACAACTAAGGTGTCGCAATGCGCAATGAAAAACTAATGATTGATGCTTCTCATCTCTCCATTCCTGTCTGTCTGTCCCTGTCTATCCCTCACTGACTTTCTCTCTGTCTCTGTAAAAAAATAAAATAAAAATTAAACACAGCTTTCAGCAAAGACTGTTACAAATTAGCCTTTGTCAATAGTTTAAAACATCTCCTATTTCAACACAAAATAGGAAGAAAAAAAAAAGAACAACAAAAAACGCTGAACAAAGAGATGCAGAAGCAAACTCCAGTTTTGGAACAAGCCCTAGAGGGCAGCAAGACTGCAGGTCCTATACTGAGTAAGGATATTGGGAAGGGCCCTACTCTCCACTTTCCTAGGAGCTCGTAACTTCTATTTGCCTGTTGGAGCTACAGGCTCTTTGAAAACATGTTTAAACACCCTCCAATCCCCACACAGTTCCCATTGATGCTGCACCAGGAGTATACTCACCGAGGTGTGAGACCAGTAGGAGTAGTCGAAGCTGAAGGACTTCGGAGCTTCCTTTGGATTCTTTGGATTAATAATACCTGGAGATTAAAATGTTTTGATTTTATAAGTCACTCAGTTGCATGCTTTTTATTTCAACAGGATATTATGCATAAATTCAAAACATCCAAGTCAGTAAATTCATACCACTGAATCTAAATAGGGCAATCAAAAACAAAAATAATCACACTTTTAATAGGTGGACTATACATAGAATTTGAAAAGAATCAGATCAATAACATTCACAAAGTGTCACCGGATTCAGAGCAGAGCCTGGTACACAGTAGGTGCTCATTAATATTTTATGACTGAGCCCAAAGGAAGTTAAGCAGCCGAGATCTGGAAATGAGCCACATTACTGTTTCAAGGTTCTTCAGAAGCTTCGAATATTATGACACATCAGAAATAAAAATTTGAAAAATTACTGAATTAATCTAACAACTATTTGAAATAACCTCTTTTTTTTAGTATATGTGCTGCCAAAGCGAACACTGAAATAAACTCTTTTTAAAGCTCTTTCCTACTTCAGAAAAGCATTTGGTAATGAAGTACTCATTGGAAAGAAAAGATAGTCTCATTTCTGAAATTCACAGCTGACAACTAATACACACCATATTCCCCCATGTATAAGACGCACAGTTTTTCAAAAAATTTGGGGTCTATAAACTGGGTGCATCTTGTACAGTGGTTGTAGTTTTTTTTTAACTTGCATTTCTCGCTTTTTGCGCTTCTTTTTACGCTCATTGTTGAAGACAGGGATTCGTCATCGGACACAGATGAGGACAAGCTAATGAATGGGAGTTGTGACAGTGATGAGGAGTTGTATGAATTTTATGATGAATAAAACTTGAGTTCAATAACTTTATGTAATACATTTTTTTCCCCAAATTTCAGACCACAAAATTAAGGTGTGTCTTATACATGGGAGCGTTTAATACATGGGGAAACATGGTAAGTTACCATATGTATGTGTGCACATTTGTGTCTATGTGGGTATACAGTGAATCACAGACTACTAAATCTTCTGGGGAATGTTGTAAACAGCAAATTTACTTACTGACCGAAAAATATGAAGTCTCATTGCCCAAATTAACAGTGATTTCTCTTGTGATTAATTTAATCACACTCCACTGCAGGGACTGACTGAGGGCTGAGGCTTAGCCCTCTCCCTTTCTCATACACACAAAGCTCTGGCTCCTCATATTTCACATGGAATCGAATCCTTGTAACATGTGGTCATGAAATCTCCTCAAAGACCCGACATGGCAACCAATCCACTTCTCTAAGGCAGGGCCATAACCCAGAGTATCAGTGAGATCAAGATTAAAAAATAAATCTGTCCAGAGCAGCTGCTACTCAGGACATAAATAGCAACAGTTGCTACTGTGCTTAGTTCTCTCTCTTCCGGATTCAGCAGGATATGGCCACACACTTATGTTCCAACCTCAAATGCTGACAGTGTATTAATAAGGCTCAAACTGCACATAATCATGTGACAAGGAGACATGGTTCTAGAAAGAACATCTCCTCACATACAAATGGCAACCTAAGCAAAGAAGAATGTTTCTAAACAAAAGGCACTACATATAAGAAGTAACAGCCAACATTTATGGGGCACTGACTCTAAGCTGTAAATACTTTCTGTGTACTAACCTACTTAACCCCCCCCCCAACCACTCAATAAAGCAGATGTGTTATTATCCCAAGACTGAAGAACCAATCCAGGATGTGAACTTGAAGAGCTTGGCTCCAGAGCACACACTCTGAGCCAAGACATCCATCATTTATTTATTTAATTGATTTTTTTCTTTTTAGAGAGAGAATGGAAAGGGGAGAGGGGGGAAGACAGAGAGAGAGAGAGAGAAACACATTGATTTGTTGTTCCAGTTATCCATGCATTCATTGATTGATTTCTGCATGTGCCGTGACCAGGGATCGAACCCACAACCTTGATGTATTGGGATGACACTCTAACCAAGTGAGTTACCTGGCCAAAGGAATACTCATCATTTAAATGCTTATTTCTTACATGCAACCATCACCAGGACAAACACAGAAAGGCATTTTTATGAACATGCACACATATATGTATCTGTATACATATATATATATGACCGTGATGACGAACCTATGACACACGTGTCAGCAGTGACGCACGTAGCCATTTTTGATGACACGCGGCCACATGCGGCCGCATACCAGAGAAGTATGGGGCCGCATGCTGAGAAGGACGTTTCATCCTCAGCCGAGGATAAAACATTTGCTGTAGTGTAGACACTCTGTGCCGGAGGTCTGTAGGCCAAAACATTTATGTTATTTAAACTATAAATATAGTGAAATTATGGTTTTTTTCTCAAAGTGACACACCACCCAAGAGTTATGCTCGGTTTTTTGGCAAATTTTGACACATCAAGCTCAAAAGATTGCCCATCACTGGTATATGACTACCCCCTAATATTATACTGCAGGCATTAAAACTCTCCTTACCCATTTAAAACTAGGAACTTGAGAATTATATTTCCTTAAACTTGAAAAACCACATACAAACTCTATCCCAAAAAACATCCAAAAGTTAATGTCATACTATATGAACCAGATTTCAGATTTCAGTGGCTCAGCATTAAGGACAGTAACAAGATGAGATGTAGGCTATGACCTCTGTAGTTTTCACTACTCAAAAACATGTTTAAAACAAACACTTCTAACCTCTAGAAAATTTGCTGTCATAAAGCTTTTTTTATTAAAAATTTTTTCCATTGATTTGAGGGTGGGAAGGGGTAGTGAGAGAGAGAGAATTGTTTCACTTAGTTGTGCACTCATTGACTGCTTCTTGTATGTGCCCTGATGGGGGATCAAACCCGTGACCTCAGTACACCGGAACGACTCTTTATCCACTGAACCTCCCAGCCAGGGCCTGCTGTCATAAAACATTTAAGCCATGTTTCATTCAGACTTTTAGGTACCAATTCTGCCAAGAACTTAAGAGCTAGTTTTCAGATCCAACTTCTTTGTTTCCTTTTCTCTAGTAAAGAAAAATTATACCAGTGAATAATTTCCTTGATTCACATAAAATCCTTTTCCTCTTCCTCAATATTCCCTTCTTTCAGATCTTGGAAACTTCCGAAACAAATAAACTTTCTTAGCTCCCAGCTTCAAAACAAGCTGCCTTTTAAATAACTGCCTCTAAGACAACAAAACCCTTTTTATTTTTAACATAAATAAGTAAATCAAAATATTATTTTACAGAGTTAGTGCCCTGGCTGGGTGGCTCAGTTGGTTAGAGCATCATCCTATTAAGCCAAGGTTGCGGGTTCGATCTCTCGTCAGGGCATATACAAGAATCAACCAATGAATGCATAACTAAGTAAAACAACAAACTGATGTTTCTCTCTCTTTCTCCTCTCCTCTCTCAAAAAATCAATAAATAAAAATTTAAGTGGCCCTGGCTGGTTGGCTCAGCGGTAGAGCGTCGGCCTGGCGTGTGGGGGATCCGGGTTCAATTCCCGGCCAGGGAACATAGGAGAAGCGCCCATTTGCTTCTCCACCACCACCCCCCTCCTTCCTCTCTGTCTCTCTCTTCCCCTCCCGCAGCCAAGGCTCCACTGGAGCAAAGATGGCCCGGGCACTGGGGATGGCTCCTTGGCCTCTGCCCCAGGCGCTAGAGTGGCTCTGGTTGCGGCGGAGCGACGCCCCGGAGGGGCAGAGCATCGCCCCCTGGTGGGCAGAGCATAGCCCCTGGTGGGTGTGCCGGGTGGATCCCGGTCGGGCGCATGCGGGAGTCTGTCTGACTGTCTCTCCCCGTTTCCAGCTTCAGAAAAAAAAGAAAAAAAAAAATTTAAGTTATTTACATAATAGTTATGTCAAACAAAATTAAATTTACCTACGATATTTAAAAATGTTAAATTTCTAAATAAAAGATATTTAAGATTTAAGACACTTTGGAACAATGCAAAATTCAATACTGTTGTTACCTGTTTAAGGGAAAAGTGTAAGTAGGAAGCCTCAGAAGGCATGGGTGATTTCTATATGTTAGGTTGAGTAGTAGTTATAGGGTTCTTTGTTTTATAGTATTCTTTATATGTAGCTATATAAACATTGTATATACACATAAAGTATTTCCTAATAAAAGATTTTTTTTGTGTGTGTATTTTTCTGAAGCTGGAAACGGGGAGAGACAGTCAGACAGACTCCTGCATGCGCCCGACCGGGATCCACCCGGCACGCCCACCAGGGGGCGATGCTCTGCCCCTCCGGGGCGTCGCTCCGCCGCGACCAGAGCCACTCTAGCGCCTGGGGCAGAGGCCAAGGAGCCATCCCTAGCGCCCGGGCCATTTTTGCTCCAATGGAGCCTTGGCTGCGGGAGGGGAAGAGAGACAGAGAGGAAGGGGTGGGGTGGGGAAGCAAATGGGCGCTTCTCCTATGCTCCCTGGCCGGGAATCGAACCCGGGCCCCCCGCATGCCAGGCCGACGCTCTACAGCTGAGTCAACCGGCCAGGGCCCTAATAAAAGATTTTAAAACCTCAGAACTCTTCAAATGAAAAGTAAAAACTGTTATGAGGATAAAATATTAACGACAGCACTTGAACTCATCAGAAGCCCACTATTATCTCCATGGACAATGAATTAATGTTTCTAAACATGTCAAAAGACTTTTCTTTCTGAATTAATAACAGTTGAGATCTGACTTCCTTTAACTCAATTAAGAAATAGGATCTTTCTGCCTGACCAGGCAGTGGCGCAGTGGATAGAGCATCGGACTGGGATACAGAGGACCCAGGTTCGAGACCCCGAGGTCGCCAGCTTGAGTGCGGGTACATCTGGTTTAAGCAAAGCTCACCAGCTTGGACCCAAAGTCGCTGGCTTGAACAAGGGGTTACTCGGTTTGCTGTAGCCCCAAGGTCAGGGCACATATGAGAAAGCAATCAATGAACAACTAAAGTGCTGCCACGAAAAATTGATGCTTCTCATCTCTCTCCCTTCCTGTCTGTCCCTATCTGACTCTCTCTCTGTCTCTGCAAAAAAAAGAAAAAGAAAAAGAAATAGGATCTTCCTAACCACTGATAAAAAGGGAAGGAATGAAACAATACATTTACTAGAAAGTATATAGGATTTGTATTCAAAGGACTAGCATTAGTACCTATATTTTGGTATCTTTTAATATTCTAAACATACAAAAAACAATTAGGAAATATATATATTTTTAAAATATATATATTTTGATATTTTTGTGATCTTAGGTATTGTTTCACTTTCGTGTCCTCTTGAAAACTAAGATAATACCTAGTTCACAGGATTAAATATAGAAACCACTACACAAATGTTAATTTTCAATAATAGGTATTTTATCCTGTATGTTTTTTTAATGAGTTTAAATGCATTTTATTTTTAGATAACCTACATGACGTGTTTTTCTCCAAAACAATGCCTCTGTTTCAAATATATCAAGGTCAAAATAAATGAAGAACTCAGATAACATCAGTCCCATTGTTCCAGTCCTTGTGTGTGGACGAAAAGCAGCAGCCAGTTATGATGACAGGTGAGAGACCCAAATTGCCAAATTTGTAACATTTTCCCACTTCTAACCCATCCTTAAAGAAAATCACAAATGGGGTCACACCATCCTCACGGTAGTCCAGCAGAGCCATCATGCCATCTGGATGCATGTTTTCACCAATAAAGAACTGGTAGTTTCTGAAATTAGCAAGCATTTGCTTGATTTGTTCTACAGCCCTGTCATAAAAGGTTTCTGGTCTCTGTTCTTCACAGTTCCCTTTGAATAATTTCATGTAATCTTTGACATACTGCTTGTAGGCTTCATTTGTGAAGTTGGTTTCCTGCAAATAATAGTTCATAACAATATCAACACCAGTGATTACTATGCTTTCAGTACCTCTGCCCTCGGGCGTCATCAATGTCACCCTCGGTCCTACTGACCATCGTCTCCTCCACCTCCAGGCACAGATCGTCCATGACCTCCCAGACCTTGTAGAGGTCAGAGAACATCTCCTCATGGCTGATGAAGTCCCAGTGGACGATCATGATGACAGCAGCTGGAAGGAGATGATGGAGGTGCTGGCCTTGCAGGAGCCCAGAGTTTAGAATGAGTGGCGGTGCCCAGGGAAAGGGAGCAGGCAAAAAAAAGCTATTTTAATCTTAATCTAGTTTTTAAACTCTCTTGATACTTGGTGGGTATAACCATATTCCATGGTCTTTAAACCAAAGTGAGAAAAGTTAACTAATTTATAAAGTAAGCTAAAGCATAATATAAAAAATTTTATTTCTTGGCAAGGTCAAAATACTACATCTGGGTCCTTTAGATGTGCCATCAAATCTTTTGTGCTCCTACCACATCACAAACCCTTTCAGTACATGGACCACGTCTTACGGATCCTCTACACTGTCCCACATGGAATGGGCACTCAGATGAATATGTCGTGCACCACTTCAATTTGATTCAATCATGTACCATTTTTAAGAGCAGTGAAAGAAAAACCAAAACAGTGCACATCAGGGCAATCGATACATAAAATACCAGTAAATTTTGTCAACTTTCACAGAATGAATATAGAGAGAATTGTGTTAATGAATAAATATTATTGAAATATTGGGCAATGTTAATGTAGTGATTCTTGTATCAGAGTCAGCTGAGCTAAAAATAAAGTGTGCAGGACTTTGGTTTCTCAGAAAGCCTGCACATAAGAATGGAATTATAGTAATTAATGAACATATTCAACATATAAACAGTATTTTTGCCAATATAAAATTGTAAAAGTTGTTACAAATAAAGCATGTCTCCCAGGGTCATGTGAGCATGCAGGCTTTGTCCAAATTGAGGCAGGAAAGTTATAATAGGGAACAAAAGTCTCAAGCTCTACCTGCCCCCTCAGTTTTGGCTGGAACATCACAGACATGTCCTTTACTGACCACGTGTTCCCCTGCTTCCATCTCCCCAATTTCCTATAACTGGGAGGACCACAGAGAAACCCCTCTCTGGAGAGGAGAGACAAGGAAGACCCTCGTTGGCAGTCACCCCACCAGCGTAAGAAACAGAGGACCACCCTATCCCCCCTTACCCACATTTAATGGGGTCCACCAGACCCCATCAAGGCATCTTGTTCTCCAAGGCTGCACACTCTCCCTTCTTGAGTGTGTACTATCACTTTAATAAACTTACTGCACATTGCTAACTCCTTCTGCCATGTTCTTGAACCCCTTGTTCTGTGACAAGAACCTGGATCAGGCTGAGACTTCCCTTGGCCTCCCCAGGTGACACCTGGCATCAAAATGACCGTATTTCCCTTCAAAGAATAGACTTTTTAAGGACTGAAGTCAGAATATAACTATTATTTTACATGTTGTATACTTTATATTGCTTTATTTCCTATAAAATCAACTTTTCATGCCACTTTTCAAGGTCCCTTTTAAATTCTTCTGTACCTAAGGCTGCTTCTCCTATCAAGATTTCTCTGGACACACATTGTACTCCAGACCTGGAATCTCTTCTTCAAGCAACTTTTTCACAGATGATCTTGGAGTCATCTTTCACTTTCTTTTCTCACCCTCCGCATCTGATCTACCCTGTCAGCTCCAATTTCAAATGTATACAGATTCCCAGGGCTTCTTACCACCACCATCATTAGCACCCTGGTCTAAGCCACCATCTCTCTCACTGGGATAACTGCAATACCTCCTGAATGAGCTTCCAGTTCCTGCCTCCCAACCCCCTTTCTGCTCCCCATGAGCCCTGGAAGAGTCTAATCACAACATTGCAGGGAGTAAGCCTTCTCAGATGACCACATCAAGCCTCGAGTGAAACCCTTCCAAAGGCTTCCCATCATACCCTGAACAAAACCCCAGGAGGCTTTATAGTTGCCCCATCTCCCACTGCCCTCTAGGACCTCCTTTCCAAAGACCCAGCCCTCACTCTGGTCCCACTGGTCCTCTTACTAAAGACACACTCATCTTATGGGCTCTGTACTTACTGCTCAACCAGAGATGCTATTCGCTCAAGTATCTGAAGAGTCCACTCCCTAACTTTGTGCAGATCCGTGTTCAAACATCACCTATCACAAGGCCCTTTCTGACCATTCTACTAAAAAATTTTTATGATTTGGTGAAACAGAGGAGGCTTGGCTGAAGGATAAGTAGGAGCCTGGGAAAGTGAAGTGGTAACAATAACTGCTAACCCTTAACTAAATGCTTACTATTTTCCAAATACTATGCTAACATTACATGTATTCACTTCTTTAATCCTCACAATAACCTTACGAAGTAGGTACAATTATCATTTCCATTTTACATTTGGAGCAACCGAGACACAGATATATGTGCTTACTCAAGGTCAGAGCCTGGATTGAAATCTTGACCATCTGGTTCCAGGGCTCTGAACCACTGGGAAATACGATTCCAAGTCAGGGAACTCTATTAGGAAGCCCTCGGGCAAAAAGAAGTGCACTGTACCCAGCTACTGGTTTGGCAGGTCTCGTCAAGTCCAATGAGCAGCAAAGGTTAGAAAAGCAACAAAATTTCAGGGTCAAATCATGGTGGACTTTTTTTTAATGCTCTCTCTATTTTTTTTATTGATTTTAGAGAGAGGAAGTGAGAAAGAGACAGAAACATTGACCTGCTCCGGTATGTGCCCTTAATGGGGATCAAACTGGCAACCTTTGTATATTGGGACAATGCTCTAACCAACTGAGCATCTGGCCAGGACACAGTGAACTTTAAGGAGATGGTGAACCCCTGAGCAATAAGAAGTCACTGGATTGAAGGAAGGCATCACTGGAAGTGTGGAGACCAATTACATAGACCACAATAGCTGCTGCAGAATATTTGGGAATGTTTGCTTGCCATTTGTGTAATGACATGAGAGCTGCATCTGGCATCAGAAATCCATAAATTATAGTATGTAGCATTTGGGAGAAAGATTCCTATATCAAAAGTATACTGCCCTGGCCGGTTGGCTCAGCGGTAGAGCGTTGGCCTAGCGTGCGGAGGACCCGGGTTCGATTCCCGGCCAGGGCACACAGGAGAAGCGCCCATTTGCTTCTCCACCCCTCCGCCGCGCTTTCCTCTCTGTCTCTCTCTTCCCCTCCCGCAGCCAAGGCTCCATTGGAGCAAAGATGGCCCGGGCGCTGGGGATGGCTCTGTGGCCTCTGCCTCAGGCGCTAGTGGCTCTGGTCACAACATGGCGACGCCCAGGATGGGCAGAGCATCGCCCCCTGGTGGGCAGAGCGTCGCCCCTGGTGGGCGTGCTGGGTGGATCCCGGTCGGGCGTATGCGGGAGTCTGTCTGACTGTCTCTCCCTGTTTCCAGCTTCAGAAAAATTAAAAAAAAAAAAAAAAAAAGTATACTGCTCACAAAAATTAGGGGATATTTTATCGCTTCATATTCATTTTGAAATATCCCCTAATTTTTATGAGTGGTATATATTACATCTCTTGAGCCTGACCTGTGGTGGCGCAGTGGATAAAGTGTTGACTTGGAACGCAGAGGTTGATGGTTCGAAACCCCAGGATTGCCTGGTCAACGCACATATGGGAGTTGATGCTTCCTGCTCCTCCCCCCTTCTCTTTCTCTTTCTCCCTCTTTCTCTTTAAAATGAATAAATAAAATCTTAAAAATAAAGTATTATGTCTCTTGATCCAAAACTGAATTTTATTCTATAATATGACCCAATATTTAATAATCAATATTTGAGTTGACATAGAAAATATTTCTAGGATATTTTCAAAGGAAATAGAATACTGTAGAGGCTTTAATCTAAACCCACCCTAATGATCCAATATTATTGTCGAGTACACCTGTAACTTGGGCACATAAACTCTGTAAACCTCAATTTTCTTATCTGTAAACTGAGTACAATAATAGCAATGCTTAATTTTATACATAGATTCCAAGTTGTGAGGATTAATGGTTAATCCATATCTAGAGTTTTAGCTCAGGGCTTAGCACAAAGTAAATGTTCAAAACATTCTTTCTTTAACAAATATTTGAGTTTCTATCATGCCCCAGACCTGAAGGAACCTGAAGGAAGTGAAAAGCAGACCCTGACTTCAAGGACCTTACATTCTAATAAGGAAGATAATTAACTAATAAAGAGAAGATAAAAGGTAACAATAGGAGTGGTGATTTTAGATATAACTGAGCAGGTTGCCTGCCACCTCTGAGAAGGTGATATTTAAGCAGGGATCTGAATGACATTGGAGGAACAGGTAAGACCACCAGTGTAACCAGAGGGGTAAACAATGATGAGATGTGAAATCAGCTAGCCAGAAGCCAAATTCTATTGGTCCTTGTGGCTAAAGTGAGGACTTAATTTTATCCTAAAAGTGATAGAAAGCAAGGAAGGATTTTAAGCAGAGGGGTAACATAATTTAATTTACATTTCTAAAACATGACTCTAGCTACTGCATAAGAACAAGAAAAGAAACTGAGAGAGAGGAGGGTACTGTAGTGTTGACTTGGACTAGAGCAGAAAGTAACTGGCTTCAAGATAGAGTGTGAAGGCAGAGATGACAGGACTTACTGATGAATTACAGATGGCCTGTAAGAAAAAGAGGAGGCAAGAGGACTCAAATATTTTCGATCTCAGAAACTAAAAGAATGAGTAAGAATGAAGGAAGAACCACCTTAGGTGGGCAAGGAGGAAAAAAAATAATTCTGTTGAGGTACTTCTTAGGCTTTCAAGTAGAGTTAACAGCTGGACAGACAAGCCTAGAGTTCTACAGAGAGGTCCAGGCTAGAGAAATAAATGTGGAAGTCATCATCATCTAATGACATTCACAGCCTCGAGCCTGGATGAAATCACTAAGGGAGTCTGTCTCCCCTGGAAACAGAGAAGAGCTCAAAGAAAAGAGACAAAGTCCTGGTTTACTTTTAACATAGGGAGGCGAGAAAGAACAGAGAATGGCAGTGAGTAAGAAGGCAATCAGGAGAGCAGAGTCCTGAGGGCCACAGGACGAAATGTTCCAAAGAGAAAGACAAGCTGTATTAGCTACTATTATTACAATGCTTATTATCATAACCATCTTCTGGATTCCCTAGAGGAAGAAGTCTTTGTTCAGGCTCCCTCCTGACTTCCTCAATAACTCCCTCTGCTCACCCTCATCGCTGGGCCTTGGCTTCCTATCGCTGTTCTGATCTTGTCTATTCTTGATACTGTTTTCTTAAGTTCTACTTCATAAATCAGAAAGGCAGCTTCAAAATTGAAGATCTTACTGTATCTTTTCTCAAGTCCAAAGGGCAGATGATCCCACATGTATCCTCTCCATATACCTTTACACCTTTCCTCTTTTATCGTCAAACGTCTTATTTCTCATGCTATAGCTGTCACTACCTTAGGTGAGCTGAAGAGTGAAGAACAGGACAGTATCTTCCATGTAAAGGCTTACCTGAAGACCCTTACTCAAGATAAACAAAAATGCCTGTAAAAGAACTATCATAAATGTCCCATAGCTTTTAGTTTACTCATGAACCAAAAGACCATTTTCTCTTTCTTGAGATCCCTTCAAGTCAAAATTAGCCTTACAAAAGTCCATTAAGTAGCTGAATTTTACCCTTTTTTCCATGCCTTCTTTACTAACTTTGTTACTTCTGCATACAGATGCAGAAATAATGTTTTAATTACTAAGCCCTAGAAAATAAGGCAGTCAAAACAAATTTTCTACTTAAAAGCCTCCTCTTCTCCAAAATAATTCTGTTTATCTAATAATATCTCAAAGTCTCTATGTAGCAATTATATGGTTGTTGGCAAACTACTAAAGATTTTGCTGCAACTATAATTAACATATCAGAGTGTCAACACTATTACTTTCTATTAACATTTCTACCATAGCATGTTTGGGGTTTCTTAAAAATCCCAGTTACATCTTCAGCACAAACTTACTCTTCTAAAATCCTCCTATACCCAAAATTAAGGAAAATGGAATAGCCCTGGCTGGGTAGTTCAGTTGGTTAGAGTTATCCTGATACACCAAGGTTGTGGGTTCAATCCCTGGTCAGGGCACATACAAGAATCAACCAATGAATGCATAAATAAGTGAAACAACAAATTGTTGTTTCTCTCTCTCTCCCCTCTCTCTAAAATTAATAAACAAAAAAAAAAGAAATAAAAATAGCACATAATAAAAGCATTTTGTACATCACTTATATTTCAAAACCATAAAACCAAAACCCATAAGCACCCTCTACTCAGAATAATTTATTTCCAGAAATATACATATTAAAGTGGTAAAATAGCCTGACCAGGCGGTGGCGCAGTAGATAGAGCGTTGGACTGGGATGCGGAGGACCCAGGTTTGAGACCCTGAGGTCGCCAGCTTCAGCGAGGGCTCATCTGGTTTGAGCAAAGCTCACCAGCTTGGACCCAAGGTTGCTGGCTTGAACAAGGGGTTACTTGGTCTGCTGAAGGCCCACGGTCAAGGCACATATGAGAAAGCAATCAATGAACAACTAATGTGTCGCAACGAAAAACTGATGATTGATGCTTCTCATCTCTCTCTGTTCCTGTCTGTCTGGGGTCCCTATCTATCCCTCTCTCTGACTCTCTCTCTGTCTCTGTAAAAAATAAAAAATAAATAAAGTGGTAAAGTATATTGCCATAAGGTAGATTTGAACAAAAGACCCATAATTATAACATTACTTAATCATTTAAAGTAACAAACTTAGATTCCAAATCTTATAAACAAGATAAATGTACTATATGTGTTCACTATATACTTAATACCTTTGTATTAAAAATAAATATACAATAGGGAAAAAAACTACCAAGTCTATAGTGTCACATGGTCATTACTTGGGTATAAAATAAATATGCAAGCTATAATAAACATTAAATATACTCAGTTAACAATAATTCTGCTCTTCCTAAGCAAATTTTGAATGATTTTGATAGGAGATCATTTAGAAGGCCTCGCTCTCATTCAATCTGAGTGGAACAAAAACTGCCAAAACTAATATTAATATCCTTTTAATTCATAATTTCCCTGCATCAAGAAAGAACATTAAAATAAATTTTAATCTAATAGTTAAATCCAAAGTAGATATAGATATTCAGTATCACTACACAGAATGGTAAACAGTAATTATTTTGAGGGGCAGTCTATATATATAGCACAGAGGTTAAGAGTGAGGGCTCCAGAACCAGCCAGCATGAGTTCACTTTCCAGTTCTCCCAATTCCTAGATGTATGACCGCAGGCAGGTAAGCCAACATCTACCCTCTCGTCCGTGAATGGGGAAAATAAAAGGAAATATCTGCCACAGGACTGCTGTGAGAATTAAATGAGTTAAAATATGAAAGTGCCTAATTGTGCCTGGCAGGCTTAAGTGTTCATTATTGTTGTTGTTGTTGTTAATTACTAATCAAGCTCCCCCCACACACACACACTAAAAGGCAATAAAAAAGTAAAAGCTGCTATTGTTTTTCCCTTCATCCATTTTGCCTCTTCAAGTTTATTCAGTTAAAAAGGAACTCTTTGGTATCAGACCAGAACAATGTCACAGGAAAATAGTAAATGTAGTTAAGTCATTTCCTCATTTAGGTAGCTTCTGCTAATTCCAGCCACCGTTTTCTGTTCTGTGGAAGGCCACAACAGAAAGGCCTTCCCAGCCACTCTTACCTTTCCTGACTCTACCCCCTCAATTATTTACACGTCTCGCTTCAATGCTTTCATTAACAGTCATCACACTAAGATAAGACTAAAAACTCTGAGACTTTGACAGCCTCCCAGCCTATGCTTAATGAATAACAAAAATATAATGACCTATAGATGCTTTCAAAAACCTAATTTCAGTCCTGGCCGGTTGGCTCAGTGGTAAGCATCAGCCCAAAGCATGGATGTCCCAGGTTCAATTACCATCAGGGCACACCAGAGAAGCAACCATCTGCTTCTCCACTCCTCCTCCTCCCTCTTCTCTCTCTTTTTCTCTCTTTCCCTCCCGCAGCCATGGCTCAACTGGAGAGCCCTAGGCACTGAGAATGGCTCCGTGGAGCCTCTGCCTCAGGTGCTAAAAATAGCTCTGTTGCGAGCATGGCCCAATATGGGCAGAACATTGGCCCCAGATGGGGGTTGCTAAGTGGATTCCAGTCAGGGCGCATGTGGGAATTCGTCTCTCTGTCTCCCCTCTCACTTGGAAAACAAGAAAAAAGAAAAAAAAACCCTAATTTCATATTTCTTATTTCTATCAACTCTATGTATACACAGCATTCATCCCTTAACAACACAACTAAGAACAGTTTTTAGCTCACCAGAAATGTTCTCCGTAAAATAAGCACAATTTCCTGTACTACCAGAAATTAAATCTATGAATACCTACCTACACTTCGCTTACCTTACGACCAAAGTAGCTTCCATTACAGCACTTCACACTTCACTGGGCAACTACCAAAAGTGATCAGCACCATGTTACTTGCATGGCCCTTTAAGAATGAACTCCCAAAACATCTCGAGAATTGTAAAAAAGGCATTGAAAAGCCAAACAAAACTAAGCATTGTTGCTTTCCCTATGAAAAATACAAGAGCACGTAGAAAGGCCGCACACAGCAGTCAGAATTTTAACTAAGGCAACCTCAAAAGTCTAGAACGATAAGCTGCAGAGCAGCAATGAAAGAAGACTAGCTTTCTACTACATTTTATTCAGTCGTCTCTCTCTGCTGCTTTGGAATCTAGATGTGAAAACAACTTATTTAGGTAACTGAAATTTAAATTATACCCTGTAATAAAAAGCAACTGCAAACACACAATAATAAAAGCCTCTTCCAATTTAGTGATAGATTCAATTGTTTCTGTCTTTAAATATACATATAGTCCCACTGAGTGTCACAATTTGTGTACCAAAACAAACCACAAAAAAACAATTTAACAAATGATTTTTCAAATACCGTCCTATGAGGTATACCTGATTTCATGTGATCCTCACAACAACCCTGTACTCTGGGCTAGTAGTCTGGGGAGGCAGGAGTAACACCATTCAATAAACGAAGAGCCTAGGGCTCAAATGTCTAACAATAGAGGATGAGCTACATAAGATACATCGCAAATATAGTAGAATATCATACAGCCACTAAAGTCATGTTCTTGAAGAATACTTAAGACATAGGAACATGTCCCTCCCTGTCTCTCTCTCTCTCTCAAAAAAAATTAAGTCCATTCAATCCATCTTTTTTTTTTTTTTTTTTTTTTTTTTTTGCATTTTTCTGAAGCTGGAAACAGGGAGAGACAGTCAGACAGACTCCCGCATGTGCCCGACTGGGATCCACCCGGCACGCCCACCATGGGGCGATGCTCTGCCCACCAGGGGGCGACGCTCTGCCCACCAGGGGGCGATGCTCTGCCCATCCTGGGCGTCACCATGTTGCGACCAGAGCCACTCTAGCGCCTGAGGCACAGGCCACAGAGCCATCCCCAGCGCCCGGGCCATCTTTGCTCCAGTGGAGCCTTGGCTGCTGGAGGGGAAGAGAGAGACAGAGAGGAAGGCGCGGCGGAGGGGTGGAGAAGCAAATGAGCGCTTCTCCTGTGTGCCCTGGCCGGAAATCGAACCCGGGTCCTCCGCACGCTAGGCCGACGCTCTACCGCTGAGCCAACCGGCCAGGGCCCATTCAATCCATCTTTATACTGACTTGTGACATGTTATTAAAAGTATGCGATACATGACTTGTCACATTATTAAATTTTAGAACTCACATGTCACAAGAATATAATATTTAGGGTAATTTCCAAATTTTCTAGCATCTAACTCCATGCAATCGCCTTTCTGTACTTTAGGCACTATTTGAGATGGTACATCTAAATCACTATGGAATTTTGGCCCTAGCCTGGTAGTTTAGTGGATAGTGTCGTCACAGCCTAACGAGGTTGCGGGTTCAACCAGGTTCAACCCTAGTCAGGGCACATACGAGAAGCAATCAGTGAGTACACAACTAAATGCAACAATTAAGTGAAACAAACTGATGCTTCTCTCTCTCCCTTCTTCTCTTTCTCCTTCTCTTCCCCTCCTCTCAAATCAATAGAAAACTTTTTTAAATAAATAAAAAGTCACTATAGCCCTGGTGGGGTAGCTTGGTTAGTTAGAGCATCATCTAGAAACACACAGGTTGTTGGTTTGATCCCCACATACTGGAACAGATCAATGTTCCTGTTTCTCTCTCTCTCTCACACCATTCCTCTTTCTCTAAAATCAATAAAATAAACATTAAAAAATAAATAAGTAGGCCCTGGCCGGTTGGCTCAGTGGTAGAGCGTCGGCCTGGCGTGCAGGGGACCCGGGTTCGATTCCCGGCCAGGGCACACAGGAGAAGCGCCCATCTGCTTCTCCACCCCTCCCCCTCTCCTTCCTCTCTGTCTCTCTCTTCCTCTCCCACAGCCAAGGCTCCATTGGAGCAAAGATGGCCCAGGCTCTGGGGATGGCTCCTTGGCCTCTGCCCCAGGCGCTAGAGTGGCTCTGGTTGCAACAGAGCGACGCCCCAGAGGGGCAGAGCATCGCCCCCTGGTGGGCAGAGCATCGCCCCCTGGTGGGCATGCCGGGTAGATCCCAGTCGGGCACATGCGGGAGTCTGTCTGACTGTCTCCCCGTTTCCAGCTTCAGAAAAATACAAAAAATAAATAAATAAATAAGTAAATCACTATGGAACTTTGAATGTTCACTATTCAGAAACACTATAGATTTTGATGTCTGTTCTGAATAGTAAAACCTGTGATTCCACCAAAAAAATTTCTGTAACATAAAACGTATTAGATATATTCTTCCCCTTTAAATAACTATAAAGATTATTTTTAAAATTGTTATCTTTGATTGAGTAATCCCTATTTTAATATTTTTTTGCTCAGAAAATGATCAGAAAATGTACTCAAGCACTTTTTTTCCAGAATGTTTATCACAGTGTTATATGAAATAGAAGTGGGAAAAAACCCAACAAAGTTAGTTAAGTAATTATGATATATTCACATTAGGGAAAATTTTTTTTTTTTTTTACAGAGACAGAGAGAGAGACAGATAGGGACAGACAGACAGGAAGAGAGAGAGATGAGAAGCATCCATCATTAGTTTTTTGTTGCGACACCTTAGTTGTTCATTGATTGCTTTCTCATATGTGCCTTGACCGTGGGCCTTCAGCAGTCCGAGTAACCCCTTGCTCAAAACAGGGGACTTGGGTTCAAGCTGGTGACCTCGGGGTCTCAAACCTGGGTCCTCCGCATCCCAGTCCAACGCTCTATCCACTGCGCCACCACCTGGTCAGGCACAATAGGGAATTTTTTATGTCACTAAAAGTTATGGGCCCTAGCTGGCTGGCTCAGTGGTAGAGCATCAGCCCAGCATGTGGATGTCCTGGGTTCGATTCCTGGTCAGGTCACACAGAAGCACCCATCTGCTTCTCGACCCCTCCCCCTCTTGCTTCTCTCTCTCTCTTCCCCTCCTTCAGCCATGGCTCAATTGGAGTGAGTTGGCCCCGGGTGCTGAGGATGGTGTTAAGAAAAGCTCGGTTACTGATCAATGGAGCAACACCACAGATAAGCAGAGCGTTGCCCCTCAGTGGATTTCTGGGTGGATCTTGGTCAGGGCACATGTGGGAGTCTGTCTCTCTGCCTCCCCTCCTCTCACTGAATAAAAATAAAATAAAATAATAAAGTAAAATAAAATAAAGCAATGTAGAAAATACTTAATTACATTAAAAATACCATATTTAAAAAGGGAAAAAAGCAATTTACAAGTATATATAATGACCCAATTATGTAATAAATATTTTATTTATTTAGTTTTATTTTATTTTATTTTATTTTTTTGAAGTTGGAAATGGGGAAGCAGTCAGACAGACTCCCGCAAGCGCCCGACTGTAATCCACCCAGCATGCCTACCAGGGGGCGATGTTCTGCCCATCTGGGGCATTGCTCTGTCACAACCAGAGCCATTCTAGTGCCTGAGGCAGAGGCCACAGATCCATCCTCAGCCCCCGGGCCATCTTAGCTCCAGTGGAGCCTTGGCTGCAGGAGGAGGGGAAGAGAGAAACAGAAGAAGGAGAGGGGAAGAGGTGGAGAAGCAGATGGACGCCTCTCCTGTGTGCCTTGTCCGGGAATCAAACCTGGGACTCCTGCATACCAGGCTGACACTCTACCACTGAGCCAACCGGCCAGGGCCCTAAATATTTTTAATATGTGAGGGTACAAGGCAAAGATGAGAGAACTTTCTCTGAGTAGTAAGATTAGGAATGATTTTGCTTTCTCTGATACATACTTTCTGAGTTTTTCATTTGTCAACTGCTTTTGTCAGAATAAAGAATATTACATGTTCTTTAAATTTTAGAAATGATTGATTTATAGTATTTATGGATATACTGAATATGTTTAATAAATTTTTCTGAGACAGGTTAGGAAGGTAGCACTTGCACTAAGAGAGCTAACAAATTATCATCTGTTAGTGGTTTTCTCCTTCAGTAAAGGTATTAAACTATGATGCAGATCAATGGAGCAAAACTGCTACTAGGGAAAACACCAGAGGATAATGACTCAATAAGAGTCAGCAAAGTTGCCTGACCAGGCGGTGGCGCAGTGGATAGAGCGTCGGTCTGGAATATGGAGGACCCAGGTTTGAGAACCCAAGGTCGCCAGCTTGAGTGTGAGCTCATCTGGTTTGAGCAAAGCTCACCAGCTTGAGCCCAAGGTCGCTGGCTTGGGCAAGGGGTTACTCGGTGTGCTGTAGCCCCCCTGGTCAAGGCATATATGAGAAAGCAATCAAAGAACAATTCAAGTGCCACAACAAAAAACTGATGATTGATGCTTCTCATCTCTCTCCGTTCCTGTCTGTCTGTCCCTATCTATCCCTCTCTCTGACTCTTGCTCTATCTCTGTAAAAAAAAAAAAAAGAAAGAAAGAAAAAAGAATCCTCCTTTGTTCATCGAAGCAACCAGAAGACACATCATCCTTAGTTGCTCTCAGATCCAGAGCAACTGGATATATAATTCACAGCAGATACTTGTGAAATACTGCAAAATCTGCAAAAGATCATGCTTTCAAAGGTGGTACAGTGGATAGTGTGTCGAACTGGGACGCAGAGCACCAAGGTTCAAAACCCGGAGACTACTGGCTTGAGTGCAGGCTCATCCTGCTTGAGCATGGGATTGCTGGCTGGGATCATAGACATAACCCTATGGCAGGGGTCCCCAAACTTTTTACACAGGGGGCCAGTTCACTGTCTCTCAGACCGTTGGAGGGCCGGACTATAAAAAAAATTATGAACAAATTCCTATGCACACTGCACATATCTTATTTTAAAGTAAAAAAAACAAAACGAGAACAAATACAATATTTAAAATAAAGAACAAGTAAATTTAAATCAACAAACTGACCAATATTTCAATGGGAACTATGCTCCTCTCACTGACCACCAATGAAAGAGGTACCCTTCCAGAAGTGCAGCGGGGGCTGGATAAATGGCCTCAGGGGGCCGCATGTGGCCCGCGGGCCGTAGTTTGGGGACCCCTGCCCTATGGTCACTGGCTTGAGCCTAAAGGTCACTGGCTTGAGCAAGGGGTCACTCACTCTGCTATAGGCCCCCCATCAAGGCACATATGAGAAAGCAATCAATGAACAACTAAGGAGCTGCAAAGAAGAATTGATGCTTCTCATCTCTCTCCCTTCCTGTCTGTCTGTACCTATCTGTCCCTCTCTCTGTTTCTGTCACACACAAAAAAACCAAAAAAACACCATTCTGTTTTGTCCATCCAACCAACCAAACAACCAACCAACCCATTATTGACAAATACTGGAAGTCATCTGCACTCAGGAGTCAAGCAGATGGGAAGAAGCAGAAGAGTTTAGATGATATACTTATAACTCACAAAAACAATTTTATTTATTTATTGATTTGAGAGAAAGAGAGGAAGGGGAGAGACACATAGACAGACATCAGTTTTTGTTGTTCTGCTTATTTATGCATTCATTGGTTGATTCTTATAGGCGCCCTTATCAGGGATGGAATCCACAACCTTGGTGTATGGGGATGACACTCTAACCAACTGAGCTAACCGGCCAGGGCAACCATTTTATTTTCATCACAAACCAAAATATTTTGCTATGACAATCCAAAGTAACCAAATGCAATAAAAGTTTTAAAACACTAGAAAACAAAAAGAAATATACCTAATATCTCATCTAGAAGATGGTGCCCTTCTTTTTTTTTTTTTTTTTTACAGGGACAGAGAGAGAGTCAGAGAGAGGGATAGATAGGGACAGACAGACAGGAACGGAGAGAGATGAGAAGCATCAATCATCAGTTTTTTTCATTGTGACACCTTAGTTGTTCATTGATTGCTTTCTCATATGTGTCTTGACCATGGGCCTTCAGCAGACCGAGTAACCCCTTGCTCTTACTCGAGCCAGCGACCTTGAGTCCAAGCTGGTGACCTTTTTGCTCAAACCAGATGAGCCTACACTCAAGCTGGCGACCTCGGGGTCTCGAACCTGGGTCCTCTGCATCCCAGTCTGATGCTCTATCCACTGCGCCACCACCTGGTCAGGCAAGACGGTGCCCTTCTTTTTTTTTTTCTTTTTTTTTTTTTTTTCATTTTTCTGAAGCTGGAAACAGGGAGAGACAGACAGACTCCCGCATGCGCCCGACCGGGATCCACCCGGCACGCCCACCATGGGGCAACGCTCTGTCCACCAGGGGGCGATGCTCTGCCCATCCTGGGCGTCGCCATGTTGTGACCAGAGCCACTCTAGCGCCTGAGGCAGAGGCCACAGAGCCATCCCCAGCGCCCGGGCCATCTTTGCTCCAATGGAGCCTCGGCTGCGGGAGGGGAAGAGAGAGACAGAGAGGAAAGCGCGGCGGAGGGGTGGAGAAGCAAATGGGCGCTTCTCCTGTGTGCCCTGGCCGGGAATCGAACCCGGGTCCTCCGCACGCTAGGCCGACGCTCTACCGCTGAGCCAACGGGCCAGGGCCAAGACGGTGCCCTTCTTTAGGATCCTAAACTTTACCCCAGTAGTAAGAAATACAGGGACACATTCCAGAATGTCAGTTTAGTAATTTGCAACATGAGAAGACATGAAATACTGAATAATATTGTGTCAGATCTAGAAGAAAAGACAAAGTATGTTTTGGATCTAAGGAAATGGAAGGCAAAGGCTGTTTTAAAACAGGGGGCAGAGGAGGATCTGTATGTAGAAAGATCCGCAGCAAAGTCAGTGGCCAGCAGCAGACAGGCCTGTGCTAAAGAAGGGGCCTCAAGGCCGACAGGCTTCCCCAACCCGGACCCTGAGGGACAACCTCCCTAAAGAGAGAGATGGCCCCTGACAGTGTGAGACCCTCCCTTCATGTACCCATTCCAAAAATCGTTCTAAAGGACAACACTGGTTACAACCAATTCCAACTGACTAAATAGTACCATTACAGGGGCAACTTTACTTCCCACCTCCAAAACACACACACACACACACACACACACACACACACACACACACACACACACACTGCAACAGCCCTAAGTCCTGACTCTGCAGGAAGGGTGCTGCTGGTACTCATGATGATCTCAATATGTTTTATTGACCTCTTCTTCCTTTGCTGTATAAGTCTCTTTATCTTCTTACTATTTACCTTCTCACATTCCCAAGTCACTGAGTACCATTTAATCAATGTGGACTTGTAACGTAAAAACTAAACATTCCTGTTTTTGGAAAAAGAAATGGGGGGGGAGTGGCCAGAAGGCTTCAGAAAGAGAGAACAGGAGGCAAACTTCATGGATTGTCCCTACCCCTGGTCACTCATAAAGACAGGCATGGGTACACTCATCTCTACTTGCAAGATTAAGACTTGTTTTTTTTTCTTTTTCTTTTATACTTTTTAAATTATTCAGTAAATATATAGTAGATATGTTCATAAAATATATGTAGAGTATAAACAATAACACAAAAACCCTCATACTCTCCAGCCAGTTACAAAGCATGAGTCCTGATACGCAGAAGTCCATCCACGGACCGCAGGAAAAGAAAGCCAAACTAAAGTGCAAGTAAGAATTAGGTTAAACTAATGGACATTGAGAAAAAAAAAACTAAAGACTAACAGGAAAAGATGAGAATGCAAAATTCTAACCATTTAACCAAACAGAAAAAACGAAAATTCACCAAAATGCAGGCGGAGGCTATGGTAAGGAGGTAACCAGACCAAAAAATGCTTCCAAAGTGGGAGAAACTTGGAATATGATGGGATATTATTAAACAAAGACATTTGTGTATGTACTCGGGTCTCAAAAATGTCAAGGTGAGTAACATTTGTCTGTGCCATGGAAAATATTCCCTCTGAGGCCAGAAAGTGCTTAAATGAAACTGCTACTACTCAGTTTTCAGATCTGGCATATCCCTAAAGTACCCTTCACCCTCTTCTACTTTTTCATAAAAGCTCTTATGGCAGGAACATTCCATGGCATTCCATCTGCAATCAGCTATAATCCCTGTGAGCAGCAGTCCGGGCCAGCCTGCCAGCATAGCAGTCCTTTAATATAGAGAACACGTGGCTACAGCAAATTCATTTCATTTTTTTCAACTATTCTAAGTTCAAAATGCATGCTTCCTCCCAATCTTAAGTCCAATGCTTAAAAAAAATAAAGCCATAAATATTTTCTAAACATATAGCAAGTGGCTCACTTAAAATTTCTCACGTAAAAATTATTTGGGTTACTATTAGTCAAATTACTAATAAATTACCATATAAATAAAAAACAGAAATAGAAAATATTAGTAGAAAATCAAAAATGCCAAAAATCCTAGAGCAAAAAGTCTGTCATACAATCAGATAACTGGCTTTCCAAGAATAAACACCATTCAAGGAACCAAAATTAACGCACTCCCTCTGAGCCAGGACAAAGTAAGTATTTAGCTAGAAAACTAGCCCTACTTTTTCCAAGGCTGATTCAGCTAATGAGGACTTTTGTTTCAGCAGACTAATGCTAATTTAAAAGTCAAGATTTCTCCTGCTGAACGTTGATGGGTGAGAGGCAATCTGTTATAGCTAGATGAAGGTCAGGAATACCAATATCTAGTCATAAAATTAGTAAGCTCTAATAAGCTATAATTCTAAAATTTTCCCCAAACATACTGGATGTTTAGTTTAAATTCTACTTATTCCTCAAGGTCTAACTGATATAACCTATCATCTATTAATCTTACATGTGTCCTTGGTCAAATTCACATCTGCACTTTTTTTTTCCTTCCCTTCTGAGTGAGAGGAAGGAAGATAGACAGATTCCCGCATACGCCCAGACCAGGATCCACCTGGCAACTCCCATCTGGGTCCATGCTCACAATGGAGATATTTTTAGCACCTGAGGCAGAGGCTCCATGGAGCCATCCTTAGCACTCAGGGCAATGCACTCAAACCAATCAAGTTATGGCTGTGAGAGAGGAAGAGAGAGAGAGAGAGAGAGAGAGTGAGTGAGGGAGAGAGAGAGGGAGAGAGAGAGAGGGAGAGAGAGAGAGGTGGAGAAGCAGATGGCCGCTTCTCCTCTGTGCCCTCACCGGGAATCGAACCCAGGACATCCATACACTGGGCCAACGCTCTACCAGGGGTCCCCAAACTTTTTACACAGGGGGCCAATTCACTGTCCCTCAGACCGTTGGAGGGCCGCCACATACAGTGCTCCTCTCACTGACCACCAATGAAAGAGGTACCCCTTCCAGAAGTGCAGGGGGGGGGACGGATAAATGGCCCCAGGGGGCCACATGCGGCCCGCGGGCCGTAGTTTGGGGACGCCTGCCTACCCACTGAGCTACCAGCCTGGGTCTAGTTTATATTTTTTAATCTTTTTCTTTAACTTCATCATTTTTTTTTTCAATTGTATTGATTTTAAAGAGAGAGGAAGGGAGAGAGGGAGAAAGAGACAAGAACATTGCTCTGCTCCTGTATGTGCCCTGACCAGGGGCTGAACCAGCAACCTCTGTGCTTCGGGACGATGCTCTAACCAACTAGGCTATCCCACCAGGGCATATCCTTTCTTTTAAAAGACAGATTGTTACAAGTCCTATTTACCAAATTCAGAGAAGTATATAAGCAATAGAAAGTTCAACGTTGTACATGAGCAAACAAAAAAAAAAGGGTCAAACTCATAGTATAGAATGGTGGTTACCAGAGGCTGGGAGAGGGGGCTTGGGGTGAGAGGATATGATCAAAAGACATAAACTTTCATTTATAAGATGAATAAGCTCTGAAAACCTACTGTGAAGCATAGTGACTATAGTTATTAATAATGTGTTGCTTAAAGTTTGTTAAGAGTAAATCTCCAGTGTTCTCACTACACAGACATAAAAAGTTAACTATGAGAAATGATAGGCCCTTGCCAGTTGGCTCAGTGGTAGAGTATCGGCTCGGCATGTGGAAGTTCCAGAGTCAATTCCCAGTCAGGGCACACAGAAGAAGTGACCATCTGCTTCTCTACCCCTTCCCCTCCCCCTTTCTCTCTCTCTTCTCCCACAGCCATGGTTTGAAAGGTTCGAGCAAGTTGGCTCCAGGCACTGAAGATGGCTCTATGGCCTTGCCTCAGGTGCTGAAATAGCTCAGTTGCTAAGCAACAGAGCACTAGTCCCAGATAGGCAGAGCAACACCCTGTAGGGGGCTTGCAGGGTGGATTTCACTCAGGGTACATGCACGGGTCTGTTTTTCTGCCTCACCGTCTCTATCAATTAATTTTAAAAAAAAGAAGTGATAGATATGTTAATTAGTGATAGATATGTTAATGATTGTGGTAATCATTTAACAATGTAAATATTTATCAAAATCATATTGAAGACCTTAAAAATACAGGGTGGAGCAAAAGTAGGTTTATAGTTGTGCATACATAAAATAGTTTATTCCTGTATTATTATTTATTATATTACTTTTCATATAAACAATTGTAAATCTACTTTTGTCTTGCCATGTATATAACTTGATTACCCACTGACAGAATCCTTAACTCAACAATGTCAAGTGGCCCACAATAGATGAGATCAGAATGAATGATTTCTCCAACTACTCAGCATTAACTCGTGTCTGAAAGACCTACAATTCTGCTTTATCACAAAGCTATAGGTTTCAAGATGGTAGAACCTACCACTATTTTCAGTAATAATCTGTCTATATTCATATCAAGTAATAAATGCAAGCAGAAAAGAAATCATTGTAAGTCATTTTTCACCTAAGCATTTATATAGAGAAGTAAGCTCTGAAGCAATTACTAATAATTTTAGTAATAACTTACAAGTTTACTAGATATAATAGCTGTATCTGTTGTTCAACTCAATGAACCACTGTAAAAGTTTTAAGACTATCTTAGCAAGCTCAAGTGCTATTCAAAATCAAGTATATTTCATGTCATCACTTACTAAAAATCACTGCTTACATGCTGGTTATCAGTAAGATATCAACTTAATAACACTAACTAAATTAGTTCAGTCCTCCAGGGTCTTCTCAATTGTCAAGAACAAAATAAATAGTGCATATGTATATTTGCAACAGAAAATATCACAGAGGAAAGCATTCAATGGATCATTCAAAGTGGTAATACCCAAATGTTCATTTATTCTAATCACAGCAGAAAAAATAGGAAAGTGAGGTATAACTGATAGAAAACAACATGTACTTACTGGTCGAGTTGCCTTGCATCTGAATGATGCACTTGGACTCTTTGCTGGTCTCTCGAGAATTGAAAGGCCGCACACGGACAGCCACCTTCACTGAGGCTCCCGACATTCTGATGGTCTTGTTATATACGTATATATGCAGTCCAGAAATAAAGAATCAAATCTTCTTTTGAACTTATATTCAAGTTTCCTTTAAAAAAAAATTCCATAGAACTAGTGAGAATAAAGAAAGCTTGGGCTAACTTGAGCACAAGAGTTACTATCATATAGGTTAGTACTATTTCTGCTTCCATTTCTAAAAACCTTATTCCTTATCTTCTCTTTAACAATCTTACATTCTTGCCTGAATGGTGGTGGCACAGTGGATAATGCATCAACCTAGAATACTGAGGACCCAGGTTCAAAACCCCAAGGTCACTGGCTTGAGTGCGGGCTCACCAGCTTAAGCACAGGTTCACCAGCTTGAGTGTGGGATCATAGACATGCCCCAATGGTCGCTGGCTTCAGCCAAAGGTCGCTGGCTTAAGCAAGAGGTCACTGGCTTGGCTGAACCCCTAGTCAAGGCACATATGGGAAGCAATCAATGAACAACTAAAGTGTCACAACTAGGAGTTGATGCTTCTCATCTCTCTCCCTTCCTATCGGTCTTCCTCCCCCCCCCCTCACTAAAAGTAATAATAAAAAATGTTATATTCTCAACATTAAATTATCAAACAGAAAATTAAGATCTGCTGGCCAGGTAGCTGGTTAGAGCGTCAGCTGGTTAGAGTGTCATCCTGATTAGGCCATGGTTGTGGGTTCAATCCCGGTCAGGGCACATACAAGAACCAACCAATGAATGAGTAAATGGAACAACAAAACAATGTTTTTTCTCTCTCTCTTTCTCTTTCCCTCTCTAAAAATCAATATTTAAAATTTTTTTTTAACTTAAAAAAAAAAGAAAATTAAGACTGACATTTGTTTTCCTATTCCATTTTCTCTTTACCGTACCTACAAAGTCCCTAAACTTAGTAATAAAAAAGATAACTGCATAGTAAGAGGCATCTATCTTGCTGTTCCTCCTAATCAATCTTCAGTAATAGGTGAAAAACACAAAACACTTATTTGTTAGCTAGAGTTCTTTACACAAGTAAGTTCCCATCTGCAAAATGACTTATTACTTTAAAGAAATGCGTTGAATTTTCTATATTTTAATTACAGCTTGAAACATTCAGTTATAATGACGTATAATAAAACAGCAAAGCTAGCTCCTTTAATTTCTAAGTGTTCAGCGATTCCTTTTACTGAGATGAACCCTCTCACATGTATCTCATCTGACCCTCACTACCACCCTCAACACAACTCTGATGTGCCCTGACTCATGGCAGAATCAAATCATTGCATTTTACTACTGAAATGAAGCCACAAGAAAAAAATGTGAACATTTTTTCAGAGGAGTCATTTCCCTCCCAAAAGAACAAAACAAACACTATTCTGTCCCACATAAGTAATTTCCACAAGAAAATGCATATCTCAATCTGTACTCTATACATTATATAAACATCTTCAAAATCCAAACAAAAGAAAAAAATAAAAAAGAAAAGTACTTTTGAGTCCAAGTATCAGGGAACCCCAACAGAACTTAAATGTGACCAATCTTTCCTCACATAATCAAGCAGAGATTAGAAATGCTAACCTCCAGTTGCACAACTACAAATGTTTTCCACCAAAAAATGCATAAATAAATAAATGAAAATTAAAACCAAATGCTAAAAAGCTACTCTCTACCTCATTACCTATCTTATTTTCTGAACAGCATTATCACTATTTGAAATTCTTCTTTTTTGAAACATGTCTACTGTCCGTCTCTCACACCACCACAATGTTCAGAGATCTTGTTTGCTAGCACTTAGAATAGTATCTGAAAGAGAGAGACAGGGAGAGAGATAAGCAGCATCAATTCTTCGTTGCGTCTTCGTTGTTCATTAATTGCTTCTCACACATGCCTTGACCAGGGGCTCCAGTTAAGCCAGTGACCCCTTGCTCAAGCCAGCAACCATGGCATCATGGCAATGATCCCACCCTCAAGCCAAATGAGTTTGCACTCAAGCCGGCAACCTCAGGGTTTTGAACCTGGGACCTCAGTGTCCCAGGTCAATGCTCTATCCACTGTGCCACCACTAGTCAGACAACTCCACTGCAATATTTACCTTTTCAAAGCATGACTTTACATTTCACTTCCAAACTCAAGAACTTTCTCTCTATCCCCAACGCTTACAAAATCAAGGCCAAACTCAAGGTACTCTGTGTTCTAGTCAAGCTCCTTTACCATCCCACCCACATGTTCTCTCACACCTAATAATTTCTCCCCTATAATGGGCATATGAATTTTTCATTTTCTCCTCTATCTGAGAGCTCGGCTCCAGTCTTACCTCTTCCAAACGGCCACCCAAACGTTCCAGGAATCACTGGTATTTCCTGCAGCATTTATAGCCCCAAACGCATTGTGAGAATACCACTATTATTTTACATGACTTCATTCTATCTTGTATTGTTAATAGCTTCCCAAAATGAAACTCCTATTCTCTCCAAAATATCTTTGAACTTGAGCTTCTTGAAAAAATGCCTATTTCCAAGTCTGGACAAGAAATTTCAAGTTGATTTTGGAACATGTTAGTGTGATCACTAGCAAGAAATCTATCAAAGATGAATAAGTCACTGCAGAAGACGCAGAAGCTACTTAAAGGGGCTCCTAATGGCCAAAGATGAGATAATTAAAATGTAAAAATACATACATACATACTGCAAATGTATTGAAAAACATCAAATATATAAATTCATCAGTTTATAATGACAAATTTTAAAAACTTCATTATTCTGAAGACTGGCAAGTAAAACAAAAGAATTGAGGACATATTCAATTTGTATATCCTGTATAAACTATACTCCAGGTTAGCCAGAGTCAATGTGGGCAAGTACTTTTGTGTGTGTGTGTGTGTATTTTTCCAAAGCCAGAAACTGGGAGGCAGTCAGACAGACTCCCTCATGCGCCCAACCGGGATCCACCCGACAGGCCCACCAGGAGGTGATGCTCTGCCCATCCGGGGCGTCGCTCTGTTGCGACCAGAGCCACTCGAGCACCTGAGGCAGAGGCCACAGATCCATCCTCAGCGCCCGGGCAAACTTTGCTCCAATGGAGCCTTGGCTTTGGGAGGGGAAGAGAGAGACAGAGAGGAAGGAGAGGGGGAGGGGTGGAGAAGCAGATGGGCGCTTCTCCTGTGTGCCCTGGCCGGGAATCGAACCCGGGACTCCTGCACGCCAGGCCGACGCTCCACCACTGAGCCAACTGGCCAGGGCCTCAATGTGGGCAAGTTGTTTACGGAAAAATTCCAGCTAATGAATGTAGAAAAAAATGAAAGAATTGGAATGTCACCATTTTCCAGTCCTACTGAGATAAAGGCTCTCTGCAACATTCATCACTAACTGCTAAAAAAGCCTTAGATGAAAGGTTAGTTGATGTGGGGACATTACCATGTATGGATTAGGCTGACAACATCTGAATCAAACTTAACATTACAAACAGTGGGACACCTACGTGGTTTATGCCTCTTAATGTGCTACAAGAAGAACACAGCACCACCTATTAAGTATTCTTATCCCATGTCCTTAAAAAAATACTGAACAGAATCAGCTTCAGATCTAACTACCAGTTTACAGGACATATAGGGAGCAAAGAAACAATTTAAATGCACCTAAAAGATGCAATCATTTGATTTCTGGCCAGGGCACACAGGAAAAGTGCCCATCTGATTCTCCACCCTTCCCCCTCTCCTTTCTTTCTATCTCTCTCTTTTCCCTTCCCTCAGCCAAGGCTCCATTGGAGCAAAGTTGGCCTGGATTCTGAGGACGGCTCCATGGCCTCCACCTCAGGCACTAGAATGGTTCCTGTTGCAACGGAGCAATGCCCCAGATGGACAAAGCACTGCCCCCCCTAGTGGGCATGCCGGGTGGATCCTGGTCGGGCGCATGTGGGAATCTCTGCCTCCCCGCTTCTCACTTCAGAAAAAAAAAAAAAGATGCTACCAGCCAAACCTAGATTATAGAAAACAGACCAAGTCACCAGTTTCTTCAAATAACATAACTGGGGGCAGGAAGCATAATAGAAGAGACTTGTGTTAGTTGTCAACCAAATGCAATGACCTTTTTAATTTAAAAAAATCTATAAATATACTTTTTTTCTTTTTTTGGATAATGATAGAAGTCTAAACATAGACTGGGTATCAGATGATATTAAGGGATTTGTTAGGGGAAGACAGAAGAAACAAGCTTGCCAAAATGTCAACCATTATTGAATATTGTAGATATTTACATTTAAAAAACAAATCTTTCTTTTGTGTTCTACCCATGGCCTACCAAGGTTAAGAATGATGCTGCCTGCCTGACCAGGTGGTGGTGCAGTAAATAGCACTGAACTGGGATGCAGAGGATCCAGGTTCAAAACCCCGAGGTCACTGGCTTGAACGCAGGCTCATCCAGCTTGAGTGTGGGATCGCTGGCTTGAGCATGGGATCGTAGACATGACCCATGGTCTCTGGCTTGAGCCCAAATGTCACTGGCTTGAAGTTCAAGGTTGGTGGCTTGAGCCCAAGATCGCTGGCTTGAGCAAGGGGTCACTCAGTCTGTTGTAGCCCCCCGGTCAAGGCACGTATGAGAAAGCAATCAATGAACAACTACAGAGCCACAATGAAGAATTGATGCTTCTCATCTCTCTACCTTCCTGTCCCTATCTGTCCCTCTCTGTCTGTCACAGAAAAAAAAAAAAAAAAAAGAATGCTGCTGACTGACATGCAAACAGACAGCAGAGGCTGAAATTTCCTTGCTAGGTTTCAGATATAAAATACTATGCATTTTCAACTAGGAACCAAAACACCAACATCAGTAATACTTAACGTTCCCATATATACACTTTTGAATATACAGTAAGTCCAACTTCTCTACCTAGCAGCTATCCTGCCAGCATTTCATTCATCCTAACCCAACCAAAGTCAAAGTCTCTCTCCACCTTCTCCAAACAGCACAGGCTCTTCCACCTCTTTTCTTTCTTTCTTACCTTTTTACTTTTTGAGAGAGACAGGGACAGAGAGAAAGAAACATTGGGCTGCTCCTGTATGTGTCCTGACCAGAAAATTTAACCGGCAACCTCCACACTCCAGGATGACACTCCAACCAACTGAGCTATCTGGCCAGGGCTTAATTTTTATTGCTTTTTAGAAAGACAGGGGAGCCTGACCTGTGGTGGCGCAGTAAAGCATCGACCTGGAAATGCTGAGGTCGCCGGTTCGAAACCCTGGGCTTGCCTGGTCAGGGCACATATGGGAGTTGATGCTTCCAGCTCCTCCCCCCTTATCTCTCTCTGTCTCTCCCTCTCCTCTCTAAAATGAATAAATAAAAATTTTTAAAAAAAAAAAAAAAGAAAGACAGGGGAAGGAAAGGAGAGAGAGAGAGGAGGAGGAGGAGGGGGAGGAGGAAGGGAAGCATTTGCTCTTCCACTCAGTCATGCATTTTTTGGTTGCTTCCAGTGTGTGCCCTGACTGGGGATTGAACCTGCAACCTTATTGTTCCAGGATGACACTCAACCAACTGAGCTAAGCGGCCAGAACCTCACCTCTTTTCTGTTTCTTTTGATGTTCTCACCATTCTCCTATTCCCACAGAGGTCAAACAGCTTGCTTCCTCTATCCATCTAATCAACCGCCAAATTACATGACTTCTACATATAAAATCTCTATTTCAACCATCACCATTCCTTACTTCAATACTTCTCACTGAAGACCGTTAACCTTAACCACTTTCTTTCTTCCTCTTAACCAACTGTTTACCACGCAATGACGGAACTCCCCAAAGTAGCATTCATTCAATGTGTTCTGCAACATAAACCAGCCATTTTTACTAGCCCACAAAGCACTGCCTTCCATCCACATTCCTTGACAACCACCAACCAGAGGGCTTCTGAAAGCATCTGATGTTTTCCCGTCCCTATGCCTCTGTTCCAAAGTTCCCTCTACCCAATGTACACTTCCTCCTCTCTTGTTCTTCTCAAAATCCAATTTACCTAGGACAGAATAAGTTATTTTTCTTATCTCTACTGTAGATTTTAAGTTCCTGGAGAACAAGAACAGAATCTTAGTCATGTTTCAAATCCCCCACATCACAGGGTCATGAACATAGGAGTTAAATATTTTAGTTGAATTCCTATTACTGTGTATCAACAGAGTGATGTTTGAGTGGTATTAATTAAAGAAAAAAAAGTAGTTCCTAAATAGAGACAGGAGAAAGAGTAAAATTAATTTCAAATTTCTTCCTAATTAAAAAGGCTAACATTCTTTTTTTGGAAGTGATGAGTACATTTTTAAACTACTTTCCCAAAACTGAATCTAAATACATAAGTAATAGATTTTTTTTTTCTGATTTAACTGTCCCATGGGAAAAGTGAATTAAAATTGTATACAGTAATTGAAAACTACAATTAAGTGGACAATTGAAAGTGTTACTTTGTTACTTCCCTTGCAGTATAAACAGTAACTCTTATAATAGAGATGTCCTCTAAAATTCCCTGATCCTTTTTTAAAAACAACCAATTATATAAATCTGAAATCAAGTTTAAATTCCAGTGTGAACCAATATTTACAGAATATTTTAAAGTCGTAGGAAAAACAATAAAAATACATTTTCCAAGTTTTGAAGAGGCAAAACAAAAAAGACAGGTAGGAAAGGCAACCATACATATTCTGAATCACACAACCTCAGTTCTACATTGTTCCTTATGACATACAATTAGAAGCCTTAGGAAAGCAGAATGGAGCAAAAATTCCAGAAGCACTCACTAATAATAATAAAGGGATAAACATTTAATGAAAATTAAAATGTTTAGATCTAATTCGTTTTAATTTTTCTAAAGGTTTGCCCAATTGCTTAATTATGATCTTGTGCAATTCTCATTTGTCTTCAGAGGTACCCTGGATTATTAGGAGCTTAATGGGATGACTAATTCTCAAATTGATCTCTCAGCAAAGTGATTAAACAAGAACAAAATAATACTGGTTTTGGCTGGTTTTTTAATACCCCTTTCCTAGTATAGACTATAACTGGGATTATACTCCTAAAACAGAGGTCAGTTCATGTCCTTAAAAACTTGTAACTGATTGCCCTGGCCATTTGGCTCAGCAGTAGAGCATCGGCCCGGTGTGTGGAAGTCCCAGGTTCGATTTCAACCCAGGGCACACAGAAAAAGCGCCCATCTGTCTTCTCCACCCTTCCCCCTCTCCTTTCTCTCTATCTCTCTCTTCCTCTCCCACAGCCAAAGTTCCATTGGAGCAAAGTTGGCCCAGCCACTGAGGACAGCTCCAAGGCCTCCGCCTCAGGCACAAGAATGGCTCTGGCTGCAAGGGAGCAACGCCCTAGATGGGCCAAGCATCGCCCCTGGTGGGCATGCCAGGTGGATCCCGGTCAGGCGCATGCAGGAGTCTGTCCCTCACCCTCCACTTCTCACTTCAGAAAAATAAAAAAAATAAAACTTGCAACTGATTTCCACAGCCTCAGAACATAAACCAAAACTTCAAGGGCCTCCACAATTCAACCTCCTTTCCAGTCTGTTTTCACTGCCCAACTTGAGCCTTCTTCTCCACCAAGCATCCTCTTACTATACCAAACATGAAATTCCTGGACATCCAATCTCCCTTCTTAACTTAGTATGTATAAGTCCGTATCTTTTGAGGACAAGATCAAATGTCACCATGAATCAGGAGACATTAATTCATGCATTCCTTAATGTCCCCCTTTCTGAGTCAAAAGTCCTACCTTTTTTCTCCCTCAGAACAGTACCTCATTTCTCTATTTTTTGCTTTCTGCCCTATGATACAGTCATTAGTTCATTTAACTCTCATACACTGATACTTTATTCAGTACACAAGTGAAAATAAAATTTAACCAACAGTCTTTTGAAATCAATATTCACACAATTTGCTAAACAGCAGCAAATTTATAATATCAGCAAGAAGCCTATTTAAAAGATAATCTTTCCTACTGAATTACATTTCAATTTTTTTTGAGAGAGGGAGAGACAGGACAGAAAGAGAGAGTGGGTAAGAAGCATCAACTCATAGTTGCTTTCATATATTCCTTGAGGGGGACCAAGCCAGTGTCCCTTTTCTCAAACCAGTGCCCTTAGGCTTTTCATGCCAGCGACCTCTGGGCTCAATCTAGTGAGCTCTGGGATCATTTGGACAATTCCCCACTCAGAGCCAGTGACCTCAGGGTTTCGAAGAGGAGACCTCAACGTTCCAGGTTGACATTTCATCCACTGCATCAGCACCGGTCAGGCTGAATTACATTTTAAAGAACGAATTATAAGTTAAAGAATAAGAACTCAAAAGGAAATATCATTAGCTAGTGAGGCCATTTTGAGATGCTATGAAAATTTCCTTGTTATTATAAGTTTTGCACTGCTTTGTCTAATACTTTCCATGAGGACAAAGCAGGTTTTAGGACCCAAGACTCTGTCACTGACCATGACTATAGTGATAAAAAAAAAAGCCCTCAAAATGTAAGAATTTATTTTTGTATATGAATTATCTGTCTATTCTTGGCTTTTGACTCTATAGATAAGAATCAGCCAAGCTGTGAAAGCTGGAATTGGATCACATGTGAGAAAAGCTTTCTGCATTCTCATCCACTGCCAAGAATCAGACAGCATAGGAAGAGTCTCCTGACAAATCAGATCCTCAATCTCAAAGGGGGCTAAACTCATTCAGTCAGGGTCCCCCAACTTGATTCTTTAATTACCTTGTGAAATAACCTGATACAATTTTTGGATTTATTAGATACTTGTCCTCCTCCCACTCCAATTAAGAAATCAAGAATTCTCCTTTTCACTGATGACATAATTTCATTCTCATAAACCAAAAGGTGCACTGCATCAAGAAAACAATAGTGCCTGACCAAGCAGTGGTGCAGTGGATAGAGCATCAGACTGGGATGCAGAGGACCCAGGTTTGAGATCCTGAGGTTGCCAGCTTGAGCGCAGGTTCATCTGGTTTGAGCAAAGCTCACCAGCTTCGACCCAAGGTCGCTGGCTCGAGCAAGGGGTTACTTGGTCTGCTGAAGGCCCACGGTCAAGGCACATATGAGAAAGCAATCAATGAACAACTAAGGTGTCGCAACAAAAAACTGATGATTGATGCTTCTCATCTCTCTTCGTTCCTGTCTGTCTGTCCCTATCTCTCTCTCTGACTCTCTCTCTGTCTCTGTAAAAAAAAAAACACACAAAAAAAAACGGCCCTGGCCAGTTGGCTCAGCGGTAGAGCGTCGGCCTGGCGTGCGGGGGACCTGGGTTCAATTCCCGGCCAGGGCACATAGGAGAAGCGCCCATTTGCTTCTCCACCCCCTCCTCCTTCCTCTCTGTCTCTCTCTTCCCCTCCCACAGCCAAGGCTCCATTGGAGCAAAGATGGCCTGGGCGCTGGGGATGGCTCCTTGGCCTCTGCCCCAGGCGCTAGAGTGGCTCTGCTCACGGCAGAGCACGCCCCAGAGGGAGCAGAGCATCGCCCCCTGGTGGGCGTGCTGGGTGGATCCCAGTCGGGTGTATGCGGGAGTCTGTCTGACTGTCTCTCCCCGTTTCCAGCTTCAGAAAAATACAAAAAAAAACAAAACAAAAAACAATAGCTCCGATGGCTTAATAAACTACTCTAAATGAGAATGATATTTTTCATTTTTTCTTTTCTCTCAAAGTTCGGTTAGTTAATTTGTTCTAATATCTGAAACCACATCTTATAATTTTGGCAGATCCGCTGGGAATTCTGAACGAGTTTAGCCCCCTTGGAGACTGAAGTTTTTCTATTGTCAAAGTGGATGACAACATCTACTGTAGGCTAAAATGAACTAAAATTTGGGATAAGTCAAGATTCTTGCTGAAATCTGCCCCTGACTACAACTATCTATCTGGGCAAGTATACAGGTCAGACCTTTCTATGCGTCAACATTGTGTCAATCCTGCCACTTATAAACCGGTACCCCAAGATTAATAGGGATGTTTTCATTTAGGTGACAGCATAGAATAGAAGTACTCTAGGCTTTCACCAGGATTAAATAAGTTTTCTGCTGAGATCCTCAGATTTATTTTTATATAAAGTTACATACCTAAACCACATTAGTCATATTCTCCACAGGACAGACTTCAGTTATATCTTAATGTTGTATTCCCAGTTTGGGAGACAGGTGGATTACTTTTTATTTTTTTATAAAAAGGTCTTTAAAGAACATTTCTTCTTTTTACTTAAACACCTGTTGGAAACACTCAGTATATGTATCCTTGTATCAAAGTGTCTACAACACTTCTCTTTTATAATGTCTCTAGAATTTATTGCCAGAAAAAGTTTCTCTTGACAAACAGCTAAGCTTTCTTTTTCGTGTTTTGTTTTTTTTTGAGGGGGGTGATAGAGAGGCAGGGAGAGAGAAATAGGAACATTGGGCTACTCCTGTGCTGCTCCTATATGTGCCCTAACTGGTGAATCCAACCAGCAACCTCTGGACTCCTCAAGGCTTAACTTTTATTGATTTTTAGAAAGACAAAGAGAGGAAGAAAGAGTATTTTTTGGTTGCTTTCCAAAAATGTGTGCCCTGACCGGGAATCGAACCCGCAACCTTACTGTTTCGGATGACACCCTTAACTGAATGAGCTTACCAGCCAGGGCCAGGCTTTCTGTTACCAGAATGAAATTGTATAATTTATCTTTCCCTTTTACCTTGACTTCCAAAAATTTCACAAATAAAATATAATAACAAAATTATACAAATTGCTGCAATTTGTATGTATAAGGTCTACAGGAAAGTTCTGTCCGTTTCTATCACAAGTTTCGACACGTAAGCACGTTTATTTGGCGCACGTGCGCCTCTCTATTTTTATCACTTAATGTATACATACTAACGTAGCAAATTAAAACAAAGTTGATTCACGTTAGTCTTATGTGTGAAGCGATAGTGTACTCATGGCTACTGATAAAGTTCATTTACGCCACTGTAATTTTTACGAATTTCAACAAGGAAGAAATGCTACAGAAGCATGTCTGTCTCATCCACCATATTCCCCGGACTTAGCACCCTCCGACTATCACTTGTTTTTGTCCTTACAAAATTTTTTGAAGGGCAAAAAATTCAAAAAATGAAGAAGATATCAAACAAGCACTGGTTCAATTTTTCGCATCAAAAGATAAAACATTTGGCCCTGGCCGGTTGGCTCAGTGGTAGAGCGTTGGCCTGGTGTGCAGGAGTCCCAGTTTCAATTCCCAGCCAGGGCACACAGGAGAAGCGCCCATCTGCTTCTCCACCCCTCCCCCTCTCCTTCCTCTCTGTCTCTCTCTTCCCCTCCCACAGCCGAGGCTCCATTGGAGCAAAGATGGCCCCGGAGCTAGAATGGCTCTGGATGCAACAGAGCGACGCCCCAGAGGGGCAGAGCATCGCCCCCTGGTGGGCATGCTGGGTGGATCCCAGTCAGGCACATGTGGGAGTCTGTCTGACTGCCTCCCCGTTTCCAGCTTTGAAAAAATGCAAAAAAAAAAAAAAAGATAAAACATTTTTCAAAAATGAGATATACAAATTGCCCTCACGCTGGCAAGAAATCATTAATAATAATGGCAATTATATTATTTAATAAAGTTTATTGATGGTAAGAAAAATTTGTATTTTGTTTTATTCCAAAAACGGACAGAACTTTCCGGTAGACCTTATATTTACTTTTTCCTCCTGTTACATAGATTTTTATTTCTTAGCCATATTTTAACAGCCTCATTGTGTATATGATATTTGTGGTAAGCTGTTCAAATCCTTATTAGGAGCAGTAAGTGGTATAAATTATAAATAAAGAAACCTTTCCTGTAATAGCCTATTCTTCTATTTAACACTGGAAATATGGTATGTTCTCAAAATTCTGGTTCCTAAAAACAAATAAAGTAAAACTTTAATACAAACAGTTATACAAAATTTTGTGCTGAATGTGGGCCAGCAAGGCAGAAACTGAAACTAGCCCCACCAGAACACCAGCCGTCTGAAGTTCAAACCAGGAGGAGTGAAGTGAGCAATACTTTCAGTGCTGCAAAGGTGTGAAGGGTGCCCCCTGTTTTCAGTAGCAAAGGTCTGGGAACGCAGCAAAAGCAGGGTCAGTGGAGTGGAGCGAGTCTGTGGTGGTTTGGGGAGCAATTAACAGGCAAGGAAGTAGAAATGCAAGTATCCTTGCTTCTAAATCCTGGCTGTAAGGACCAGAGAGAGACAATTAGGAGCACACAGGAACAAAGGAGGGATTCCCCCCACACACACATCCCTTTTTTTAATAAGAAAGATCTGCATATTTCTATACTTAATCAACAGCTAATTACTGGGTGTCTATAATGTGACAAGAGCCTAGGATAAATCAATGAACAAAACAGATAAACAACCTTGCCCTGGAGTAGCTTACATTCTAGTAGGGGGAATGGAGACGATAAAATAATCAATTACACGGAATGTCAGGTGACAAGCATTCTGAGAGGTCAGGCCCAGCAAAATCCGGGCAACCCGGATTGTGGTGGGGCGGAGTGCTGTGCAGGTGTATAAATGAGGTCAGGGTCAGCCTACTGAGGCTGTGAGACCTGGAGGAAGTGAAGGCGTTAACCAAGCAGATTTCAGGGGAAAGGTGTTCCAAGCAGAGGGAAAAGTCAAAGCAAAGGCCCTACGGTGGGACGGTACTGTTGTACGCAAGGAACTGTGGGGACGCTGTCAGTGAGAGGGGAAAAGAGTAACCAGTACAGCAAATCCCTAAAATTAGAAGGCAGTGATATCCAGGACACAGGCCAAGGGATTAGCTGAAGTCAGGAAGGGTAACCTTTCCTCTAACATGGGAGGAAAGACGGCAAGGAAGAAGGTAGAGAAGTCTGTAAGTAGAGGGAGAAGGAGCTGAGGGAGTTCATGCCTTTTTTCCCCTATAAGATTTTATGCCACAAATGGGGCAGTGAGGAGGCCTGAGTAAAGTGGTCAAGATTTTAGGAAAAGCCACTGTGGAGAACGGAGGAGGGAACTGAGCAGAACTGCTTTAACAAATACCAAAGACAGACTCAGGGGAGCCCTAAAACTACACATTAATTGTGGCACTAATCCCAACACGACGTGCCATTTCTCCACGACAGAGGAACAACGGAGAGCATGAATGGTAGAAAGGATGCAAGGCTGGCAACTGCTAGTGGGTCTTGCAGAACAACAATGAATAATTAAAAATTGCAAGTGCTAGCAAGGAAATAGCTGAAGCAATGCACCCCAGGAATCAAAGTATAGAAAAGGAAGACAAGTAAAATCTGGAAGAGGCTGATGGTCCAGGAGACCAGAGTTGGGAGAAAGCATGGGAAGAGACTACGAAAGTAAGAGCTATAAATTACCAGAGTTTCAGATCTGAGTAGTAGATCTGAGTACATCTTTAGTAGATCTGATAATGTGTTAGAATATGTAGCCACAATACTGAGTCATTAGGACAGAATGAAAACACCTGTTTACTTGAGCTGAAGTCAAACAATTTTAAGGTTAAGGGTAGTTACAAAGTAGCTCAGCATAGTGGTTACTTACTACTTCTAGTGACCTGAGGAAGTCACCTGGTTTGTTTCCGTTTCTTCATCTGTAAAACGAGAGACTAGTATCTACCTCATATGGTTGTTGTAAGGCTAAAATTAATGAATAAGTGTAAAGCGTTTAGAAAAGACCCTGGCACACAGAAAGAGTCTGATATGAGTAAGCCATTTTATCATTATTGTTGTTATTGTTTATACAGTCATTGACATCTGCTGGGATGATGTCAGAAATTCAGATGGACAGAAGAACCAAGTCAAGCGTCAAAGTTATCAAATAGAGCAATGGAAGAGGATGGTATAGTTGAATGATATGCTTTGACGTAAACAATCTAATATTAATAAAAATATTTTTGCCTGACCAGGTGGTGGCGCAGTGGATAGAGCATCGGACTGGGATACGGAAAGACCCAGGTTCGAGACCTCGAAGTCGCCAGCTTGAGCGCAGGCTCATCTGGCTTGAGCAAAAAGCTCACCAGCTTGATTGGACCCAAGGTCGCTGGCTCGAGCAAGGGGTTACTCGGTCTGCTGAAGGCCCATGGTCAAGGCACATAAGAGAAAGCAATCAATGAACAACTAAGGTGTCGCAAAAAAAACTAATGATTGATGCTTCTAATCTCTCTCTGTTCCTGTCTGTCTATCCCTATCTATCCCTCTCTCTGTTCCTATTAAAAAAAAATTTTTTTTTGAAATCCATCATTTGTGTGGCTTAAAACATATATACAATCACAAAACAATCATAAAAGTACCAATGGGGGGGTAGTCAAGAGGGACAAATATACAGTGACAGAAAATGATTTGACTTCAGGTGATGGGCACATAATGCAATCAACAATTCATAAACTATAGAAATGTTTACCTGAAACCTATGTACTTTTATTGGTCAGTTACCCCATTAAGTTTAATTTATAAGTAAAAAAAAAAAAGGCACCAATACCCTGACCAGGCTGTGGCACAGTGGATAGCGCATCAACCTGAGACACCAAGGACCCAGGTTTGAAAGCCTGAGGTCACCAGCTTGAGCACGGGCTCATCTGGCTTGAGTGCAGGGTCACTGGATTCAGCATAGGATCTTAGACATGACCCCATGGTCATTGGCTTGAGCCCAAAGATCTCCGGCTGAAATCCAAGGTTGCTGGCTTAGCTGTAGTCCCCAGGTCAAGGCATGTTTGAGAAAGCAATCAATGAACAACTAAAGTGCCGCAACAATAAATTGATGCTTCTCATCTCTCTCCTTTTCTATCTATCTCTCTTTCTCTCTCTGAATAAATAAATAAATAAAATTTAAAGGTATCAATAGAGTATTAGATAAGTATTAAACAGAGGAAAGGCACTGACTGAAAATCATGAAAACTGCCCATGGCACAGGCAACAGAACCCTAAATTTTATTAAAACGGCAAAGAGGCTGCCCTGGCTGGATAGCTCGGTTGGTTAGGGCATCAGCCAGAAGTACAGAGGTTACCAGTTCAATCACTGGTCAGGGTACATACAGGAAAAACATGATGTTCCTTTCCACCTCTCCCTTCCTCTCTTGCTGAAATCAAACAATCAAAAATTAATTTTAAAAAACCAAAACGGCCAAGAGGTTGTTACCTCATCTTACTGTATATTTACAAATGGCAAAACGTAAGTTCCTTGAAGGTAAAGAATTAAATCTCTAAATGCAATTTCAATTAGTTAGTAATGAATGTCACAAAAGTGAGCATAAACAAATCACTGGACCATTAACCAAAAAGTGAGAGGCCCAACACCTTTGCAGGTTTTTCCTATGACAGTCACCTCTGTTTCATTTATCTTCTATACTAACGAGCTGCATGAAAAAATGTTCTAAATGTACTTATATTTATTCACATACTTTTGTGGACTCCAGAAATTCACTATTATCTGTTCCTATAAGGCCATCTTTCAAAGAGAACTACATGAAGTAAACATGCTATACCTTTCACTCTGGAGCCTTGAGAAATTATAGCATATTAGTTTACAAGACCAAAGGAATATGCTTACACCTGGAAAAGGCCTGTTGTGATTAGCAGCCTGGGAAGGGGTTCACAGAAATAAGGCAGGGGCCAACTTTTGTCCTCTACTTTGTACAGAGAACAAGACCATAGCAGGGAAGTGGGCTAAAAAGTTTTGGCTGTGGAGACACTCTATTGGCACTCTTCTTGGGAGTTTATTCCGTGCACAAATTCAAAGTGGGAAAGAGGAAAGAGAAAAAAGGGAAACGGTGTTGCTATCTGGTGTTGAAAAGGAAAAAGTCTAAGCCTTAGAAGTTGTACTTAGATAAATTTTGGAAAAACATTCATCATAGTAGAGCTCCATGAATTCATAAAATCTTTCCTTCAGATTAGATCCACAATCAAGTCTTTACCAAATGCTTAAAGTATATTTAACCACAATTTTTCAGATTTTCTTGACTAATAAAGTAACTGAAAAAATTTTAAACTTGTAAATATTTTTAAAGGAAGACTTCCCTGAGGAAGTCCTATTTTGTTTATTTATTGATTGATTGATTTGAGAGAGAGAAGCATCAACTCGTTTGACTTAGTTGTTCCACTTAGTTGTGTACTCAATGATTACTTCTCGTATGGGGCTTGAACTTAAAAGTATTTCATATTGGGGCATGGAGTTTAAAAACATCGACATTCTGTATTTTCCTCATATTAATGTAATACAAAAATTAAATCCCCACTTTTTTTGGTTGAAGCCATTTTTTATTCAACCACGTTTTAAAAGGGGAGCTTAATAATAAAAAATAAAGTGTTATAACCATTCTTAGAAAACCCTGTCTGAACACCTTTTAACTTTTCCCCTTAAGAAATTACAGAAATTTATTCATTAAGAAATGAACTTTGAATGAAAGCAAAGGACACAAAGAAGACGGGCATGCCACTCTCCAGGTCCTGGTCACATCTGGGAAGTAGGAAAAGACAGATTGACAGGTTGGTGCTGAATTCAGTTAGTGACCATTTCCAGATCTGCTTTCCCATGCCAACATGTATGCAGTCTTCACACTCCATTCTTAAACAGAACATGAACAACTTCCCTTGCCTCCTAATCCAACAGCCATACCAAGTTAATTAGAGCACCACCTCACTTCTTAAAGAACTCGGGCTAAGATTTTATTATGACTAAGCTAAGCTGACAAAACGCCAGCCTTTAAACATCCACCATGATACCACTTCTTAAGAGCTATGCAAATCCGATCACCCGACCTTCAGTTGGCTCAGACAGACCCAGCTATATGACACAAAGCAACATGTTCAATGTCGGCAGAACAGCTGCCTAGAGCAGTGAGCAAGGGATCTGTTGACACTCTAATTTCAGCAACCTCCAGATGCCACAAAGATGACAACCTGCGTCCTCAGAAATAGTGCTACAAGCCTCTCCCACTGTCAGAATATTCCAGTTTACTTAATCACTGCACGCTGGGCTACTGTGCACCCCACCCGGTGCAACGACTCCGTCCTCCATACTGGTGAGCCTCAGACCCGCTGTGTACCTGTGGGCGGCACCATCGGGCCTCCGAGTCCACAGCACCGCTGTAGCAGATGACTACAGAAACGCAGTATTTCAAGGCACTTGACCCTGGAAGCTCAGTAAGCAATGCACCAAGGGGGAAAAGTGATTTTGGAGTTCAGTCCTGGTGTGAGAACCCCGAACATTTGGGGTTGCCCGAACAATGGCGAGCTTGCTCGAGCCGCCTCCCAGCCCCCACAGCTTGGCCTCTGCTATGGCTAAGCCAACCTGAAAGCTGCCAGGGCTTTCACTCGGTGCCTTCCAGCAACTGGACTTGGCTCCTAAAGGATTTGTCAGCTCATCCTCCCAATATGGCTGCCGGAGTGATCCGGGGCTGCGAGCGCCGAGCCCACACCAGCCTGCCCGCCAGCTGGCCCTCATCCAGCGCGCCCCTCCCTCCCTCTGCGCTCGCTGCCGGGCCGGTCCCTGCGCCACCGGCTCCCCATGGCCCGCCGATGCCCTGCCCAGCCGGCTTCTGGCGACAGGGCACCGCCACCTTCCTGGCCGAAGCCCGAGAATAATGCGGGAGAGGGGACTCGGGAGCTGAGAGAGGGTGGCTCCCGCGCGGCGCGGCGGCGTCTCCACGGAGCTGCAACTGTGCGCAGAGCCGCGGGCACGCACGGCCAGCGGCGGGCCTGGCGACCGCCGGGCACCCGCAGCTCGAAGGGATCGGTGGGCGGGTGCGGGGCACTGCGGAGACCCAGCCGGGACTCGCTGCCGGCCCAGGGAGGGTCCCGCACTCCGAGGGCGAAGCTGCCCACCCCGGCTGGTGTCCCGGTGGGACGGCGACCGCAGCGCCCGCCGCTCCCGCCCCACCCCGCCGACGCTGCCTCAACTCCGACACCGCCCGGACCCCGGCCCGCCGCCCCCACCCCGAGCGGGTCCTCTCCCGACCCGGCGGCGGCAGCGCGACCGCGGCCCGCCTCACCTCAGCCGGGGTGTGGACCGACGGGCGGGCGGCGGCCCGGGTCAGCAGGCGCCGCGGCGAGCGGGCGAGCAGGGGGCCGAGCACCGACGCTCCTCAGCGCGAGCAGCGGCCGCCGCGAGCCGCAGGGCGCCTCCTCGCAGCCCCATCACGCAGCGGCCCGGTCCTGCATCGAAGGCCACGGGGGGCGAGAGCGCGGGAGCTCGGGAGAACGGGACGCCACCACGGACCAGCAGCGGCTGAGGAGCTGCTGGGACTCGCGCGGGCGCCTCCCAGAACGGCCCCCGTCTAACTGCTCCGCGTCGGTCCTCGCGAAGCTCCGCCCGCAGCCGCCAGACCTGGACACCGCCCCGAGTCCGACCGCCGCGCGTCACCTCGGCCCGCCCCGGAGCCCGCGACTGACGCTACAGGAGCCAATCGGAGCACAGAACTCGAAGCAGCTGGCCAATCGCAGGGAGAGCTGCGGTCTGGGCCTGCGAAGACGCCGGTGCGCCCCCTGGTGGCCAAGACGCCGATTCGTGTGCGGGGGATGCGGGGTGGGCGAAAACCTCCCCCCTTGGGTTCCCTCTGCGGTGACCCCCGAAGGGCGTTAGTTGGCGGCAGCTGTGCCTAGCCAACCGGATAATCCGCCTTGTAAGGGGACAAAGCTTGGCGATGTGGGGCTGGGCAGGTCGGGGGTACGGGGACGAACGCCTACGGAGGAGCTGAGATAAATGTGGGAGGCGGTGGAATGGGGTATCTTTGTCAGTTTGGGCAACATCTCTCACGTTGAATCCGCCCAGTGCTGCGCAGTCGGAACTGAAACACGCAAAGGGATGAGTGTATTCTCCCGCAGAAAGCTTCCTGGCCTATTCTTACCGAATCCGATCACAACACCTCCCACACGCCACCTTGGGAAAAAAGGCGGAATGAGTAATGGAAAAGCATGACTTAGTGGGCATTCAACTTGTCTCCTTGGGAGCCAGAGTGAGGACCGAGAGTAAAAGAACAAAACGTTTTGTATGGTCCCCTGAGTTAATGAACCGAGCTCCCCTCTGGGAGATGCCCTTGAAGGAGGGTTGGTTCTTGGAATTCAGAAACCTGGAGAAAACAAAAGAGCTCCAGTAACGATTTTTAAAAAATAAGATTTAGATTAAGATAAAAAAGCCCATCACTCTTCATTTGCGGTCCGGTTTGGTACTTAATAAAATATAATAGTCAACGTTAATAAGTGCAATTATCATGCCAAGCACCGTTATTTTTACAAGGCTGTGAAATGCTTTTTTATTTACTAGCAGAAATTGAAAATAAAATCGGATTCCCCATCCCCCTCCACCACCACCCCACTCCATTGAATATGGTATTGGGTGTAAAAAGTCTTACTTATAAACATAAACCAGAGATTTCCAACCAGTGTGCTACAAGAGTTTTTAAAACGTAATATCTGGCTATTTAGTCAGGGGCGTGGACCTCTTTTCCCTTAAATTGTCAAATAAAAGAATGATAACAGCCAACACAACCATAGCTGTCCAGTGTGAATGAATCAAAATTATACCTTTCTTTTTTGTCCGATTGGCAAAAAATATATTGTTTGGTGTGTCGCAGAATTTTGATAGTTATGTGCACCATGGGATGAAAGGTTGAAAATCACTGGCATTGACACTAAAACATCAAAAATAATTTTCTATACTAATAATTTGGGAAAATCTTACACTGCAAAATACAAACATTAAAACTGTATAGCATTGAAGAGTAATAATGTAATAAAAGGCTGTATGGGGGGAAGGCTGTATGAGTAAGGGGAGTACATAGAAAAATAATATTAAAAACAGAGTTAAAAGAATGTGCTATCATTGAGCACAAAACTCAGCTCTTTGCTTCCCGAAAGCCAAGACAGAAGTGAAATTACAACGGGTTAATGAGCAGAAGCTCATTAATTCAGCAGTAGACACCGACTTTTTCCTAGTTTGAAGCTCTTTGCTATGATAAGCACCATGGAGAGTTACACAAACCTGGATGGTAGTTAACATTGAGCTCTTGGTGGAGCTCAAACTAAAAAGAATCTGAAATAGTGAAGGTAATCCACACAAAAGCATGCAGAGAAGGGTCAGTATAAACAGATGAGGCTGTTCTAGGTTTCAAGGCCACAATAGCCTGCTTTACATAAGCCTTTTGCCTCTCTGACGAATAAAATCACTGCAGAGCCACTGAGTTTCTCAGGTTACAGATTTTGTACAAAGGCACCTCTTAAAAGTCATGAAGTACTAGAAAATTGAATTTAACTATGGCCTGGTAGCGTTATCCCTGGAATAGCAGGAAAGAACAAGAAAAGATCTATTAATGTGATGCATACAGCCACATTCCTACAACTAATAAGGTTTCCAGATACAAGATCAATATACAAAAATCCAAAGTGTTCCTTAGGAATAGCCCATTAGAAAAAGTGATTTTAAAAGATCCCATTGAAAATAGCAATAGCATAACCAGTGGATAGAGTGTTGACCTGGGATGCTGAGGTCCCAGGTTCAAAACCCTAAGATTACCAGTTTGAGGGTAGGATCATTGACATTATCCCATGGTCGCTGGCTTGAGCCCAAGGTCACTGTCTTGAGCAAGAGGTCACTAGCTTGGCTGGAGTCCCCCAGTCAAGGCACAGATGAGAAGCAATCAATGAGCAACTAAAAGTACTGCAACCACGAACAGATGCTTCTCATCCCTCTCTCCCTCTTTCTCTCTCTCTCTCTCTCTCAAAGAATAATTGCAATAAAACTCTTAAATATTTAAGTATAAATTAACAAAGATGAGCAAGACCAATATGGAAATAATTATACAACTGTATTGATGAAACACATTAAAGAAGACCTAAATAGATGGACAGATGTTCTTTATTTTTTGGACAGGAAGGAAATATTATAAAGATGTCAATTCTTTTCAAGTTACTATGTAAATTTAATGTAAGTTCAATTAAGATTTTAATAGAATTTTTCATGGAATTTGATGGTAAAATTGAAATAAGTTTATTTACACGTCCATTTAAAAAATTCACTTGCTAGAATAAAGCTAAGAATATGTATGGCTATTTTGAAAAATGAGGTGTGGGACTTGCCCATAAGTTAGAAAGATTCTATGTAACATCATACTAATTAGAACTCTGTTGCATTGGCACAGGAATATACAAATCAGAAATGGAATAGAACAGTCCAGAAACAGACCACATGCATATGGAAATGTAACATCTGATAGCATTTGCATTACAAATCAGTGGGGGGAAGATAAACCATGAATGATAATAAATAATGGTGGATGGAATAATTGCTTAACTGGTAAAAAAAAAATGTGATCCTTACATCACACCATACAAAAAAACAAATTCCAGGTAAAGTGAAAACCTCAATCAGAAAAGCAAAGCTTTAAATATTTTAGTAGAAAATTTAGAATCTTTTTATGATACCTTGAGATAAAGAAATATACCTTAAATAAGAAGGAAAAAATCATTAACCACAAAAGACTGAATCAGTCTATAAATTTAAAAAAAATGTTTAAATCTCACTTCTACACAACAAAAGACATTATTTTAAAAAAGCAACAATCATAGATTGGACAAATATATTTGCAACAGCTATAACCAAAAATTACTCAGAATATATAAAGAAATGTGATCAACTAACAATACTACAAGTCAATATTAAAAATACAAATAATCATCTCTGGCCAGACGGTTCAGTTGGTTAGAGCATTGTCCCAAAGCACAGAGGTTGTGGGTTTGATCCCCAGTTGATAGGATCGATGTTCCTATCTTTCTCTTTTCATTCCTCTTTTGTTAAAGTCAATAAATAAAATTTAAAAATCAATAAATAATAATAGAAAAATGTGCAAAAGGATATTGGTAGGTAGTTTACAGAGGAAGGTATGAAAAGACACTTAATTCACTGAAAATGAAATACCATGCCACATCCATGAAATTTCCAGAAATGAAAAGTGTAACAATGTCCAGTGATGTAAGGGAGCGAAATGATACAGCCACTTTGGAATATGCGTAAGACAGTAGGCAAATGGAAGATGAGCACAGCCCTCTAACCCAGCAATTTCTCTTCCAGTACATACTCTAGAAAACTCTTGGATAGGTAAGTAAGGAAACAGGTACAAGAATGGTCTTTGCAGCATTTTTTATAATTGGAACAACTGAAATGCTCATCAACAAGAGAACAGGTGAATAAATTGTGATATAGTCATATAATGGAATACTGTGCAGCCATTAAAAATGAGTGATTCAGAGCTACATTTAACAATATTTATATTAGAAAAAAAATACAAGCTCTGGTCAGGTAGCTCAGTTAGTCAGAGTGTCATCCTGACATGCCGAAGTTGCAGGCTCAATCCCTGGTCAGGACACAAGAATCAATCAATGACGGCATGAGTGGATGGAACAATGAATCAGTGTTTCTCTCCCTCTCTCTCTCTCTCTCTCTCAAAACAATAAATAAAACTTTAAAAAATGAAATAGAAAGCATGGTAGTTAGTATAAACATAGGAGAGTTATTAAGGTACTGGTTATCCAGATGTTGCAAAGCTCAAAGAGAAAAAAAAAGTATAAGGGATGATAACTCAGAGACTAAAAACTGCAGAAAGGCGCTCCACCCCTAGCACCAGGAGAAAAAATGATGAAGGGGTGTGACTGAAGTTCAGAGACTCAAGGAGAGGCCAAGACTGGAGCCCAGGGTTTAGAGGAGAGGTTGCTCAACAGGAAAGAAGCACCAGAAGAAGGCCAAGCGCAAAAATGAAAGAAAAACCCAAGACTTCATTCACTCCTCTCTTCAATACCAGCTAGTGGAAGAATCCAAAGGAAAGAAAATGGCAAAGGAACTTGAGAAATACAGACTGCAGAAGGGTAGGTATGGGGCTGAGAAACAACAGGTAAATAGCTAGCACAATGACTAACTCTTAGAAACATTCTGAGCAAGAGAAAAAAAAGAGTTGCAGAATAATGTGTGCAGTATAGCAATGCCACTTCATACATAAATGGTAATAACATACAAACACTACATTGTTTAGGGCAATATTCATGTATAGTCTAATACAAAAACCTGAATGGAAAAGACAGTCATCAAGTTCAGGATAGAGGTTACCCCAGGAGAGAGAAAAGAAAGGAATCAGGAAGCAGGACACAGGACACAGGAAGCATTAACTCTATCTGTAATATTTTATTTCTTGGGGGGGGGGGGGAATGACATGGGTTTGTAAATGTTGATAGAATTGGGTGGTAAGTACACAAATAAGTACTAGTATTTTGTCTCTATATTTTACTGTCTATTTTTAAAAATCTCATTGTTTTATTTTTTAAAAATATTTATTGATTTTAGAGAGGGAGAGAGAGAGAGAGAGAAAAACCAGAACATCGGTCTGTTCCTGTATGTGCCCTGACCAGGGATCGAACCAGCAACCTCTGTGCTTTGGGACAATGCTCCAACCAATCAATCTATCCAGCCAGGCCAAGATATCTCATTGTTTTAAAACAATATTTGTCTGAAGGCATCCTGGCTACTATCCCACCACTAATAACCCTCTGCAGGCTGGGAGTATGAGAGTCTGAGGAAGTGGGAGCTCATCAGCCATAATCCTCCCTCTGACCTGGTTTTAAGATACACTGGTCTCACCCTGGCCAGTTGGCTCAATTGGTTAGTGTCATCCTGATACACAAAGGTTGCAGGTTCAATCCTTTGTCAGGGCACATACAGGAACAGGTTGATGTTTCTGTCTCTCTCCCTTTCTCTCTTTCTAAAATTAATAAGAAAATATAAAAAAAGTACACTGGTATCACAGCCTGCACTGTAGAAGGCCACCAAGTCTTGGCCAAACATTTGGCCTTCCTGATTCAGGATCCATATTCATTCAAAACTGCCACATATTGCCACTGGTACTGGTACTGACAAAAAAAATGTAGAAAGAGCTCATTTTTATTTCTGGGAGACTTTTTTTTTTTATTTATTTATTCATTTTAGAGAGGAGAGAGAGAGAGAGAAGGGGGTAGAAGCAGGAAGCATCAACTCCCATATGTGCCCTGACCAGGCAAGCACAGGGTTTTGAACCGGCGACCTCAATGTTCCACGTTGATGCTTTATCCACTGCGCCACCACAGGTCAGGCTATTTCTGGGAGATTTAAGGCCACAGTCCTCTAGGACTATCCATGCCTGAAGAGAATTTTATTTTTCAGTTATTTTAACCAAGGTCGGTAACATATATGCTTAAGTCCAGGAGTGTACTGCACAATTAAAAATAGGAACTGCTCATATGTACCCTGATTTATCAATGTCACCCCATTAAAATTAATTTAAAAAAAGAAAAAGGAAAAAAAATAGGAGCTGCTAATATTTTTGGACCTAGGAGGCTACCATGTTGATGCTGGAAAACATGTTTTATTTTTTAATACATAGCTCTTATAAATATTAATTAATGTCTATTTGATATGTGTATACAGATTATATTAAACACTATACTGAATAACAATACAGAGCTTGGGATGAATCAATAAATGCTCTGGTTTTTCAGTGAATACTTAAACAAAATGCAATTTGGCTTAACTCATTAATATTAATATACAGTAACATTGCTGATGCTGAGGTTATTCGGAGTCAGAGAATCAAAGCTAGAAAATGCTCTAGAACTGGTTAGTCCACCCCATCAGGAAACTGATGAGCACAGCAAGCCTCTAGCTTGCTGAGAACTGGTTTTTATTTGGTGGCTTCAACAACTCAGAATTCAGAAGGAAGGAAAAGAAAATCAGCCCAAAGAGATGTTACAAAACTCACACATCCTACTCACTGGAAAGTTCCTCAAACGTGCATCCAGTGTCTCTTGACTTATGTTTCATCACTAATTCTCTCTCTCTTTTTTTTCAAATTTTTCTGAAATGAGAAGCAGGGAGTCAGACAGACAGACTCCCGCATACGCCTGACCGGGATCCACCTGACAGGCCAACCAGGGGGTGATGCTCTGCCCCTCCGGGGCATTGCTCTGCTGCTATTGGAGTCATTCTAGCACCTGAGGCAGAGGTCATGGAACAATCCTCAGTGCCTGGGCCAACTTTGTTCCAATGGAGCCCTGGCTGCAGGAGGGGAAGAGAGAAATAGAAAAGAGAGGGGAAAGTGGAGAAGCAGATGGGCACTTTTCCTGTGTGCCCTGGCCAGGAATCGAACCCAGGACTTCCACATGTCGATGCTCTGACACTGAGCCAACCAGCCAGGGCCTCTCTTTTTTTTAAGTGAGAGAAGGGGAGACAGAGAAACAGTCTTCTACATGTGCCCCAACCAGGACCCACCCAGCAACCCCATCTGGGGCTGATGCTGGGTCTGATCACAGGAGAGCTATTTTTAGCACCTGAGATGGAGGCTGGACAAAGCCTTCCTCAGAACCCAGTCCTACATGCCCGAATCAATTGAGCCATGGCTGTGGGAGGGGAAGAGAGAGAGAGAGAGAGAAAGAAGGTGGGGATGGTTGCTTCTCCCTTGTGCCCTGATCAGAATCGAACCTGGGACTTTCACACGCCAGGTCAATGCTCTACCACTGAGCAAACCAGCCAGGGCCACTAATTCTTGCAAGCTCAATGGCCTGAATTCTTAGCTGCCAAGATTGGTAGGAATAAATCGAAAATGGGGAAATCGCAACGCTACAGGAAGTGAGGCTTGTTCCAACAAAAATTAAAAATTTAAAAAGCATATGTATGATCTCAAAAAACAACATTTGGATCCAAATGACTTTTGGCTATTAAAAAAAAAAAAACCAGGTTAATACAAAAAGTGAATTATGATACTGGCTGGAACAGTCAAAATCTCATGCTGCAGGATATAAACACAATTTTAGAAAAGTAATTCCAAAAACATGTTGAGTCAAGGGCAAAGGTGATATCTTTGAAAACAAGTTTCTAGTCTTCTAGACAGCCTTGAGGAGAAAAGGATGTCTCCTCCTGGACCACATTTTCTGAAGTACCTAAAGGCAGTAGCAACGTCAACTGGTGTCATTTTCCTTTTCCTGCAATGCTCAATTATATTTCAATAAATAACAATTTAACAAGTAATATAAATATCACACTGCAAGTTAGTACAATCACTGAGATCACCCTAAATACCACACGATCTATGCAGAAGTAATCAATCAGGAACCAAACACTGATATTTTTGTAAAGGCTAAAAGAATGGGAGATTTTACTTTGGTGTGTTCTCTTAGGTCGCCATGATCAGTGCAAGACTTTGTTTTAATCAGCTGCTGGCTCTTCGCAAACACCGTCAGCTGCAATCAGCATGCCTGGCTGTTTCCCCCATCAGGAATGGGGGGATGGGGGGGTGTATCATTTCAGCCAGATAAGAACACTCTGGGTAGGTCCCCCGTCTTCTGAATTGCAGTTTATGCAACATGTTTCTAAAACAGGCATTTTTGCTAATTAGGAACACCCATATATCAATTAACTTGGGTTGTAAAGCCATAATTAAAGAAACCAAATTGTTGTTTCTGGGGATTTTCGTGCCAGGGACAGATGGCTCTGGAACACACAGGCAGGAGACGCTTCCTGAAACGGGCTTCTCACAGCAACCAGGAGGGATCCCTGGGACACAAAAATGGGGACAGTCTTAGCAAAATGGAGAGCTGAGAGCACAATGCCACTCCTGAATGGTGCTCAGCAGAGTCAGGATAGCTCAGAATACCCCGTCATTTCCAGCAGTCCCAACCCCCAGTCCAAGGAGCCTGCCCCGAAGACAGAGCTTGTGGCAGACTCCCAGCTCTGACTGTGTCTCAGGGCAACAGCGCTTGGTTACTCTTGCTCAGAGCACAACCTCTTGCGATGAATATATAATTCATGCTGAGAGAAAGGATCTACGGGAGGAGGCGGGGATGGAAAGGAGTTGAGAGCATTTGGCCTTTACAGTTGGACTGTTTGGATTCTAATTCTGTCACTTGCTATACGCCCTTGAGCACACGACCCTCGGTTTCCTCATCTCTAAAGTGAAGATTATATCTAATTTATTATTCATGTTGCAAGAATCAAATGAGGATGAGGTCAAGTACAATATCTGGTGCACCATCATATGAATAATAATAAAGCCACAGTCTCTTTCAAGTCAAAAGACGAGCTCATTGAATCTTTATACTAAGTGAGCCCTTATTAATCCTTTCCTTTGGTTTTCCAATCTATGGATTACAGAGTCATGGTGTCTAAAACATTATGATGAAATACACCTGCTGATTCCTAGTTGTGGGATCCTGGGCAAGTCCATGTCTCTAAACTTCAGTATTTTATCTATAAAATAAGGCAATTAGAGTCCTGGCCCAGTAGCTCGGTTGGTTAGAGCATCATCCTGATATGCAGAGATTGTGGGTTTGATCCCCCATCAGAGCACATACAGGAAGAGATGGATATTTCTGTCTCTCTCTTCCTCCCTCTCTAAAGTCAATAAATAAATAAATAAATAAATAAATAAATAAATAAATAAATAAATAAATAAAGCCATTAGAGTAGATGAATTCTAAAGTATGTTCAGGTTCTGATATCTTAATATTTTGCACTAAGTAGATTATTTTTCTTCCTCTCCAGACAGAAGAAGAATTTAAATAGATGATGGTGTTGATGGTGTGATCATAGCTGCTGACAATTACTGAGCATTCACTATCCACCAAGAACTATAGTGAGCTCTCCACATTAATGATCTCATTTGATCTCACAACAGTTCTGTAAAACAGGCACTACTGTTGCAAATTCACATATAAGGAAACTCAGAGAGGTTGAGGAGACTGAAAAATGCCCCCCCCCCAACAACATGGGTCTTAATCCTTGGAACCTGTAAATATTATCTTATATGAAAACAGGGTGTTTATAGATGTAAATTAAGCATTTTTGAGATGGGGAGTTTATCTTGGATTATCAAGAAGGGCCCTCAATGCAATCACCTGTATCCCTAAGAGGGAAGCAGGGAGAGATCTGACTATACAGTCAGAAGTAGAGAAGGCAGTGTGACCACGGAGGCAGAGACAGGAATGCAGCCACAACCCGAGGTATGCAGGCAGCCTGCAGAAGCCAGAAAAGGCCAGGAACATTTTTTCCCTAGAGCTTTCAGAAGGAGCACAGCCTAGTCGACTCTTTGATTTTCCAGCCATATGATATCGATTTTAGAATTCTGGTCTCCAGAAATGAGATAATAAAATCCTGTTGTTCTCAGTCACACACTTTGTGGTCATTTGTTACACCCGCCACAGGAAACTCATTCAGAGGGGAAGTAGTTTATTGGTGGTCACAGACAGTAAGCACTGCTGGGGCCAGGATTCAAACCCACGAACAACTGACTTTAAATCCCGTGCTCTTCCACACAGCACCTTGTGTCCCTGATAATACATAAAACAAACATAAGTGGATTAAGTATTAACCAGCAAAAAAAGAAAGAAGGGAGGCTGCCTGGTGGTGGCACAGTAGTTAAGAGTGTTTGACCTGGGACACTGAGGACTCAGGTTCGAAACCCTGAGGTCACCGGCTTGAGTGAAGGTTCACCAGATTGAGTGCAGGGTCACCAGCTTGGATGTGGGATCACTGACATGACCCCATGGTCACTGGCTTGAGCCCAAAGGTTTCTGGCTTAAAGTCCAAGGTCGCTGGCTTGAGCAAGGGGTTGCTGGCTCAGCTAGAGTGCCCCGGTCAAGGCACATATAAGAAAGCAATCAACGAACAACTAAGGTGCTGCAACTATGGGTTGATGATCATCTCTCTCCATTCTTCCCTCTCTTTCTCAAAAAAAAAAAAAAAAGGAAAAAGCATTTGGAATTTCACCAATAGCAAGTTAGCATTCTAAGTGGTTGACTCAACCAAATTCATTCTCCCTACTGCAAACATCTCAGCTTGAGAGGCATTACTTTAAAAGTTCATTCTCCCACACACTTTACATTGAAATTAGGTCATACCTGCATCAGGGGCCAAGAATGTGTGTACTTCCACAAGAAGATACAATTTGTAAAAAGAAAAAAAAGAAAAGAAGATCTATTTAGTTTATAGCTGAAGAGGCTGCTTGGCAGTCATTCACAGCCTTAGTCCAAACTTGGCAATTAAGAGAAACAGAAACTGCTTATCCTTTCTAAAGGTTTGTTTCCTATTTTTCCCTTTCAAATGAAACTCTGTCTTCAATTTTCTCAAAAGGAAAATGAGGAAGGATTAAGAACTTGATTTTTATTCCCCTCACTGGCTACCTTCCTGACTTTGAATTTCCAGGCAAATCAACGACTAAGAAATCTGGGATTTGGGGTTTGAACTGTGTCCTCATCTACAAACGAACCCACATTTGTCTCTTTAGGAACAGGACTTTCCGCTCAAATTCTTGACACTGATTCAATCTCCTAGTTTATATCTGAGCCTCTCACAGTCATCAGTGCATGTCCCCCAGTCCACCAGCTTGATTTGTCTTATCTCAGCTCACCCTTTTAGGCTGTTTAAATACACAGATCTGCACAGGCCTGGCTGTGGTGGCACAGTAGATAGACTGTTGACCTGGAATGCTGAGGTTGCTGTTTCAAAATCCTGGGCTTGCCTGGTCAAGGCACATATAACAAACAAGCAATGAACAACTAAGGTGAAGCAACTATGAGTTGATACTTTTCACTCGTCTCCCCTTCTTTGCTCTGTAAAATCTATAAGTAAAAGTTTTAAACAGATCTGCACAAAATTTTGAGATAAATGGTCTTAATACCAGAATGGTATGCAATGCTCCAAATTAAATGTAGTTCTCGTCCCAATTTATGGGCACAAAGCAGTAAGCAAGGAGAGAACTTTGGCTGCCGTTGGATTTCTGTCACCCTGAAGAGGTCAGCTGGAGAAGAAGACCGTGCCAGCACCAGTGCCCGTGCCACCGCCAGCCTCGGGAGGTGGTGGTTTGGAAGGCCGATGAGGCACAGCTTCCTAAGACCGGGCACTTCGAGGGCGCTGCACAGCTTTTCAATCTATAATGTTTATATAAACAGTTGACTGGGTTCATAGGTAAAAATTAAGCCTATTTATTGATAATGTGTTTTTCTGTATAAGAGCTCAAAGTTTTCTTTTGCTTTTAAAGCGAATATATCAGCAACTTCCTTCCACCCATGTAAAGTTGACAGGTGACACGCTCATTTTACAAATGACTGGAAGGTCCAGAATCTCCAGTGAAATGAGCAGAGAGCCGGTGACCAGACAAGGTCCGACAACCAACCATCTCTCTCTCTCTCTCTCTCTCTCTCTCTCTCTCTCACACACACACACACACACACACACACACACACACACACACACACACCCTACATGAAAATAGTTTCAAGGTATCACAGGGTGGAGACTTTGGAGACACTTTTTTTTTTAGCACAACCCAGTCTGCTTGTCCACTTTCTTCCTTCCAATCAGTGGCAATTTACCCAACATGCTTAGCTCTCAACAAAACAGTATAAATAATTTAAGTCACCATAAAAAGTGATGATACAAAAGGACAGAGTCTGTCTTCTGGAAGTCAACACCACCAGCATTCCTTTATCCATCCCTGAGTCCTGTGGGATTTCAAAAATGACTGAAGTGAAGCCCCAGCTCACGTTTCTTTATTCTCTGGGACAAAATTCTCCAGAGTCCTTCACAGACTCTGGGGCAGGGAGAAATGGATGTGCCTCCATTTCTTTATTTAGCAACTTTGTGGTTGCAGGCAAGTAATGAAACCCCTCTGAATTTCAGTTTCTTTATGGGTAGAATGAGATAGATATTTGTATCCACCACACAAGTTTTGGGGAGAATTAGAGGAGGCTTAATCTAAGCCATGAACCCAACCACTGAGAGGAGACACCTGGATAGAGGTAGAGGAGAGGAGACTCAGAAACTATAAAAACTGAAAAATCTGTGAGGGGACAGAAGGGACTTGGTCTCTGGGAAGGGAGGCTTGGGGAAGAGTTCTTGAGTTAGCTGCGTTCCTCTCCCCCACGTTGACTCCTTTCTGGCCCTGCCACATGGGGTGCGGGAGCAGTTTGAGGGGGGCTCCTGGCCATGGGGAGGAACAGACAGCCTGACCTCAAGTGTTCCCTTCTCTTCCTCCATTTCCCAAGGGCAAGGTGCTACGACCAAGGTAAAAAGCCCTTGGAGAAGTTCAGTGCCAGGGAAGAGAAACAGGTTTCTTGAAAGGCAGGGTGGCCTGTGAGATGGCAAATAGGGACATAGAAGGCCTATAATTTAATGCCATCAAGTCTGCCCTCTGAGATGGTCCCCACCCCACCCCAACACACACACACACTCTCACTCACCACAAGGGCACAGACCAGACCAGAGTCTGAGCTTTATTGCTCACTCCACATTACCATTATCATCCAGGTAGTCTATAATGCCCAGGGGACTGTGAACTCTTGAGAAAATAACTACATATCTAAGGAGAAAAACAGTCATAAATCAGAGACAATCAAGTGAAACCCTTAGAGCAGTGCCGGTCAATTTGGTCCCTATCGTCCACTAGTGGGCTCTCCAGCTTTCATGGTGGGCAGTAGCGGAACAACCAAAGTATAAATAAAAAGATAGATTTAACTATAGTAAGTTGTTTTATAAAGATTTATTCTGCCAAACTTAGTGAAAATCCGACATAAAGTACTTGGTAAGTAATTACTATTATATGCTTTAACTTGCTGTAACTCTGCTTTATAAATTTTATAAAGTAAAGTTACTTCCCTACTTTATAAATCACCATTACTGTGGAACCGGTGGGCGGTTAGAAAATTTTACTACTAACAGAGATACAGAAGTGGGCGGTAGGTATAAAAAGGTTGACTACCCCTGCCTTAGAGGAAGCAGAAGTCATGGACTAGACACAACAAAAACTTCAAATTGGCATAATAAACATCTTCAAAGAGAGACTGCTGGGAACTAGAAGTCTAGGACGGTGGTCGGCAAACTCATTAGTCAACAGAGCCAAATATCAACAGTATAACAATTGAAATTTCTTTTGAGAGCCAAATTTTTTAAACTTAAACTATATAGGTAGGTACATTCCTTATCGAGGTAGTGCCCACACGTGGTATTTTGTGGAAGAGCCACACTCAAGGGGCCAAAGAGCTGCATGTGGCTCACGAGCCGCAGTTTGCTGACCAGGGGTCTAGGATAAGCAATTATTTAGAAAAACTAATTGCAGATGCAGAGTTGAATAGGAAAATGCAGACCAAGAAGGAACTAGTAAACTAGAAGATCAGATTGAGAAACTCTACTGAAAGACACCAAAGAGAGATAATGAGGAGAAATATTTAAAATATAATATATATAAAATATATATATGATCATAGGTTATAATGCTGAATCACTGAATTATGCAATGTAGTGACTTTGAAAACTGGCACCTCAAATGTAGAGAAAAAGTGGGGAAGTTACTAAAATTAGAAAAATATATCTATAAGAAATGAAAACCAGGCCCTGGCTGGTTGGCTCAGCAGTAGAGCGTCGGTGTGGCGAGTGGAAGTCCTGGGTTCGATTCCCAGTCAGGACACACAGGAGAAGTGACCATCTACTTCTCCACCCCTATCCCGCTGGTCTATCTCTCTTCCCCTGCTGCAGAGAGGAACATAGTTTGGTTTGAGCAAGTTGGCCCTGGGCATTGAGGATGGCTCCATGGCCTCACCTCAGGTGCTAAAATAGCTCAGTTGCTGAGCAACAGAGCAACAGTGCTTGATGGGTAGATAATCACCAGGTAGGGCGCTTTACAGGTGGATCCCTGGTTGGGGTGCATGCGGGAGTCTGTCTCTCTGCCTCTCCGCTTCTCACTTAAGGGAAAACGAAAACTAGACATCGATATCCCTTATAATGAAAATATTAGATATAAATAGATGCAAATTTCTTTTTCAGTGTTAGAGAGACAGAGAGAAAGAGAGAAGCACTGACTTGCCCTTCCTCATTCATGCCATCATTGGTTGTTTCTTGTATGTGCCCTGACTTGGTTTGGAACCCACAACCTTGGCATGTTGGAGCCTAGCCAAGGCCAGATGCAAATTTTTGTAACAAAATTTAGCAAATCGACTCAAACAATATATAAAAGGAATAATATGTGATGTCTTAGTGGGGACTTCTCCCAGGATTGCAAGGGTTGTTTAACATTCAAAACTTAGCCAGTATAATTCACCATATTTATAGCCTGAAATAAAAAACTAGCCCTGGCCAGATAGCTTCACTGGTTGGAGTGGTGTCCTAAAGTTCAGGGGTTGCTGGTTTAATCCCTGGTCAGAGCACATAAAGGAACAGAATTTTTTTTTTTTTTTAACGACAGAGAGAGAGAGAGAGAGAGAGAGAGAGAGAGATAGGGACAGACAGACAGGAAGTGAGATGAAAAGCATCAATTCTTCATTGTGGCTCCTTTGTCCCCTTCATTGTTCATTGATTGTTTTCTCATATGTGCCTTGATGGGGGGGCTACAGCAGAGCGAGTGACCTCTTGCTCAAGCCAGCGACCTTGGGCTCAAGCTGGTGAGCCCGTGCTCAAGCCAGATGAGCCTACACTCAAGCCAGCGAACTCAGAATTTTCAACCTGAGTCCTCTACGTCCCAGTCTGACGCTCTACCCACTGTACCACCACCTGGTCAGGCCAGGAACAGATTGATGTTCCTGTCTCTCATTCTCTCCCTTCCTCTCTAAAAATCAATAAATATATATTTTTTTATTTTAATTTTTTTTGTATTTTTGTATTTTTCTGAAGCTGGAAACGGGGAGAGACAGTCAGACAGACTCCTGCATGCGCCCGACCGGGATCCACCCGGCACGCCCACCAGGGGCAACGCTCTGCCCACCAGGGGGCGATGCTCTGCCCCTCCGGGGCGTCGCTCTGCCGCTACCAGAGCCACTTTAGCGCCTGGGGCAGAGGCCAAGGAGCCATCCCCAGCGCCCAGGCCATCTTTGCTCCAATGGAGCCTCGGCTGCGGGAGGGGAAGAGAGAGACAGAGAGGAAGGAGAGGGGAACGGGGGTGGAGAAGCAAATGGGCGCTTCTCCTATGTGCCCTGGCCGGGAATCGAACCCGGGTCCCCCGCACGCCAGGCTGACGCTCTACCACTGAGCCAACCGGCCAGGGCCTCAATAAATATTTTTAAAAAATAAAAAACTTGATTAAGATCTATATTGGCCTGTCCTGTTGTGGCACAATGGATAAAGTGTCAAACCAGAACACTGAGGTCGCTGGTTTGAAATCCTGGGCTTGGCTGGTTAAATCACGTACAGGAAGCAATTACTACTAGTTGATGCTTTCCACTTGTTCCCCATCTCCTCTCTGTCCCTCTAAAAATCAATAAATAAAATTAAAACAAAACCGATATTAAGCTCTCAATAGAAGCAAAAAATGCACTTGCCAAAAATCCAAAATCCAGCCCTGGCCGGTTGGCTCAGTGGTAGAACATTGGCCTGGCGTGTGGAAGTCCTGGGTTCAAATCTCAGCCAGGGCACACAGGAGAAGTGCCCACCTGCTTCTCCACCCTTCCCCCTCGCCCTTCTTTGTCTTTCTCTTTCCCTCCTGCAGCCAACTTTCCTCCATTGGAGCAAAGTTGGCCTGGGCACTGAGGATGGCTCTGTGGCCTCCGCCTCAAGCGCTAGAATGGCTCTGGTTGCAACGGAGCAACGGCCCAGATGGGCAGAGCATCACCCCTTGGTGGTGGACTATACTCACTCTTACGCTAGAGTAACAAGCAAGAAAAGCCAGGTTTAAGTATATTTCATTTAAATATTAAATATATTAAGATGGCATTTCAAAACAGTCAGTATTAAACTATAGTATTTAGCGGTTATATAGCTAAATGACAAAACCATAAAGAAAAGTGAGGAAGTGATTACCATAGCAACCAGGATGACGCTTACCTGTGGATGGGGTTGGGAGGCTTGTGAGTGGGAACAGGCACTGAAAGGGATTCTGGGTACTAGAAATGTTGCATTTCTCTGCCTGCGTGCTCATTATACAAGTGAAGTTTTTATGGTAGTTAAGTTGTACATCTATGTTTTATGCAGTTTTATGCATAGGTGTGATATTTCAATGCACAATGGTAGGAGGAAAACAAGAAGATATACTAGCCAAATATCAACGAAAACAACACCAGAGTAGCAATTTAATATTAAACAAGATAGCAATTCATACAACAAACTTCATCAGAGACAAAATGATAGCAAAGAGGATAGTCAAGAAAATATAATGATGTATATCTTCCTTATAAAATGAAGGTAATAAATAGTACCGCCTTCCAGAGGATGAAACCACCAATGCGATGGTTTCTGCGTAGTGCCTGGTACACAGAAAATGCTACATAAGTGCTCGCTATTATTTTCACACAAGCTGGTAGATAGTTCTACAAACTGCAGTGCCTGAGAAAGTGGTTATGAAATGGGTTGCACTTGACTAAGAATTCTTAAAGGTCACCAGGGAAAGCTGTTTTAGATCCGATAGCTACTTGAGGACGACAGAGACTGATGATGCCCAAGTTCAACGCCCTCCGAGAAGCAAACTGTGGAACCAGAACCAAACGGAGCGCTGAGACGAACCCAGACCCCCAAGTTCCCTTTTATAAAAGCATTCACTCCCAGCAGGCTCCAGGGAAGGTAACTGAACCCAGGCAAACTCACTTGGCTCCTGTTGCTTACCCACCCCTTTGTTTTCCACAGAAAGAAGAGACTCAAAGAAGATGCCTTCTAAATGTGTATCACTGTTTATTGTAGTTTGCATTAGGAATCGAACAGAGGACATTGCCTGTGGAAGGGGGGAAAAAAGGAAAAGAAAAAAGAAAGTATGTTTTTTGTAGACTTAATTTCTTCAAAACACTTTATGGTTTCAAATCCTTTTTTACCCCAAAGGAAATTCGAGAATTCAAGTATATTAAGTAGGGAGCAGTAATACAAAAAGTCTTCTGTGTTTCTGCACGTGCGTGTGGATGTGTCTGCCTGTGTGTTTTTACAAGCAGACATACCTCCGCAGCTCTTGCACCCCTTTTTCGCTTTGGTAAGGCCAAGCCCCAAAGGACGCATGGTACACAGGACCCCTGCCTTGAACTCACAGACTAAAAGGTTGAGGAACGTAAGTACCCTCATTGGGTAACCAGAAAGTCTTCGAACTGTCACCTAGCATTAAAAACACCAACCCCCCCCCCCCTCAAGCCCGAAGTCATGTAAATCCTGATAGAAGGAAACATTCTCTTTGCTGCAGCTGCTCCTTCCATTCCTAAGAGAGGGCTTATGACAAGGACCAGAGCAACGGGAATCTCTTCATTTTGCTTAGAATAAAAAAAACTTCAGAGGGACATTTCAAAAGAAAAAAAAATAATAATAAAAACTGAAATTCAAATTCTGAAAATATCTTGCCTTTTTTATTAATCATGTCATCTAACACCAATTAAAAAAACAAATATGTGAATATGATATAAAAATACGATCCCAGGATTAACACTTTGTTGCAGGCACAGTTATCTCACAGAATATATGTTTGGAGGGCCAGGGAGAGAAATTTATTTGTTTTTGCTTCTCTTAAAAAAATCCACAGCAGTGCAGGTAGGGTAGGGTAGGGTAGGGTAGGGTAGGGTAGGGTAGGGAAGGGAAGGGAAGGGAAAGGAGGGGAAGGGAGGGGAAGGGAAAGGTGGAAAAGGGAGGGGAGGGGAAGGGAGGGGAAGGTGGGGAAGATTCTTTAGCAGCAGAATGTTCAAGGTTCTTGAATCACAATCAAATCAATGGATATTGGATTTAGGGGGGAAAAAAAGATGGAGGGGATGCTGCCCAGACCCATTCATTATCAATCACTAAAAAACTTCCGTTGCAAAAGCCCCAAATTGTGACACAGGAAGGACGTGCTTCATTACACAAGCAATCAATCATAAAACGTGTCCCTCAAGCTTTTGACTGCGCTTGTCACTTAAATATATGTACAGGAATTGGGCTCCTCTTCTCATTCATCTCCTTTCTGATGGCCACCATTGGGTCGTGCTGGGTGGGCTCGCGGTGTGTTTGCCACGTTTGGCCTCCATGTTCGAAGAGCGTTCTCCCGCCGGGGCTGCGTCTGCGCGCCTCATTGGCCTTGGCGGTTCAGCAGAGGGCGGGCCAGGGGGCGGCTTACTGATCGCTATTCTGTTTCTCTCTCATCCAGGCCTGGATCTGCTCTTTCAGTTCTGGCACTGCGGAGAGAAGGGGGAGGGTTAATGCCGCAGGTGGGAGGGTTCTTCCCGAGAGATGACGCTGGTCGTCTGCACAAATGAAAAGAAAATGCCATTTACTCGCTCAGTGAAATGAAGACTGAAGAGGAAAGAAATGGATGATGGGAACAACTAGACTTCTACAGTGAAAAAGAACAAACTGGATGAGCCTGAGTTTGAGCTGGTGAGCCTGAGGTTTGGAACCTGGAACCTCAGTGTCCCAGGTCAACACTCTATCTATCCACTGTGCCACCACTGGTCAGGTTCGTGTCTTTATCATTAAGTGTCACAACTAGGGAGTTTCTGGATTGAGAAGTTCCTCCCCTTGATTAATCCGCATTGCTACGTCATACTGGCCCCTATGCTTGGTGTTCGCCAGGCCACCAGCCCAGCTCCCCGTACCTGGTTCCAGCATGCTCTCAGTCAGCGTCTGCCGGTTGAAGGGGTCTGTGGGGGAGTTCAGCAAGTGCCGCAGAATGATGGAGCGGTCCATGATGGTACCAGAGGGTAGCCGCACCGGGTCAGTCATCAGGGTGTCCATCAGCGGGTCTACAGAGAAAGCAAAGCCAATTCTAGTCTAATAACAGGACCTATGACAGAACACACTAACAGATCAAAGCCCCTCCTGCCAATGAAATGTAAAACACGTCCCTGGGAACAGCAATCACATGGCCCCAACTGGGCTGAGTGCGGAGGGAAATCAGCAGAGAAGCACGCACACCGGCTCTGCAGCAGGGAAGGCGGCTTTGGTAGTGCCTGCTGGGAGGAAAGAATGGAGGAGAGGGCAGCGAGGAGGACGAAGAGGGCAGGCTGGGACCCGTCATTAGAAAATGCCAACCCCCACTGCTGACCTTCGAGTCTTCAGGGTTGTTACCTGGTTTGCAATCACACTAAGGACTTTTTTTTTCCCTTTTATTTTACCACATGGACTAAAAGTAGGCAAACCTAATTTCAGACAAAGTGTCTCAAAAAGGACCAAGGCACACCATTAAAAAGTTGAAAGCACAGAATGTGTTCTTTTAATGTTGCCTGTTTCCAGGTAACACAAACCAAAGGATTCAGTGGGAGAAAAGCGGGCCACTTGCCTCTGAACTCGTCAGGGGCGTCGCTGTAGTCGATCTCTGCACGTGCGTTCTTGGCTACGATCTCCTCCACTTTCTCAGCGAGAAGCTTAAACTTCTCTATTGCTATCGTGGATTTGATCCCAGCCTTCCGCAGCTTCGAGATCACTTCCTCAAACAGCTCCTTGCTGTAGGATCTCTGGATGAGCAAAGACAAGGTGAGATGAAAATAGAGTTTAAGTGGAACAAAGCAAGCTGCAGAAAAGACTCGAGGTATAATTTGTTTGTTTTTTTCCTTCCTAAAAAAGCCCTAAAATTATAATGTGTCTACAGAAATACTTCTACATGGCTATAAATACTAAAGACTGGGATAATACACACCACACTGTATGTAACAAGTTCATTACCTCTGGGGAGGGCTTCAGGATTAAGGCAAATGGGAATTTGAAAATTTCTGAATTATTTTTACAGCAAACATGCATTTCTTTTAAGCTTTAAACATGAAGAGAAGGAGATCTAGTCTATTTGGCCCTTGCATGGCCCTGTGCTCTATCTAGCAGCATGGGAGGAGGAGGGGAGTTTTAGCTCTTTTCCCAAAAGGTACACATGGGGAAAACAACTCAATATAGTTCATCATCAAATTCTCCTGAATCTTCACCAGCTCTTGGGTCAATGCTATTAAAAGTCAGGTGCTCTGCAGACGGGAGCAGACACGACTTCTGCCTATGAGTTGGAGAGGGTGGTCCAGAATACGACAGCCCACCACAGACTCCGATGAACCCAGACTTGGATTCTGGCTCTGCCACCCACCTGCTGTGCTATCCTAGGTGAACCCCTCCCTCTGCTGAGCTCGCGCTTCCATGGCGTAAAATGGGGGTGGTGACACCCACCTCACAGGTGCCCAGTTCACAGCAATCTGCCATTCCAAAACAATCAATGTATATCCTGACTTGCATTTATGACACAAACCCTGGCCATTGGTCCGTGCAGCGACAACGATGTAAACAGGAGAATCTGAGGTCATAGCCTGTGACCTGTCATTTCTATCTGGGGATTCACGTCGACATCCAGTTATGAATCTGAGAGGATGTGAATTCATACTTTATTCTCTTAAAAAGACCTGACCTGAAAGCCCTCACTCTTTCTTCTTTCTAAAAATTGTAAAAAAGCTTTTATTGATTTTATAGAAAGAGGATGGAGGGGGCGGGGTGAGAATATCTATTCATAGTTGCCTCACTTCGCCTGTTCATGGCTTGCTTGTCACATGTGCCCTGACCAGGATTCCGAACCAGCCACCTCGGTGTTCCTCTGCGCCACCACCGGTCAGGCTCTTCTTTCCTTTTTTAATGTCAGTTTCTAAACAGGTATGCACACTCACCTGTCTCTCTACATACACCCAGGCCCCTTATTAATGCCCTACAACTGAGGGGAGAGGGCAAGGCACACTGCTGGCAGGTGCCTGGCCCAGCAACAACCCCCAGAGCACCTTCTACAACCCAAAATGTCCAGAGAGCCTCAGTTCCGGTTTCTTAAAACGAAATTACTACAGAGTTCAACAAACACTGTACTTGGTGCCCACTTATTTATTTATTTATTTTTTTAAAATTTTTTTTTTTTTCATTTTTCTGAAGCTGGAAACGGGGATAGACAGTCAGACAGACTCCCGCATGCACCCGACCGGGATCCACCTGGCACGCCCACCAGGGGCGGTGCTCTGCCCCCCAGGGGGCGATGCTCTGCCCATCCTGGGCGTCGCCATATTGCGACCAGAGCCACTCTAGCGCCTGAGGCAGAGGCCACAGAGCCATGCCCAGCGCCCGGGCCATCTTTGCTCCAATGGAGCCTTGGCTGCGGGAGGGGAAGAGAGAGACAGAGAGGAAAGCGCGGCGGAGGGGTGGAGAAGCAAATGGGCGCTTCTCCTATGTGCCCTGGCCGGGAATCGAACCCGGGTCCTCCGCACGCTAGGCCGACGCTCTACCGCTGAGCCAACCGGCCAGGGCTAAAATTTTTAAAATTTATTTTTATTAATTTTTAGAGAGGAGAAAGAGAGAGAGAGAGAGAGAGAGAGAGAGAGAGAGAGAGAGAAGGGGGAGGGAGGAGCAGGAAGCATCAACTCCCAAATGTGCCTTGACCAGGCAAGCCCAGGGTTTTGAACCGGCGACCTCAGCATTTCCAGGTCGACACTTTATCCACTGCGCCACCACAGGTCAGGCGGTGCCCACTTATAATGCATCAGGTGAGCCACAGCCCTATCCCTTCAGGAAGGGGCACAGGGGATAAATGGCCAAAAGGTTATATCGTAAGACATCGGAAGGGCAAAATTAAATATTTTATACTGGGAATTACTGAAGTGTTGGTGTTGCTGTAGAGACACTACTGCGACAGTTTTACCTTGAACTTCTTTTGCCACAAGTAGCCATATTTTCTCCCACAGGTTTTAAAACCTTTTATTTGCATATTAAAAAATTGAGCATTGCAATTAATTAAGTCATTTGAACAAAAAGAAAATGGCATCCGATTAAGCTCCATTTTAAAGCTTATAAGCATCTAGGTTTCCCCTATTTCAATCTTTGAATGAGGTGTGGGTAAAGAACCTTCTAGAATGTCCACAATGGTGAACCTGAGATGTGAGTAATATCTGGATAAAAAATTTGAACAAAGATGGAGAGACAAAAGCAAGCATGGCAACTCTGGGGCGTTTTATGTGGAGAGCTCAGGGCCAGACACCAAGATGCGAACCCTGCCTCTACGCCACACCGACTCCACATGAGCTGTTTAATCTCTCTGTGCCTCGTTTTAAAATGAGAAATCTAACCGAACCTGTATCATAAGATTTTGTGAGGATTACAAGTAGTCAAAGCCTGGTGTTCAGTTAATGAACACTAGCTATTCTATAGTCAAACCATGCAGGACAAGAACGTGGAGGGCAGGAAGCCCTGCAGGAGTGAGGCTGGGTGGGTCCCGGCTGAACTGGTTGCTATGGCATGAAAAACAGAAAATGGACATGATCATGGGACGCAGGGAGACAGGGAGAGAAGGTGGCAGAGGTCCCCATCCAAGGTCAGAAACCAGGAGACAAAGAAAACGGCAGCACAGAAGCTGAGGACTTAGAAGGAAGACAGATTCCCTGAGGAAACGGGGCTCTTTCTGGGGAGGTAATGGATTTGTCGAGTAAGGCCGTTCATGAGATCGTGAGTTCAGAACTCAATTGGAGATGACTCTGGAGCCAAATCCTGCTCTCTGCACCCAAAGGAAACAATCACTTCATCCCCACTTACAGTAGACACGTACCCCTGGCTCCCGTGGTCATTCCATTTACGTACTAAAAATTTCTCAGACCTTATTTTGAAAAGTATCACCTTCCCTATTTCAAGCAGGGAAAATTCTGGAACAGATGGATAAGTAATTGCACAGGTCTGCCAAGAAATTCACAGAGTAGCGACGTCAGGTTGCCCAGCGCAGCGGCCCGAACCCCAGCCTCCGTGTGAAATGGCCGGCTCCCCCTGCACTGACCTGGTCGTCGGCAATGGCTTTGGCGAACCGCGCACAGTCCAGCTGCAAGTAAATATCTGTCAGTTGGTCCAACAGCTTCTTTGGTTCAAAGCCATATTTCTCAGGGTTTTCAACTTTCAGGTCACGGCACTTGGGACCACAGAGTTGCTGAAGATTAAAGTTCAGCATTGCAGCCAATCGAGGTCCAAGTTCCTAGGAAATCACAGGATAATGGGAAAATTCATTCTGTTGAAACAAGTGAGAAGGACCAAAAACTCCCATTTTGGCAGAGAAACGGGAATTGGCTGGATTAGTCTTCAAAGACTCCCTTGTAAATGCTGTGTATTACTGGCTGAAGAAAACATTGTATTTAAAAAACTTTTACTCCCCATTTCTAACCCAACAATTCTAATATTTAACAGAATGTTGGAGACTGATAGAATATTTACAAATACCAACAAAAGGCAACCTTTCCTGTAAATTCATGCTTTTAATTATAAAAGCTAGGATCAATGGTGCAGGAGGTGGTGGAGGGTATGGGGAATAAATGGTGAGGGACGAAGACTTGACTTGCGGGGCGGGGGGAGTGCGGGGGGAGGTGTGGGTGGTGAATACACAATATGGTGTACAGAGATGCGTTATAGACCTGGCAACTGAAACCTGTATGACTAGGTTAACTTGTGTCACCTGAATAAATTCAATGAAAAAAAATCAATGTAAAAAAAGAGAATATAAAAACAAAGATCACTCTAAATTTGTGAGAAACAAATAAAGGGGGGTAAATTATTCAGAATTCCATCATCACAACACAAGTACACAAGTTTTTGAGTACGCTCTTTCAGCCATTGCTTTGTGCATTACTTCTGTATAAATTTCAGAAGTCCCTGACAATTCAGACAGTGAACCATTCTTCCTTATTATCCGCTGCAAAGAGAGAAATGCAAAAGAAGTAGGAGATAAAATGTATGTCTGAATAGTTTTAAATCCGGCCAGTGAGACAAAGCCAACTTAAACGAGACAGCTACAGAATAATAATGCAGTGACCCCCCCAGGACAACACAGGACCACGTACTGCTGGGCTCACACTGCTCCCGCAGGCCTGAAACAGGAAGTCGGTGCAGAGAATACTGGAGCAGACTCCAGCCCTAAAAAAGGAACTGTGAATGATCCGATGTCATCATTTCTTATGGCTGAGTAGTGTTCCATAGTGTATATGTGCCACATCGGATCATTTATAGCAAAATGGTGGGATCTTGATAACATTATACGGAGTGAAATAAGTAAATCAGAAAAAACCAGGAACTGCATTATTCCATACGTAGATGGGACATAAAAGTGAGACCAAGAGACATTGATAAGAGTGTGGTGGTTGGGGGGGGGAGGGGGGAGGGGGAGAGGGAGAGGGAAGGGGGAGGGGGAGGGGCACAAAGAGAACTAGATAGAAGGTGACAGAGGACAATCTGACTTTGGGTGATGGGTATGCAACATAATTGAACGACAAGATAACCAGGACATGTTATCTTTGAATATATGTATCTTGATTTACTGATGTCACCCCATTAAAAAATAAAATTATTAAAAAAAAAAAAAAAAAAAAAAGCCTGACCTGTGGTGGCGCAGTGGATAAAGCGTTGACCTGGAAATGCTGAGGTCCCCGGTTCGAAACCCTGGGCTTGCCTGGTCAAGGCACATATGGGAGTTGATACTTCCAGCTCCTCCCCCCTTCTCTCTGTCTCTCCTCTCTCTCTGTCTCTCCCTCTCCTCTCTAAAAAGTGAATTGAGCCCTGGCCGGTTGGCTCAGCGGTAGAGCGTCGGCCTAGCGTGCGGAGGACCCGGGTTCGATTCCCGGCCAGGGCACACAGGAGAAGCGCCCATTTGCTTCTCCACCCCTCCGCCGCACCTTCCTCTCTGTCTCTCTCTTCCCCTCCCGCAGCCAAGGCTCCATTGGAGCAAAAATGGCCCGGGCGCTGGGGATGGCTCTGTGGCCTCTGCCTCAGGCGCTAGAGTGGCTCTGGTCGCAACATGGCGACACCCAGGATGGGCAGAGCATCGCCCCCTGGTGGGCAGAGCATCGCCCCATGGTGGGCGTGCCGGGTGGATCCCGGTCGGGCGCATGTGGGAGTCTGTCTGACTGTCTCTCCCTGTTTCCAGCTTCTGAAAAATGCAAAAAAAAAAAATAAATAAATAAAAAATAAAAAGTGAATTAAAAAAAAAATCTCCCTGCACGCCTAGCTCAAATTAATAAAATGTTCTTTAAAAAAAAAAAAAAAAAAAGGGAACTGTGAAAGCTCCCCTCCAGCTGTGAGGTTTTCATTAAATGCAATGACTGGATTTCTATAAATTCAACTTAAACGCAGCTTTTCAGAAATCTGCCTTTGCACAAAGTAAAGCACTCTTATTTAACTAAGAACTTGTGGGATAAAGGAGTGATAAGAGTAGGCTAGAGGTGGTAATTTGTTTTCCTTTTGAAGTGGGATTGTTTTGAGGAGCAAAGGAGAACACATAAAGCAGGTGCAGGGAAACCAGGACAGGAGACACAGCCAGTGTGTACAGACTGCTCAGGTCTACCTGCAGCCCTGGGGAAAAGTTAACTTCAATGGACATGAAGCGCTTAGACTTAGCTTTCAGTAATTCCCTTTAAAAAATAAAGAATTTAGCCCTGGGGGATGGCTCGGTTGGTTAGAGCATCATTCCGAAGCACAGAGGTTGCTGCTTCGACCCCCGGTCAGGGCACATACAGGAACAGACTAATGTTCTTGCCTTTCTCACTCTCTTTCTCCCTTCTTCCCTCTCTAAAATCAATAAAATAAACATTAAAAAAACCCAAACCATTGTTTATTTTTTAAAAATGAAAAATTTAGAAATATAGGCCTCATGACAATTAAGTCTTAAATAGTATTTATGTTGCCTACCTTCTAATAATGAGGTGGCACTGCCACTAGGGTCACTGAACATAAAAAATCAAGCATGGCTAAAGCAGGAGTTGGCAGATTACCAACCACGGGCCAAGCCGTCCTGATGCCTGTTTATAATAAAGTTTTATGGGCACACAGCTGCGCTCGTTTGTGTGTGCATGGTCTGTGACTGCTTTCACACTGCGTGGGTGACACTGAGAGGCTGCGGCAGAGACTGTGTGGCCCACACACCTCCAGTATTCGCTGTCTGGCCTTTCCAGGTAAAGTTTAAAGAAATTTCACTTGCAACCCTTTGAGGGAAGCTGGTATCCGGACTATCACGTTCCGCTGCTCATACACTGCAATGAATTTATGAAGAGATGTGAGCTGGAATGGGGATGGAAGGGGAGGCTCACACAGCCCAGGGTGTGGTGATGATGTTGGAGGAAAGAGTACAGAAATCAGAGGAAATGTAGTGCAGTTACATTCCATGGTAAATGCATCTCCAAACAGACAATTAACTACCGAATCTCAGGCCCCGTTACTGCCTTCGTGGCCACACCATAAAGCTTCTCAACTGTGTGTGGGGATGGAAAGGGTGGTGCTCAACTGTGGCGAAGCACAGACCTTCCAGTTATGTTGCTTGGTTTCGATTTCAGAGATAGGAGCCAGGTTTTAATAATCATGGTCCAGGCCAAACATTTTGACAACCTTTGATCTATCATAAACCCTAATTATTGCTCTTATTAACCTTTGGCTTCGTACGTGTAACAAAGCTACACTGAAGAGAACCAAAGATCTTATACATTATCAATTATTTCTACTAAATATTCTCTCATTTGCAATCAATGTGACTTTACTAAAATACAGGAAAAAATAATGATAAAGATGTCACAGCTCCAACATTAACAATCCAAAATGCCGTCCAAGCAGAGAGTAAACTGAGTTAATGGGGAAGTGACTCTTTGCAGACTTCATTCTATCAACCATCGTGCTGTGTGCACTGGTGAGCCTAACTGGGAATAGTCGGTAACAGTATTTCACTTATCAGTGATGGTGACACAGGAACATCCAGGATTTCAGCAACTCTATTTCATTGTGACAGAATCTGAAAGTGGAATCCAACAGACAAAGCAAACACCCCGAAGTCTGTACTCACGGGCCTGAGGAACGGCTTCTGGACCTGCTTCGTGAGGATATGGAACATGTCCACGGTTTCCGTTGCCAGGGCGAGGTAGGAGCGTGAGACACGCTCATCCTGAGCGAGCTGGGACTGACGGGCCTGCTGCTGATCCTAGGAAAATGGAGTAGATACCAAACAAATCTCAGCACTGGTCATCAGCTCGCCAACATGCCACATGGGACAGAAACACAGTCAGCTCACCAGAGGAAAAGTGCGTAACAAAGCCACCTTAGGGAATGACAGAACCATCCACACCAGGGAATTCTCCAGATCACTGATGTTTATTCCTTTTCGCATCAGAACTCTTTAGGACTCTGAATAAGGTGACCTTGCCACACTGTTTAACTTACACGAGACTCAGCTTCCTCTATGAAAAAAGAAGTCACCACCAAGTTCTACACAGAATGAAATATGTCGTGTCTGTTACACATTGATTCTAACAAAGGTTATAGTTCATTGCCTCAACAACTTTCATTTAGTCATCAGTACTTTAAAAACATGCAATATGACACCGAGGCCTGTAGGTTTTGCTCCTGTACCAAGTGCCCATAAATTGCTCAGTGCGTGCATTTCGTCTTTCCACACCGTTAGGCCACCGCAGCCTTCAACCGTCAGCATGCCTGCCCTGGGCCATTCTCCTCCATCAGTTCTGTCCGGCCAGGAGACAAGACAATGAGGTGTATCTGACTCGGGGAAGCAGAGTAGAACTCTAAGGGCTCTGAGATGCGTGGGATACAGGAACACAGTGAAGAGCGTTACACGTGCTCAGAGGTCAGTTCACTTTATATGGGGAGGCGGAGTAGCTAGAACAGAAGTCTGAGTGAGTGTCCCTGGGCAAGTCCCTCTGAGCACCTGCCTGATAGAGATGCCACAACAATGTAGGGTGACCTGTCCACCGCCCCTTGGTTAAGAATGAGCCCAAGGAATGAAAGACTGACCCAGGGAGACATAAGAACAGTAAGGTGAGAAGCTCCTCACTGCGTGCCCTGCCTGCAGGCCAGCGCTGCCTCCAGGCACAGGAGGCACCGAACATGACCAATAGAGTTCCCTGCCCTCGGAGAGCTCAGATGCCCGTTAGGGAGACAAGCAATGAACACGCCCCCCAAACAGACACGCACGTCTGAGTGATGGAGAACAAACCAGGCGAGGGGAGAGGCATGTGCTGGGGCCCGAACACACAACTCTGGAACGGGCGGTCAGGGAGGGACTCTGAGGAGGTGACGTTTCAGTGGACAGCTGAAAGATGTGAGCCAGCACATACCTGGAGGAAGAGGCGCCAGGTGGAGGGAAGAGTGAGCGCTTGGCCCAGCCTGGCCGGGGCTGGGCAGTGAGGGGGCTGGTACCGCAGTGCCCTCTGGGCCACACTAACCCTGGACCTGACGGTGAGCAGGGAAGTCAGGAGGGTGCTGAGCAGAGTGGTGACAGTGAGCAAGCTGAGATTTAACACCAGCCACCCGGTACGGACGGAGATGGGCCAGGGTGGAGGTAGGGAAGAGGCCCAATACGGATTTATTTATTTTTTGTATTTTTCTGAAGCTGGAAACGGGGAGGCAGTCAGACAGACTCCTGCATGCGCCCGACCGGGATCCACCTGGCACGCCCACCAGGGGGCGATGCTCTGCCCATCTGGGGCATCGCTCTGTCGTGACCAGAGCCACTCTAGCGCCTGGGGCAGAGGCCAAGGAGCCATCCCCAGCGCCCAGGCCAACTTTGCTCCAATGGAGCCTTGGCTGCGGGAGGGGAAGAGAGAGACAGAGAGGAAGGAGAGGGGGAGGGTGGAGAAGCAGATGGGTGCCTTTCCTGTGTGCCCCAGCCGGGAATCGAACCCGGGACTTCCACACGCCAGGCCGACGCTCTACCACTGAGTCAACCGGACAGGGCTACGGATGTATTTTAAGAGAAAGCCTGGGGGCTTTGCCAAGAGGAGGAATCAAGGAAGACTCGGAGTGAGGAGCCAGAGCACCTGTAATTACTGAAACCGGGCACACTTGGAGGGGAGGTCTGGAGGACACCGCCAGGGCTCAGCTTGGACAAGTTCAGTTTGGGCTTCCTAATGGACCGCCCAGCAGAGAGGCAGGTCCACAGCTGGTTATGAAGACCCGAGCTGAGCAGGCACGTTCTGGTGTCCTCCGAACACAGACGTTGGAAGCCTTAGAACAGAGGAAATCATGCAGCAGTGACTTCCACAGGTGGGGGGGCTGTGTCGGGCCCTGCGCAGGGGGTCCTGGCTGCCTGAGGACTCGGGGAGGAGATCACCTCACTGGCATGAAATGGGCAGGAGCCAGAGGTACTAAATGTTCTGCAATGTTCAGGACAGTCATCCATAATAAGGAATGAGTGTATTGAAATTCTACTACATTGAAAATAGCAACCAGCACCCTCGCTGGGAAACACCGGCCCAGGCAGCAAGTGTGGGGAGAGAAGGGAAACCTGTGTGGGAGCGCAGAGGGCAGGGAGGTGGGGAGTAGGCAGGCAGGTGGAGGGAGGAAAGTGACTTCAAAGTCAGACAGAAATGGCCTCTAAAGCTGTACTTGTTAGGGATTATTTATGCCCTCTTCCTGTCCATTAACAGACAAAATCGATACTATCTGTTCAGTCATCTCAAACAAATGCTATTAAGCACTGCAAAGACTGTGCAAGGACTCATATCCCAACATTTATAATACAAGCTGGTCCAGGGAAATCCTCACAGGTGGGTGCTACATGCCTGTGGGCAAAGGCAAGACTGTGCAGCTACAGCGAGCCAGAGTATTTGGACAGGACCTCACTCAAAGGTGGGTAGGATTCAGTACACAGAACGGACAGGAGTGACTGAAACAGAAGACACGACAGGAGCCATCCATGCAGAGCACGGTCTCTGGGCCAGTCCTGACCTATGGGCTTGCCCTCTGTCGTCTCTTCTCCTAGCTTCCCTGCAAGGAAGCAGCGGTCGGATTTACGGATGAGGATACAGAAATTAAGGAACTTTTAATGTGAGCCAGTGACAGGTCTCAAACCTGGAGCCCTGAGCTCCAAAGCTGGGGGTCGTCCAATGAGGCCTCATCTATGGCCCCAGCACGCTATGCGAGGGCCCGGGGCTGCTCCAGACTGGAGCTGAGGGACTGCAGTGGGAGGCGAGCTCAGAAGGATGCCTCTAAGCTGCCCTGGCCAGCATCTGTGGGGTAGGAACTGCAGGTGGGAGGGTCTGGAGGCCCAGTAGCCCAAGTGTAAAGTGTCTTTAGAAATGAGCACGAGGTAGGCCCTGGCCAGTTGGCTCAGCGGTAGAGCGTCGGCCTAGCGTGCGGAGGACCCGGGTTCGATTCCCGGCCAGGGCACACAGGAGAAGCGCCCATTTGCTTCTCCACCCCTCCGCCACGCTTTCCTCTCTGTCTCTCTCTTCCCCTCCCGCAGCCGAAGCTCCATTGGAGCAGAGATGGCCCGGGCGCTGGGGAGGGCTCTGTGGCCTCCGCCTCAGGCGCTAGAGTGGCTCTGGTCGCAACATGGCGACGCCCAGGATGGGCAGAGCATCGCCCCCTGGTGGGCAGAGCGTCGCCCCTGGTGGGCGTGCCGGGTGGATCCCGGTCGGGCGCATGCGGGAGTCTGTCTGACTGTCTCTCCCTGTTTCCAGCTTCAGAAAAATGGAAAAAAATAAAATAAAAAAAAAAAGAAAAAAATAAAAAAAAAAGAAATGAGCACGAGGGTAGTGGGCAGGATGGCACCCCGTGGGTGTCAACATTGCAAGGAGGGAAAAAAGGACCATGGCACTATCTCGACACAATCAGAGGGGCTCACGGAGTGTGGTGACTCATGGAATGTGGTGGCATAGGCACAGGACCCTGGCAGAGCCCCTCCAGAGGTTTACGTTTGTAGTTTAAGCATGTAGGCTAGATCAGGATATACCCTTGAAGATGCAGGTATACGTGGAATGAAAACTGTCCCTAAATGTGCTTCAGTGTCTTACATTTAAGGTCCTTTTGATGCCATAGCATTAAAACCTCAACAACATTTTTTTAATATATATTTTTTAATTTTTAATTTAATTTTATTTATTCATTTTTATTTTTTATTTATTTATTTTTTTTTTGTATTTTTCCGAAGCTGGAAACGTGGAGAGACAGTCAGACAGACTCCCGCATGCGCCCGACCGGGATCCACCTGGCACGCCCACCAGGGGGCGATGCTCTGCCGCTCCGGGGTGTCGCTCTGTTGCGACCAGAGCCATTCCAGCGCCTGGGGCAGAGGCCAAGGAGCCATCCCCAGCGCCCAGGCCATCTTTGCTCCAATGGAGCCTCGCTGCGGGAGGGGAAGAGAGAGACAGAGAGGAAGGAGAGGGGGAGGGGTGGAGAAGCAGATGGGCGCTTCTCCTGTGTGCCCTGGCCGGGAATCGAACCCAGGACCCCTTGCACACCAGGCTGATGCTCTACCACTGAGCCAACCGGCCAGGGCCTATTTATTCATTTTTAGAGAGGAGAGAGAGAGAGGGAGAGAGAGGAGAGAGAGAGAAGGGGGAGGAGCTGGAAGCATCAACTCCCATATGTGCCTTGACCAGGCAAGCCCAGGGTTTCGAACCGGCAACCTCAGCATTTCCAGGTCAACGCTTTATCCACTGCGCCACCACAGGTCAGGCACATTTCTGTTTTAAGAATGCTACTTAATGCCAAGTTAAAAAAACAAACAACTTAGTCCTCCCCATTTGCACATGAGAACTCCTTCTGGAAGGCAGTTCTGACTCTGAGCCTTAGAAAACCAGGAAGAGAACTAATTAATATATGAAGTCAGCACTAGCTGACAGGGGCCTAGTGACTGACCAGGGGACCGTCCAACAGCCTGCAGTAAGTGTCACGGGCTGTCACGGCAAGGCATGGTTTTCTCATGGAGTCTGGCAAAACAGACCTCTTTTCCATTAATTAATGAATAGAAAAATCAAGTTCATTTGAAAGAAAGAAAACCCCATCCAAATCCTCAGTGATTCACACAGATGCCTAAAGGGTACAAGAAATTCTTATCTAGCAGACAGAATTTGAGATTTACTTCCTAGTTACTTTCATAAATTTCAATCAACACATTCAGACAAAACAAAACAAAATAAAAACCTCTCTCCAGGCCTTGGCCGGTTGGCTCAGTGGTAGAGCGTTGGCCTGGCATGCAGGAGTCCTGGGTTCGATTCTCGGCCAGGGCACACAGAAGCGCCCATCTGCTTCTCCACCCCTCCCCCTTTCCTTCCTCTCTGTCTCTCTCTTCCCCTCCCGCAGCCAAGGCTCCATTGGAGCAAAGTTGGCCCGGGCGCTGAGGATGGCTCTGTGGCCTCTGCCTCAGGCGCTAGAATGGCTCTGGTCGCAACAGAGCGACGCCTCAGATGGGCAGAGCATCGCCCCCTGGTGGGTGTGCTGGGTGGATCCCAGTCGGGTGCATGCGGGAGTCTGACTGCCTCCCCATTTCCAACTTCAGAAAAAAAAACAAAAAAACCCCTCTTCTCCAAAAAGCCCTCTAAGATGAAATGGCAGAACAAGTCTTCTGGACACATCTGGAAAGACTTTGCAACTCATTCTTAGCTTTAGAGCAACTGCTGAAGTTTTCTCCTGCCCCAAGCCCAGGACATAACTTCACAGACGCCCACAGGGGAGACAAGGTGCAGACAGAAGTCAGCGTGGGGTCGCTGGGCCCCACACGGCCACTCACCCGGGGCAGCTGCTCCCACTGCTCCTTGTTCTTCATCTCCTCCTGCACTTCGTGGATCCGCTTCAGGGACTCCAGACTCTCGTCGAGCAAGAACGTCGTGTCGTTGATCAGCATATTTATGTAGCGGACAAACTGCTTCCCAGAGCTGAAAAGGCAATTACATGGGACATGGTCACACATCTTCCCGCGCAAACCAGAGAAAAGGGCCAAGCGACCTTGGCACAACTTGAATACCATGAAACTTAAAGGACTGCAAGTCTCTCCTTAGACATTGTTATCCTTTTTAATTAATTGTGACAAGCTCACTCCTGTGATGTGCTGGAGACACCTTGCATGCCTCATGAGCGAGCCAATTGCTAATAGTCTGGAATTTTGTGAGCAGATTCCGTGGCAACTTAAATTTGGTAACAGTGACAGTATATATTTATACCCTGGAAAACCAGCACATACTGACACTTTTTCCTCTTCAGAAAGAAGGTTTACCAGCACATCCTGGCTCATTGCCACAATGATTTTAAGTAGAGAAAACACTTTTCCAGAATAGAAGAGAAAATATGCTTAAATTTACCAGGATAGAGAAAGCACAAATAATTACCCACCTATGAAAGACAAGAGTACTACTGATACAGAGATTCCCCTCACAAAGAAAGACACACTGAAGAGAAATGAAGCTGCAATGGTGATCAAACTGGGTATTAGCTCATTATACAGAACCTGAAGCTTCCGATCTCTGGCACGGTTCTCCTGTCACGTTATAATGGAGGGACTCGCTGGTGAGCGGAGATAGCTTGGCCTACCTGGGTTAGACGCTGTAAATGCCAGAGGAACAAAGGGGGTACATGTCAGGACCTACCACTGTGCCACCAGGGCCGGACGGCCCAGGCCTGGGGAAGAGCAGTGCCTGGGAACGAGGGCAGAGGCCTGGGTCTCAGGAACACGGAAAGTTCTGGAGCACCACACAGGTCAAGCTGGGGTCTGCCCAGCTTCCTAAGCTTGCTCCAGGCCTCCACTGGAACGTCATTCTGACCAACAGCGCAGTTCATGGCAACAAAGGATTATTTTACAGTTTCCTTTGCACAAAACTATTTAGCAGGTAGTTACTCCACTGGTAACGTGTGTTATTGACTAGTCACCCAGTTAACAAGTGACAGCTAGACTAGATCAGAGACCTAAGAGGTGCTGCAAAAAAGACTCAAGTAGACGGGATCAACATTTCCCCGAAGAATAATTCGAGAGTCCAACATTTGACTCTCTTTCTTCATAAAGTAATTTACATGGAATTACTAATGTCAAGATTGAAGAGGTGCTAAAATTTCAGGTAGGTAATAAAAAGTTTTTCATCAAGGGTTAGGGACTTACTAAAAATGACAACCCTAATGAACTGCTTCTGAATCTAAACTCCTCCTGACATTTCTAACTCTAAAGCTTGATATCTTTAAGAGCCCTATAAGATCTTGTTTTAGTCGTTTTTACTTCATGTAACACTGACATCACAGACACATTTCACACATCACCTCAGAATATTTATAGATTCTTTCCTTACGTACACCATCCCCACGGTATCTCGACAAACCTAAAGTTCAGCAGTATCTGGTAAGTGCAGACAATGAGACAGCCCTGTCACATGCAGCAGCACCATCCAGGGAACTGAAGGAAGACTGAGACCAAGCCAAAAGCCACCAAGAACCCAGCTGTGAAAGCTTTTAAGCGGCACTCTAGTAGTGATTTGCAAGAGAGCGAGTTGTAACATCAGGGGCACAATACTCACTTGAACTCCTCCATAAAGGTGCCATGGTGAGCTATGTTTTGCCAAAGGCTTTTAAAAATGGTGCTAATGTGATAGCGAATGGTGAACTTGTCATAAAACTCGCTGGTAGCTCCGGTATGCTCAACGTCTGAAAAAGAAAGATGAAGGAAGTGAAGAATATATACATTTTACATTTTTTTTTTTTTTTTTGGTGACAAAGTCAGACAGAGGGACAGACAGCCAGGAAGGGAGAGAGACAAGAAGCATCCATTCTTTGTTGTGGCACCTTAGCTGTTCATTGATTGTTTTCTCATATGTGCCTTGACCTGGGGCGACAGCAGACCGAGTGACTCCTTGCTCGAGCCAGTGACCTTGGGCTCAAGCTGGTGAGCTTTTTGCTCAAACCAGATGAGCCTGCGCTCAAGCTGGCGACCTTGGGATCTTGAACCTGGGTCCTCCACATCCCAGTCTGACGCTCTACCCGCTGCGCCACCTCGTGGTCAGGACTACATTTTACCTTTTTAAGAGCAATTATTGCTGCTACAATGTTACTGAGTCCGTACAAATCTGCAAATGCAGAGTTGAAAATCACCAGGCATCTTTGGGATAGTATCAACTTATCAATGACCAGACACTGAATTATCATACCTCCCCCAATTCTAGTTATTTTAATTTGTAGAAATCCTACAGCACTTCAAATAAATATTCCTGAGCAGAAAAAAAAAAGGGTTCAATTTTATTAAGGGCCACATACCTATCAAATGTGACTATTATTTTAAGTACTTTTGTATTAAGGACATTTTCATACATGTATGTACTGAAGTAGAGAAAAGCAGAGTGAATCCCTGTGCACTCACCACTCATCTACAATTACCAAGAGCCGTGTCCCTATAAAATGGAATATCAAACTTAGTCATCCAAACAATAAACAGCTTAAGCATGAGAAATCCCTGAATTCATGACAAACTTTAAAAAGAGGAAAATGACCAGGTAAAGACAGTAATGCTTAAGAAAAAGATAAAGTAGCCTGGCCAGTGGTGGCACGGTGGATAGATCGTCAACCCAGGAGGCTGAGGACCCTGATTTGAGACCCTAAGGTTGTTGGCTTGAGCGTGGGGTCACCAGCTTGAGTGCAGGGTCAACATGATCCCAAAGGTTGCTGGTTGTTTGAACCCGAGGTCTGATCCTTGGGCAAGTGCACACAAGAGAAGCAATCAATATACAACTAAAGTGAAGTAACTACGAGTTGATGCTTTCCATCCCCTTCTCATCCCCTCCCGCAAAAAGATAAAGTAAATTAAAATAAGATTTTTATTCCAACTGAACAAACTGGAAGACATTACAAAAATGACAATACTGCCTGACCAAGCGGTGGCGCAGTGGATAGAGCGTCGGACTGGGATGCGGAGGACCCAGGTTCGAGACCCCGAGATCGCTAGCTTGAGCGTGGACTCATCTGGCTTGAGCAAAAAGCTCACCAGCTTGGACCCAAGGTTGCTGGCTTGAGCAACGGGTTACTCAGTCTGCTGAAGGCCCACAGTCAAGGCACATATGAGAAAGCAATAAATGAACAACTAAAAAGTGTTGCAACGAAAAACTGATGATTGATGCTTCTCATCTCTCTCTGTTCCTGTCTGTCTGTCCCTATCTATCCCTCTGACTCTCTCTGTTCCTGTAAAAAAAAAAAAAAAAAAAAAAAGACAATACTGAGTGTACACGATAACCTGGGGAAACAGACACTATAAATGCAGGTGGGTATGAATGGTGATGCAAATTCTTTAAGGTAATTTGATAAAATGCATCAGAACCATCAATATACCATTTCTTTGACCCACTGATTCTATTCCAGAAAACACATACAGATGAGTGGATAAAGAAAATGTGGTGTGTGACACACACTCAAATGGAATAGTACTGTATTAAGTCACTAGGTATGCTAAGTGAAATAAGTGAGACAAAGAAAGACAAATACTGTATGAGCACTTATGTTTCTAAAAACAAAACAAAGATCCAACCAACCAAACAAAAAAAAACACTGAGCTCATAGATACTGAGAACGCATTAAGGGTTGCCAGAGGTTGGGGTTGGGGGGGATAAACTTGGTGAAGGGAGTCAAAAGGTAAAAACTGCCCTTGCCGTTTGGCTCAGTGGTAGAGCGTCGGCCTGGTGTGCAGGAGTCCCGGGTTTGATTCCCGGCCAGGGCACACAGGAGAAGCACCCATCTGCTTCTCCACCCCTCCCCCTCTCCTTCCTCTCTGTCTCTCTCTTCCCCTCCCATAGCCAAGGCTCCATTGGAGCAAAAAGTTGGCCCAGGCGCTGGGGATGGCTCTGTGGCCTCTGCCTCAGGTGCTAGAATGGGTCTGGTTGCAGCAGAGTGACGCCCTGGATGGGCAGAGCATCGTCCCCTGGTGGGCAAGCCGGGTGGATCCTGGTCGGGCGCATGCGGGAGTCTGTCTGACTACCTCCCCGTTTCCAACTTCAGAAAAAATACAAAAAAAAAAAAAAAAAGGTAAAAACTTCCAGGTATAAAGCAAACAAGTCATAGGGCTGTAGTGTACAGCATGGCGACTACAGGTGATAGTGTACTGCATATTTGAAAGCTGCTAAGAGAATAGACCTTAAAAGTTCCTACACAAGAAAAAAAATTAACTAGACTTATGGTGATCATTTTAATTAGAAACAAATATTGAATCGCTATTCATGTACACCTAACAATGATATATCAATTTTACCCCAAAAGAAAAAAAAGCCAGAATCATGTTCTAAGTGACTGACAAACAATAAAACCTACATACAGGCATGTTCAAAAACTGATCTCCAAACACACACTGAAATACTATATCTATCTATCTAGAAAGATATATATTTTTTTTTAGTGAGAGATGAGAAGCATCAACTTGTAGTTGCGGCACCTTAGTTGTTCATTGATTGCTTCTCATACATGCCTTGACTGGGGGTGGGAGGGACAGTGCTCCAGCTGAGCCAGTGACCCCTTGCTCAAGCCAGTGATCTCAGGATTTCAAACCTGGGTCCTCAGCATCCCAGGTTGATGCTCTATCCACTGTGCAACCCTCTGGTCAGGCTGAAGTCCTATTTATACTAGAGAAAAATATAAACATTCCAAATGCCCAACAGAGAACACGAGAAAATATTTGTGATATATTAAGTGAAAATCAAATGCTACCAAACAAAATACAGTTTTGGCCCAACTGTATTAAAATACACACACACACACACACACACACACACACACACACACACACACACACTACATATTGACTGGAAAGATACAAAGCAAATGTTAACAGAGATTTTTCTTTTGAGTTCAGAGATTATCAAAGATTTTAATTTTCATGTAATTTTTGGTATTTCCCAACAAACACATAATTGTAACTGAAAAGAAAATAGTTATTTAAAAATACAACCCACACCTACCATACAAAGACCTGAAATCACTTACGTATATTCATTAGGTCAACCCTTTTAAAGATGAACTGTAATTTTATTAATTGTATAAAGTGTGAACTTAAGTGCGGAGAACTGATTGAGCAAAGTCCACAAAAGAAAGATATGGGGAGGGGGGCCAACACAGAGCCTCTTATATCCTCTAAATTGCTCTTTTTAAAAAACATTGATTTTAGAGAGAGTAAAAGGGGGGAGGGAGAAAGGGGAAGGAAGAGAGAGAAGCACTCAGTTGTTTCACTCAGTTGTGCTTTCATCGGTTGCTTCCCCTATGTGCCCCGAACGGGAAACAAACCCCTAACATTGGCATTTCAGGACGACGCTCTAACACAGTGGTCCCCAACCCCCGGGGCCACGGACCGGTACCGGTCCATGGGCCATTTGGTACCGGTCCGCAGAGAAAGAATAACTAACTTACATTATTTCCATTTTATTTATATTTAAGTCTGAATGATATTTTATTTTTAAAAAATGACCAGATTCCCTCTGTTACATCTGTCTAAGACTCACTCTTGACGCTTGTCTCGGTCACGTGATACATTTATCCGTCCCACCCTAAAGGCCGGTCCGTGAAAGTATTTTCTGACATTAAACCAGTCTGTAGCCCAAAAAAGGTTGAGGACCACTGTTCTAAAAGACCAAGCTAACCATCCAGGGCCTAAATGCTGGTAATACCTGTACTATATCCTGAACATGGCAGAGGCTAAGTCCCTGTTACTTTATTCCTTGTCAATACACATCTCCCCAACATTGAAAAAGTTCACTCCTAATGTTCCCTTAAAACTACATACTTCAATCCAAGTTCTAATTTCTAGTCCTAATTCTAAGAGGCCTGAAATAAGAGATCTCTAATGACCTTAACCTCCACCTGCAAGTTTTACTTGATTCATTAAGCTGCCTGACCTCAGGGCCTTTAGACTTGCTGTCTCCTTTGCCTGCCACACTGTGGCTGAGATCTTATGGTTCACTCTGTGAGTCTCCTCAGAGACCTTCCCGTTTGCACTTCCTGAAGTAGCAACATGCCCTCTTCCCACACTCACTGTCTGCAAGCATCTCATTCCAGGTTCACTGTCTGTCTCCCAACCAGAAGGTCTAACTAACCCAATGGCGGGGGTTTTGACATCTCCACCAACAGGCCCTGGCAACCAAACCAGTGCTGACACACAGCCAGATAGCTTCACAAACACTGGCTGAATTAGTGACTAACTTGGGCTCATGCTGGCTTTGCTGATTCTGATCAGCTTGGGGAATAGAATAATCTTGAAAAAGGTTTTGGTGACCAGGGTTCCTCTAAGTTCTGAGTAGCCGACATCTGAGAGCTGGTCCTTAAGGAATTGACAGCTGTGACACAAATAAAATACTCTTATTTTGAAACTAATCTTGACTTCTGAAACAAAAATTTGATCTTAAGCATTTTCTAAGCTAGCCGACTTTCCCTGGCATGTAATAAAGGTGCTTGTTCCCTATCTCAATCTCTGACACATCTGAGAGTCAGGCATGTTCAGGGGTCAGGACCTACGCAAGCAGGTCTGAGCATGGACTTGAAGGACATGCATGGAGTGTCTGGGCGGCCCCACAGCAGGCTGGTGCTGGCCCCTTGGCAACTGGAGGAGGAAGAGCAAAGCGGCCAGGAGCACTGGTGCTGAAGCCCAGCTGCTGAGGTGGCTGCTGCTCTCGGGCTGCTGACCTTCAGCAAGCTTCTTGACCTTTCTAAGCTCTAGTTTCCTCATTTGTAAAATGAAGATATTTATAGCACCCATACTGAAGGCTGTGGCTGGGATTAAGTGAAAGGGTCAGTAAGTGTTCACTAAGTGGTAGCTATTGTTAGCACAGTATTATCTTTTCGTGACTATAGAGGTGCCCATGGCCAGAGGGCACACTGCTTGGTGGCAGAAGAGAGAGAGGGAACACTTGTCCACCAGCTCCTGGGACCCCACCAGAGGGGCCGTCCAGACCTGGCACTGGTCCTGCAGGCAAGAAGCCTGGCCCGGTTCACACACCTCCATACCCTCCTCCTTTATTCTGAAGCCCAGTGACAGGTCCAGGGCACCGAGCACAAAATATATTTAGCTTTTTTGGTTTTAATAATAACAATACATGTTACTGTAGAAAATTTTAAAAGTTCGGGTAACAAGAAATAAAATAAATTACTCACAATTCTACCATTCAAAAATAATCAACTCCCTGTTAGTATTTTGGTATATATTCTTCCATACCTTTTTCTATCATATATATGTACCACAATGTATTAGGACTAGTCATATTACACATACTGATTTGTTACTTGCCATTTAAAAAAAAATTTTTTCTGAGGTTAGAAGTGGGGAGGCAGTCAGACAGACTCCCACATGTGCCCAACAGGGATCCACCCGGCATGCCCACCGGGGGGCGATGCTCTGCCCATCTGAGGTGTTGCTCTGCTGCAACCAGAGCCATTCTAGCGCCTGAAGCGGAGGCCATGGAGTTGTCTTCAGCACCCAGGCCAACTTTGCTCCAATGAAGCCTTGGCTGCGGAAGGGGAAGAGAAAGAGAGAGGAAAGAGAGGGGAAAGAGTAGAGAAGCAGATGGGCACTTCTCCTGTGTGTTCCAACCAGGAATCGAACCCAGGACTTCCACATGCTGGGCCGACGCTCTACCATTGAGCCAACCAGCCAGGGCCACTTGGCACTTTTTAAACTTTTCATTACCTATCCACTTAAAATAAATAACACATTTTCTTTTTCTTTTTTTTGTATTTTTCTGAAGCTGGAAATGGGAAGGCAGTCAGACAGACTCCTGCATGCACCCGACCAGGATCCACCTGGCATGCCCACCTGGGGGTGATGCTCTGCCCATCCAGGGCGTCGCTCTGTTGCAACCAGAGCCATTCTAGCACCTGAGGAGAGGCCACAGAGCCATCCTCAGCGCACGGGCCAACCCTGCTCTAATGGAGCCTTGGCTGTGGGAAGGGAAGAGAGAGACAGAGAGGAAGGAGAGGGGTAGGGGTGGAGAAGCAGATGGGCGCTTCTCCTGTGTGCCCTGACCGGGAATCGAACCCTGGACTCCCGCACGCCAGGCCGACGCTCTATCACTGAGCCAACCAACCAGGGCCTAAATAACACATTTTCATGACTAATATACATCCACTATATGGATAAACTATAATTTATTTATCTATAATTAGAAGAAATTTGGGTTTTTAATATTTTTCATTGCACTGAACTATGAATAATGCTACAGTAAATATTATAAATATTTATGTACACTTATAATTGGTCACGTAGAAGAGATTAGTAGAAATTAAGTTTCCATGTGTGGGGGGTTGCTGGTTATTTAGCTGCTGTCTCTCTGCTCCAAGTATAATGGGACAAAGGGTTCCCTCTGTGGCTTGACGTTTGTTAGGTTTGCCAACAGGAGGCGCTGCAGGAGAAACGGCCAACTGCAGGCGAAGAACTTGGATCTCTGGCTGGCTGGCTGACTCTGTCAACAATGATGCTCCCCCCAGCAGTAGCGACTGGTTATGGTTTCCAGTTTTGTTCCATAGTTGCAGGAGTAGCAACCTTGTACACCTGCAGAGACACTGACTCATCTGGCCAGTGTCCTTCCTCACAGATCTGGGACCCAGTTCTGACCAAGCCCTCATCTGAGACACTACATTCCAAGAACCTCAGTCTCTTCCCTAGGGACAGATGATGGCTGCTTCATGCAGCTATAATCTGTTACCTCAATCTTCTGTATTTGCCTTTTCTGACCAGTTCCTTATATTCTATTAAAGTAACTAGCATGTTCCAGTTTTCCTGACTGGACCTTGACTGATAGATAGGATATAAACTTTCATAAGGCGGTTGGTGTGGCAGCCAAGCTGCCTCCCAGAAAGGACTTACCAATGTGCAGTCTCATGGTGTATCATAGCACTAATTCTGCACACTAGCGACAGGGAAAATGATAGGCTTTGGCAGCTTAGTTTCTCTCTCTATGAGCATGTTAACACTACATAGTCTCATCTTAAAAATATTCAATAAATGTGATAGATGAAAAGAGGTGCCTCATCATTAAAGAAATGCAGAATTATTGTTAATTCAACTAAACCTGATGTGTGCAAGGCACCGTGCCAGGTCCTGTCCTGCACATGAGTAATCCACCATCTGCATCTGAATGAGCTCTGGTCCTTCCCATCAGGACTAAGAGATAAAAGAGGAGAACTGGGAAACAAAGAAGGGCTTTCTACTCAGGAATGTTCTCTGTTGTTGCCAAAGTGAGGACGTTAACAAAACTTCAAAGGGCTTGTGAACTTGCTTTAGGTTTAAGATGATATAGGTAGGCTAAAGGAAGAGGAGAAACTCGGCCCTGGACAGTGGCTCAGAGGACAGAATGTCGGCTTGGCATATGATCATCCCAGGTTTGATTCCCAGTCAGGGCACACAGGAGAAGCAAACATCTGCTTCTCTCCCATTCCTCTCTCCTTTCTCCTCCCAGCCAGTGGTGGTTCCACTGGTTTGAGCATAGCCCCTTGCATGAGGATAGCTCGGTTGGTCCAAGCAAGTCAGCCCCGGAGCACTAAAAGTAGCTTGACAATTGAGCATCGGCCCCAGATGGGGTTGCTGGCTGGATCCAGGTCAGTCGGGACATATGCAGGAGTCTGTCTCACAATCTTCCCTCCTCTCACTTAAAAAAAAAAGAGAGAGAGAGAGAGAGAGAAACTCTTAGATGCCACAAAGTAACTGTGACAATGGGGAGAGGAAGTAGATTCTTAGAACCCACAGAAGTGAAGAGAGGTGACAGCACCAGCCCAAAATGAGTAGGAGCAGTTTTGCTGTCACTGAACACTAAGGAATCCTAACCACCGTTGCTGCTGTGAACAGTAAGGGACTCTGCTCCTGGAGGCTGGAGTTTCTTCCACCTTCTACCACATGCCAAAGATGCTGGGTGCCCAGAATGTGCTAGACTCAAGAGAAGAAGACAGACAAGACACACAGACACACATATAAGCTGGAGGAAAAATACTCCATCAGTATAATCCTGTGCCCTTGGGAGAGGACAACTGAACAGGTCCCATAGGTAATGGGCTTTCTGAAGACACACTTGCAAATGAAACGCTGAATTAAAAGTGAAAATCTGGAATACAGTCCCACCAGAAGACGAGGCCCTCCTTGCAGAGTATCTAATGTGTGTGTTCTCAGTCTGGGTCGCTAGTGTGGCCCAGCGCCTGGCAAACGGGAGGTGCTCAGTCAGGAATGAGTGAAGACTTCTAGAGATCCAGATTCCACTGGTTTGAGTGGGGTCCCCAAGAATAAGTATTTTTAACAAGCTCTCTGTTTGACCCATAGTTTCAAAATTCTGGGGGGGTACAGGACAGTGTTGCAAAACTAATACTCTCAGTTCAAAGCTAAAATGAACCAAGTATTTTCGGATAAAAACACCAACTTGTGCTGCTGATACCAAGTGGATCTCAATGTTCCCCATCTCACTTTCAATGGGTCCTGCTCAACCATTAGGGACTCGTGTGAGAATGGTCGATGTGACATGTCCACACTCGGAGGGGATATAGTCAACGGCGCATGCTCTGCTGGCCATGGGTTAGCAGGTTATACTTGTAAGTGAATGTCAGGATATTTGGGAAGAGGTTTAGAGTAACTTTATCCACTGGCTTCAGAGGGCCTTGCCTACCTGTATAGCCAGGAACCTACCTGTATAAAACTTCATCAGGGAAGGGACCAACAATTTGGTGGAGAGAGGATGGTTCTCAATCATTTCAAAAAACTTCTGGGTTCGTGGCTGAACAGCAGGGTTGGTCATAAACATGACTTCTACCAGTTTGGCCACCAGATACGGATTTCGGATGTAGTTCTGGTTGCACAACATCACAACGAGGAACATCACAATATCCTGAGTGCAGGGCTCGTAAAGCACCTGAGGAGAGTATCTGAGGAGAGTGAGAAGAGCAAGAGACACAGCTCTGAGAATCTCAGCGTGGGCGGACGCTGCTGCCATTAGGGGGCGGGCGGACAGGCCAAGGAGCCAGGACGCGGCACTCCCTTTAACTTGCTGAGTGTAAGGTGACGATTCATATTATAACTAGGTAGATTCAAAATGCATCATGCTCATTGGCTACAACACTTCATATTAACTTATTACATTTTAGAAAATAAACCACAACTAGGATTAAATTATCAGGTGGATTTCAAAAAAGATCTTCACTACCCAAAACACACACACAAAATTTTTTTGACAGAGTTGTTTTAATTTTTTAAAATCTAAAATGCCAGTTAAAAACTGAAGCCATTACTTTGTAACCTTTCTCAAATTTTACCATTGAGAAAATTTTTGGTACAAAATAGAGATGTGGGCATTTCTGGCTTTTGAATGTTCACTCAGATATTTATAAAGCGCTCCTATGTTTCTCAGAAACACAAACTCAATCATTAGAAATTCAACTCAATTTTCACAGAACACATTATTATCAGCATTGCTAATCCTCTTCTGTCGCTGAGATATTATTAGAACTGGCCTGGTGCCACAGTCTGGATTTACTTTTCCAATCTCCAGGCAGCAGTGAAAGCAGTTACACAAAATTTCAGGCGTCAAATGGAAGTCTAAAATATAATTTATCGTATCATAGACACAAAACATATAAAACCACACAGAAACTAGGTAATATGTTAAAGAAACTTACTGTACAATAAAAAATAAAAATTCAGCAACATCTTCTACATAAAACTCAGGCAATGCTGCAAATACCTTGGGGACGTCTGAACTTAAAGGCAGTGTTACACTGTCAACAAGAGAAAAAAGCACAAGTTACAGTTTGAGACAACAAAGTTACACATGTACTTGAATAGTATTTTCCACCCCTGGACAGGGCTTGAGGCACCACAAGTGATGCACAGACGTTATAAGAATAAAATAATAAAAAGAAATAAAATAAAAATGGCTGCCTGGAGGAGCTGCCCAGGTGATGGTAAGAAGACCAGCTGTGTTCCTGGCTCACTCCCTGAACTGGCGTGGTCCCTTCCCGGGCCCAGTGCTTAGGGGAGCCCAAGATCCTGTTAGCTCCAGCTTTTAGCTTCCAATTTGTAGACTTCATTTTCTATCAATCAGAAACTGACAAAAATAAAGCCAATTTTTAAAAAGCACTATGTCAAAATTAAAATTGCAGGTGCTGACATTCCCTTATTACTGTAACAAGTTATAGTGAAAATATTGATGAATATTACTAATTTCATGCCTCCATAAGCACAATCTGGAAACTGAGAGATGATTTTTTGATGAGGTCAGGGTGCTGGTCTCCGCTGCGGACTTTGGAGGATGATCAAGACAGCACAGCCCGGGCGAGCAGGCGCGAGGTCTAGAGGAAGGGCGCACTTACTCAGGGTAGGCGGGGTCCAGGATGCGGAGCAGCAGCTGGATGAGAAGGCCATAGAAGTTCAGGCATCTTCTCAGGAAGCTCTCGTCAAGTAAACCCGCGTCAGCACAGGCCTTGCATCGTACCAGTTTCTGTGGAGGGAGGTACGGCCCCATCACGGTTAGCTGGTGGCAAGCAGCTGCAGTAGGTGCTGGACAGGAAGTGGGCCAGGAGACGGGAAGTCTGGGGCCTCAAGGGCTTCACTGCTAACCAGCTTTAGGATGCTGGGCCCTTCTGAGTAAAACAAAGGGTATGCTAGGCAAACCACTGGACACAGAAGTCAGCACACAGTGCTCAAAGGACAGTCACTGCTGTCATAGCCACGTAACCTGGGAGGGGAGGGGGCTGGCATGAAGCAGCCAGACAAATCTGCATCTGAATTCCAGGTCACCACCTATGAGCTGGCTTTGGGCAGATGGCTTGTAAACCAAGGGCGTCACACCCAGCTCAGCGGATGGCTGTGAGAATTAAACACACGTGCATGCGCAGACACTGGCATATTAATGTAATATTTCCAGACTCCTTGAAACATTACCTGTGGAGTGCTACGAGTTGTACAGACCCCAGGTAAGAGCCCCTGGTTTATTCTGCATCTCAAAGAGGCTGAGTCTCTCAGTAAATAAAACTGAAACCTTAACTTGGGCCAGAAATCCAAGTCAGATAAAACTTCCACACGTTATCCTACTAATCAACAGAGAGCGGGGCCAGCTAACATTCACCTTTCTAACTTGAACATATATCTAAGAAAAAGGCAGGAATTTACTTTTTTTTTTTTTAAGTTAGAGAGAGAAGAGAAAGGGGCAGGCAGGGACAGACAGGCAGGCAGGGAGAGAGATGAGAAGCATCAATTCTTTGTTGTAGCACCTTAGCTGTTCATTGATTGCTTTTTCATATGTGCCTTGACTGAGGGGCTTCAGCAAAGTGAGTGACCCCTTGCTCAAGCCAGCGACCTTAGACTCAATCCAGTGACCATAGGGTCACATCTACGATCCCGTGCTCAAGCTGGTGACCCCGTGCTCAAGCCAGCAACCTCAGGGTTTTGAACCTGGGTCCTCTGTATCCCAGGCCAATGCTTTATCCACTGTGCCACCGCCTGGTCAGGCTACTATCTATTTTTTAAAGCTATGTCTCACAAGTGGAAATATCCCCATCCATAGTTAGGTTCTGCGTGATGGACCATTTCCAATTAAAAACGAAGAATGAGGTGTGAAGGAGAGAGATCTTTCCACCACCACAAACCCACTTTGTCAGATACTACAAAAATGCATGGCTGGGTAATGGAGAGTGTTTTGGGGTGCAGGGTTGAGTGGGTAGCAGATGGGGAGGACCTTGCACGAGGCAGAGGAAAACAGGATGAGGAGACTGATGAAGAATTTGTGCTGTCATTGGCATAGCATGTATGTATATATGCATAGTCTGTCCGGAGATTTAGTATTACACAGACACACGCAGAGTGTCAAGGAGGTTTTAGATGTACCCTTTTATCTTGGGGGGGGGGGAGAATAATGAAGAAAAGACAAGGGCAGGAAGCTGCTGGCTCCGGGCATATGTTCTGGCAGGACCTGTGTTCCACACGGCAGGCCGTGACCACGCCAGCAACTGCACAGACCTTAAGCTGAGTCTTGCAGCGCTTCAGCATCTCGCGGTGCCGTGTGGCCAGGGGGGAGTCTTTCCATTGGCTTTCGTTATTTTTCAGATCTTCCACGGTCCTGAAACGGAAGACGAACAGTCACATGAAAGAAAATGCATAGATCCACCGTCCATATTATCTACTCATTTTGACCATGCCATTGACTCCCAGACACATAATTTTCTACCCCCCAACCCCCAAATTTTAGCATTTCTAATATCAGAGAGTATCGTACAATCAATAAGTTATGGTTTAATTGGCAGCACTGTTCTTTCTTACTGATTCCTAAAACGATGTCTTAAAATTGATGACGCTTTAGACCTGATGAAATAGCTCTTTTAAAAGGAAATACATTGTTCCCTTCTTTTTTTCTCAGAGGAAGGAAAAGAAGTCTCAAGAAAATTGAATTACTGGCCCTGGCCGGTTGGCTCAGCGGTAGAGCGTCGGCCTGGCATGCGGGGGACCCGGGTTCGATTCCCGGCCAGGGCACATAGGAGAAGTGCCCATTTGCTTCTCCACCCCCCCCACCTCCTTCCTCTCTGTCTCTCTCTTCCCCTCCCGCAGCCGAGGCTCCATTGGAGCAAAGATGGCCCGGGCGCTGGGGATGGCTCCTTGGCCTCTGCCCCAGGCGTTAGAGTGGCTCTGGTCGCGGCAGAGCGACGCCCCGGAGGGGCAGAGCATCACCCCCTGGTGGGCAGAGCGTGGCCCCTGGTGGGCGTGCCGGGTAGATCCCGGTCGGGCGCATGCGGGAGTCTGTCTGACTGTCTCTCCCCGTTTCCAGCTTCAGAAAAATACAAAAAAAAAAAAAAAAGAAAGAAAATTGAATTACTATGTCTACTCAATTCTCCCAAACAAAAGGCCCCTTTACTGATGACATTTCCCCCTTTTCTCTTACTACCGTGCCCTCTGCCTGGAAGCCCGTGGCCGAGACCCCCTTTGCTGCCCGCCCCTTCCCTCCCCGGTTCCCTCCCATTGGCTGTCCCTTCAGGCATCACCTGTCAGACAGGCAGCCTTCCCTGACCACGCAATACACTGCTCATTTCAAAGACTGCTCACTTAACACTATTTCCCTCCCTTTCTATCAAGACATTTTGAGGAAATGACAGGTTAATTTTTTTTTTTAAACTACCTTTCCCAGACTCCCTGCCTCCAGGGAGGGCTCGCCTTTTGGTGGACGGGGTCATGCACAGAAATGCTGGCCGCGTGGTTCTGGAAGCAGTGGTGGCGGAGGCTCGCCGGATCTGGCTGAGCCCTGAAGCAGCTGCCTGCCAGGCCAGGTTCAAGGGAGAACCTTTCCTCCAGCCATTTCAAGGATTCAATACATCAAACTGCCACCTTTTAAAATCCTCTTTCTCTTTATCCCAGATAAACTGAGTTTCTTGTGTGTAACTAGAACACGGGTGTGACAGACAGAACAGTGCTCCCCACACCAAGATGTCATACTCTGACCCCCAGACCCTGTGAATATGTTTGTTACCTTACATGGCAACAGGGATTTGCAGATGTGATTAAGGGTGTGAACCCCGAGATGGGGAGATTATCTTGGATTGTCTGGGTGGGCCCAGTGTCATCATGGAGCTCTTCTGAGAGAAAGAAGGAGGCAGAGTGAGAGAAGGAGGTGTGACAGCAGAGGTCAAAGAGAGAGAGCTCGGTCTGCTATGCTGCTGATTTTGAAAATGGAGGAAGGGGTCACAAGCCATGGAATACGGGTGGGAGGAGCTTCTCCCGAGCCTCCAGGAGGAACGCAGCCCTGACTTTAGGACTTCTGCCCCCAGAGCTATGAAATAATCGCCGATATTGTTGTAAGTCACAGAAGCTGTGGTGATCTGCTACAGCAGCAATAGGAACTATATAATGACCTATGTGCTTCTTGGCACCAGAATGGGTTACACAGGGAACAGGCCCTCAAGGAAAACGGGCCTCTGGGTTAGTTCTTTGACTCAGTAGTAAAGATTCAGTTGGCATTTCAGAATAGAGCAGGGGGAGCCCAAGGCTCTCTGTCTGTGGACAAACGGCAGCATGGAGGAGGATCACTGGCGATCGCATGGAAGAGAGACATGGAGTGGCTACTTCTATGATGCTGGAGAGCTTACAGAATAAAACAAGAGGCTCAAGATATGAAAATCTCACCTCAAGGAAAAGCCAATGAACAAGGAAGCTTCTAAGACAACCATAGAGTAGAGTCTAGTCCCACAAAGTACCAAATTATAGCATAAACTGAGTTCCTAACCTTACTAGACCTCTTATCTGGAAGTTAGAGCAAAGACTGGCACTCCAAAAATCCAAAAGGGGAGTTTAGGGAGAATTTGATGACTCTGAGCACCCAAATCCCCAGCCCTGTGAGCCTTGCCTGCGAGCAGAAGCAGCCCCTGCCACATTTGTACCTGAGGTGGTCAGATCCCAACAGGGTGCCAAATTCACATAGGTTCTGACTCTCATATGTCACTGCCTCCAGACCCGTAACCAGAATGAGATCAATTACTGTCCTTATGAGCCAATTCCAAGGTCTTATGCAGAAGTTCACATTGGAAGAAAAAAGGGGGCAAGATTTGCTAGCACACACATTATATTAGTTCCCCATTGCCACTGTAACAAATGATCACCAGCTCAGTGGCCTGAAACAACACACCCACAGTCACAGCACTCTGGAGGTCAGAAGTCTAAAACAGTCAGCACTCTTTCCTGAGGCTCTAGGAAAGACTGCTTCCTGGCCCTCTGCAACTTCGAGGTCACCCATATTCCTCGGCTCACGGACCATGGGACTCTGACATCTGATTCCATCGTCACGTGTCCTTTTCTCACTCTGTCCTGCCTGCCTGCCTCCATCTTATAAGGACCCTTGTGATACTGGGTCCACCCAGGTAATCCAGAAAACTCGCCCCATCTGAAGACCCTGAACTTAATAACATTGGCAAAGTCTCTTTTACCACATCAGGGAACACAGTCACAGGTTCTGGGGCCTAGGACGCGAACCTCTTTGAGACACTGCTATACTACCTGCCACATGTCAGCTGACAGAGATATGGGGGTGTGCGTGGGAGTGGGTTCTGAGACGCTTCATCAGCAGGAGAGGAACGCACAGGGCTAAGCACTGACAGAGGACACCCCGGGTTCCGGAGCAGTGCTAACGGAGTGGCTGGGAGGGTTCTAACTGTGTGCCCGCCCAGCTCTCTGAAACTGGGAGCCAACAGTCACCTGGCTCAATGAAACCAAGCTGCCCCAGTTTCTCGCTATAATTCGGAGGAAGGAGTCCAAAATGTAAGAAGCTGGGGAATATTAATGTAGATTTACCAACTATGGCTAGCTCCCTCCCCAAACACCCCCACCACAACTATGACCCAGAGGACACTTCTATCAGCAGTAACAACACACAGGAGAGGGCAACAGCAGCATCCCTGAAAAGCACAGAAGTAACTCCCCTGTAGGCTGGGCGTGAAGGGGCAGACAATGCCACTGATCATATCCCCCCAAGTCAGTGGGAGCCATGGCATCCCGGAGGGCATCCATGCCAGGATGAAGAAACAGATAAATCCAGTGTGAGACATCTGCAAGTCTCTCTCAATAACTGATAAAATCAGACATAAGGAAAACTGAAACAGAAGATGAACAAACTTGACGTAACTGCCACAGATGAGACCCTGCGATAAACGACCAGGAAGGCGCCTTCTCTTGGCCCGTACGCAACATTTACTAGTGGAAATGTCAGGCTACAAAAGCAAACCTCAGTAAGGCTGACAGGACACAAGTCAGAATATGTCTTCTGGCCATAATGGAATTTAGCCATGAATCAGTAACAAAAGAAAAATGAACACATCCCTCAAGAATCTGACTTTTAAACGTGCCTTTATGTAACCCAGAGGTCCAACAGGAAATGATAAAAATTAAAAAACAGTTTGAACTGAACAAGAAAATACGACATCCCAAAAGGTGCTCAACATCACTAACCATCAGGGAAACACAAATCAAATGTTGTACCAGCTCACACCTGTTAGTTAGAACAGCTCTTGTCAAAAAGACAAGAAGTAGGTGTCGGTGAGGACGTGAAGAAAAGGGAACTCCTGTGCACCACTGGGGGAATGCAGATAGCACCACAGAAAACAGTGTGGAGGTGCCTCAGAACATCTGAATTAGAACTAGCACATGATATAGCAATTCCAATTCCAGGTATTTATCTGAAGAAAACAAAACCTCTAATCTGAAAAGATATATGCATCTGTATGTTTACTGCGGCATTATTTACAATAGCTGAGACATGGAAACACCTAAGTGTCCATTGACAAATGAATGGACAAACAAATATGGTATATACATATATACATACACATCTGTATACACACACACACAAATATTATGCAGGCATAAAAAAGAATGAAATCTTGCCATTTGCAACAACATGGATGAATCTAGAGGGCATTATGCTAAGTGAAATAAGTCAGACAGAGCCTGACTAGGCAGTGGCACAGTGGATAGAGTGTCGGACTTGGACTTGGAGGATCCGGGTTTGAGACCCCGAGGTTGCCAGCTTGAGCGCAGGCTCATCTGGTTTGAACAAGGTTCACTAGCTTGAGAGCCCAAGGTCGCCGGCTCGAGCAGGAGTCACTCGGTCTGCTTTAGATCCCTGGTCAAGGCACATATAAGAAAGCAATCAATGAACTAAGGTGCTGCAACAAAGAATTGGTGCTTTTCATTTCTCTCCTTTCTTGTCTGTCCCTCTCTCTGTCTCTGTCACACACACACAAATTTTTATTTATTGATTATAGAAAGAGGAGGGGGGAGAGAGGGGGGAGGAGCAGGAAGCATCAATTCATAGTAGTTGCTTCGCATATGTGCCTTGACTAGGCATGTCCAGGGCTTCAAACTGACGATCTCAGCATTCCAGGTCAACACTCTATCCATGAGCGACCACAGGTCAGGCTATATGTGGAATCTTAAAAAACAAAAACTGAGTTCATAGATACAAAGAACAGATTGGTGACTGCCAGAGGTGGAGAGTAGGGTTGGGTGAGATATGTGTGGAATGGGCGAAGGAAGTCAAAACATACAAATTTCCAGGTATAAAATAAGTCATGGGGATGTAATGTACAGCATAAGCTATAGTTAATAATACTAATAATACTGTATTGCATATTTGAAAGTTGCTAAGAGATAAGATAAAAAATAATTCTCATCACAAGAAAAAAACTTGTATCTATGTATGGTCAACTAGACTTATTTTGGTGATAATTTTGCAATATATAATCATTACACTGAATACCTGGAACTAATATAATGCTACTATTCCAGATAACTTGTTTAAAAACAAAGTCTGGGCCCTGGCCGGTTGGCTCAGTGGTAGAGCGTCGGCCTGGCGTGCAGAAGTCCCGGGTTCGATTCCCGGCCAGGGCACACAGGAGAGGCGCCCATCTGCTTCTCCACCCCTCCCCCTCTCCTTCCTCTCTGTCTCTCTCTTCCCTTCCCGCAGCCAAGGCTCCATTGGAGCAAAAGATGGCCCAGGCGCTGGGGATGGCTCCTTGGCCTCTGCCCCAGGCGCTAGAGTGGCTCTGGTCACGACAGAGCGACGCCCCAGATGGGCAGAGCATCGCCCCCTGGTGGGCATGCCGGGTGGATCCCGGTCGGGCGCATGCGGGAGTCTGTCTGACTGCCTCCCCATTTCCAGCTTCAGAAAAATACAAAAACAAATAAATAAATAAATAAAAATAAATAAATAAAAACAAAGTCTGCTTCCTGTTCCTGTGATTTTTGTTTGAAGATGCTGGTATACTGGAAGAAATGCCTAGATGAAGAAAAACAACAACAGTGCTTGTGAATTGGAAATTGAGGTGACTATCTGGCCATTCTGGACTCCTTATGTCACAGGGCAACATATAAAAGTGAATTACTTGTTGGCGGGAATCAATGATCTTGTTTAGCAAGAGAACCAGAGTAGCTGTTTCACTGCCCAAAGAAGGAAGTACTGGTATGCCTGGAATCCAGAGATCCTTTAACGTGCCTCCTGGTAATAGCATACCCCGTGGAGAAAGTTCATGGAAACCAGTAGTAACCACCTACCAAAGGGTTGAGAACTCTATGAAACCAAAGTTTGGGTCACATCACCGTGTAAAGACTCCAGCCAAATGAGGAACATGGATGTGGCAGTGGAGGTAGATGGTGCTCTGGAGCACACGTACCCCCACATTCAGATCAGGTGGGCACAACGGAACTGCCTGCTAGCGAGAACAAGTGTTGCCTTGGGCAATCTCAGGACATGGCATCACTCACGTACCTATTAAGCTCTCGGATGGCCCGCAGTCTGCGGATATAGCGACGGCAGCTCGGCAGGATAGAGAGGTGGTGGGCGTGCAGGGTAAGAAAGAAGCATTCTGTAGGGAATCTCGGCTCAGAAAACGGAGGCTGATCTCCATCTAAGAGAAATAACATAACCCCCCTAAATAAAATTGGTTACAGAACTACATCAGAGAAAAAAGCACAACAAGGCAAAATTACACTTAAATTTTCAAGGAGTTTAAGGATATTTACAAAAAATTATAAACAATAAAAACTTAAATAAAAACCCTAAAAAAATTATACGCTGGAGTAATGTTATAAGAAAAACAGAATTCCTGTGACCTCCCTTCAAAGAGTAGATACTCTCCCTCATATGATTAAATGTTTACAAGCATATACACCAATGAACTTTTGTGACGTGTCTCCTTAACATATTTTATATGTGACTTGCATTATTCAATAAAGGCCACAAATATTTAAAAAAATTTCGGCCCTGGCTGGCTGGTGGTAGAACATCGGCCCCACGTGTGGGAGTCCCAGGTTCGATTCCCAGCCAGGGCACACAAGAGAAGTGCCCATCTGCTTCTCCACCCATCCCCCTCTCCTTTCTCTCTCTCTTTCTCTTCCCCTTCCGCAGACAAGACTCCACTGGAGCAAAGGTGGCCCAGGCGCTGAGGATGGTTGCATGGCCTCTGCCTCAGGTGCTAGAATGGCTCTGGTTGCAATGGAACGCCCCAGATGGGCAGAGCATCGCCCCCTGGTGGGCATGCTGGGTGGATCCCAGTAGGGCACATGCAGGAGTCTGTCTGCCGCCCCTTTTCTCACTTCAAAAAAATACAAAAAAAAAAAAAATCCCAAAATGGTATTACGTATTTTTTTTTTTAAGATTTTATTTATTTATTTTAGAGAGGGGAGAGAGAAAGAGAGAAAGGCAAAAGGGAGGAGTGGGAAGCATCCACTTGCAGTAGTTGCTTCTCTTATGTGTCTTGACCAGGGAAGCCCAGGGTTTTGAACCAGCAATCTCAGCATTGCATGTTGACACTCCACAGGTCAGACCATTTTACTAAAAGCTACAAAGCCTATCATTTTCCTAATAGAGGACATATCTGTTGTTTCTAATTCTCTATTAAAAACAGTTCAGAGCTATTGTACAAAAAAAATTACTTCCTCAGCCCCAGGTTTGGGAGCATATGCTGTAAAGCAGAATTTTTGAGAATGACAGTATTATAGTTTTTGTTATGAATCACCAGAACTCACTTTAGGTAGACTAAATAAATTAATTAAATGCCACCATTTCTTCACAAGTTCACACTGTATGTTATCACTCTGTTTCTGAATAATTTATCATTATATAATGATATACCTGAATTTCTTTCCATTTGTATCTAAGTACACATATTTCCCCCTACAAGTATATTTTCTTTCCTATGGCACATGCTGCTTATATTTTGTTCCAATCCAAAGAAGAAAAAGAGGCCCTGGCGGGTTAGCTCAGTCAAGAGCGTTGTCCTGAAACAACAAGGTTGCAGGTTTGATCCTTGGTCACGGCACACATGGGAAGCAACCGATGAATGCAGGACTAAGTGGAAAAACACATGAATGCTTCCCTTCCCCTTCCCCTCTCTCCCTTCCTCTCTCCATCTCGTTAAAAAAAAAATCAATCAATAAATTTAAAAAAAATTAAGCCCTGGATGGACAGCTCAGTTGACTGGAGCATTGCCCCAGAGCACAAAGGTTGTTGGTTTGATTCCCTGGTCAGGACACACACAGGAGCAGCTCGATGTTCCTGTCTCTCTCTCCCTGACCCTCTCAACAACAAACAAACATACAAAGACTTGGTAGAATCTAGTTGTTATCTTACATGTTTATAACAGTTCTGTATTTTGAGTGGCATGATTGTGTCAATTATAGGACACATATTTTCCTCCATTCTTTTTTTTTTTTTTTTTACAGAGACAGAGAGTGAGTCAGAGAGAGGGATAGACAGGGACAGACAGACAGGAACGGAGAGAGATGAGAAGCATCAATCATTAGTTTTTCATTGCGCATTGCAACACCTTAGTTGTTCATTGATTGCTTTCTCATATGTGCCTTGACCGTGGGCCCTCAGCAGACCGAGCAACCCCTTGCTGGAGGCAGCGACCTTGGGTTCAAGCTGGTGGGCTTTTGCTCAAGCCAGATGAGCCCGCGCTCAAGCTGGCGACCTCGGGGTCTCGAACCTGGGTCCTCTGCATCCCAGTCCAACGCTCCATCCACTGTGCCACCGCCTGGTCAGGCTTTCTCCATTCTTTTACTCTACATATTCACTTTGCTTTGCTCTAAACAAGGTATGTTTATGCTTTGCTCTAAACAAGACACACACACACAGTTTCTCATAATACACTTCAATTCTAATATTATTACAAATTTCTTTCTCTTTCATAGCTGGGTCTAATGCTCCAGTTTTTCCTTTTTCTTTTTTGTATTTTTCTGAAGCGAGAAGTGGAGAGGCAGAGAGACAGACTCCTACATGTGCCCTACCAGGATCCACCCAGCATACCCACTAGGGGGCGATGCTCTGCCCATTTAGGGCATCGCTTGGTTGCAACTGGAGGCATTCTAGCGCCTGAGGTGAAGGCCATGGAACCATCCTCAGCGCTGGGGTCAACTTTGCTCCAATGGAGCATTGGCTCCGAGAGAGGAAGACAGAGACAGAGAGAAAGGAGAGGGGGAAGGGTTGAGAAGCAGATGGGCACTTCTCCTGTACGCCCTGGCCAGGAATTGAACCAATACACCGGGCTAACATTCTACCACTGAGCCAACCAGCCAGGGCTTCAATTTTCTTTATTAGATTTTTAAAAAAAGGTTTAACCTTTGATGCTTTTGAATTTATTAGTCTATGAGGTATTATTCCAACAGCTACTCATTCAAACAGCATTAATCAGACACTGACTTTACTGTTCATCAGACACTTAGATCCTCTGAAGTTGAAAGCTTTTTCTAGAATTTGTGTAAATGATCATGATGTTGCTACTGCCAGGTAAGCATGGAAACTGTCCTAGTCCACAAGTAACGCCACAGGGTTTTGATGCTTGTCATTAAATAACGTTTTACGGTATGGAGAAAAACATCAATAACCATAACATTTTTTAAATATTCATATTTTTATACCATCAATTCATTAAGATCTATGAAATATCACGTGAAAATTTTAATTGGCATATATAAAATCTATATAATAACTAAGCTGCTGCTATAATTTTTATTTTATATATATATATTTAAACTCAGAACAGTGTATTTCCCTTCATTTCCTCTATGAATCTATTTGATACTGACTAATCCAAACAAGAACATTTTTACTGGGATAATTTTTATTGCACAGTCTATCTCTAGCTCATAAATTCACTTTCTGGAGAGGTAATAATCTGTGAAGCAACACGAGCATCCAAACAAACTCATCTTTTTTCTAGACTGTATAAACTCAAACTCCTTTGCTGGCACAGCTGTAAACCCCCCACCCACAGATAAGCTGGATGCGGCCCACTTGGGCCCACTCAGGGGAGTGCCCACTATTGAGATTTTTTGGGACTGTACCTAAACAAAAAGATGGAAAAGCAGAAAGTCATTTCCCCACACTTAGGATTCATTTTGAAGGCCGGTATCTTTGCTGTTGAGATTCTGCAACATAAAGCATGGTGCGCATTTCTACTTTTCTGTTCTGCCGATCACCTGTCTCCCAGATGCATTCCATCTGTCACAAGCTTCCCTAACTGCCCTCTGCCTGTGGTCTCTCCTCCTCTCGTCTCCTCTAGCTTGGCTCCTCTGCATTCTCTCCCTCCGCCTCCCGGACCTCCCTGTGTCCCGACCGCGTCTGGAAGGAAAATGGCTGAGGTCACGCAGCGCAGCCGGTTTCCTCCTCCCCCTCCTCTCCATGGGCCCCGCCTCTGGAAGGGGCCTTCCTCAGACAGGATCTTCCTTAGCTCAGCCTTTGTTTGGGCAGTTTCCACTCTAGAAAAGCCCCTCTGACATTCTCCTCCTCAACCCTGTTCCCCTACCCCCACCCCAAGCCTGGCCCTGACATCAAGAGCCTAGATCCTAAATTCTGGAGTCTGGCTGGCTCATCTGAAATCAGGTCTGAGTGAAACAGAAATTTCATCAAGAATTAAACTGCTTCCTTCACTACTGACAAGTATGAGAAACTACAACAAATTAGTCAGCGGGAGGTTGACCTCGGACCAGGCCTGCGGCAGAGGAGACAGTCCTGGACAAGGCTCAAAGGACTTGAGCAGCAGGGCAGCTTGCTGAGTAACAGGCTGGGCAAGCCCGGCACCTTTCAGAACCTCAAAGTCTCCTCATATTTAACTGGAAGACAGTAGAGTTGCTATTAAAATACTTATTAAAGTTCTTTTCCTGATCAGCCCATTAGCTTACAAATAGAAAATTTACTACAGAATGTAAGGGAAGGTCAAAGTGGAAGGCACACTACAATCTGTAGGTTGATGTTGCTTGTCTTTTGGTTAAAATCCTACCACGACTCAGAAGCAGCTGTGTACTGGCCAGTAATGTAGCAGGCCGTAAGAAAGGCCGTGACTGGTCAATGTCAGTAAAATAAATCAAGTCCTTAGACATATGCCCTCCTCTGCCACCCCTCACTGTGAATCCTGGGAACAAAAAGAAGTCCCTGAGCCTGATGTCGCCACTATAGGGGGTGAAGGGAGAGTGGAAACTGTCCCTAAAGGACAGGAGCAGGGCCAGAGGGAGCAAGGGGGCGGGGTGCGGAGACGACAAGCAAGGACAATGTATTGGGGTCAAATCCAAGCTGGGGGGCGATGCTCTGAGTCCACTGTCTCCTGCTAAAAAATGGACATAGATTTTTTTTTTTTTTTAACTAATGACTCACAGAGTTCAGTCAGCCAGTCATTCACATCCTCCATGGTCGCATTCACTCTGGTCTCATCGTTAGGAAGAGTAATTCGACACCGCGGGTGGAATATATACGTGGGATCAACCATCTCTAACTTGATCTTGGTACTTAGCTGCTGCAGCACCCAAAGAAAATTCAGCATAAATCCATCTGTAGAAACCAATCTATCATCTGTCTGCAAAATATGGAAGAAAGTATTTAGAATAATGATTAGAATAAAAATTCTGGCACAACTTTACAAGAGAGGCGACCAGACATGCACCTTAAAGACAATGAGGGGACAGATAAATCATGTCACTGATGTCACTCTTTTAGCAGATTCTACTAGTTGGCCATTCATCACATGTGAAGCATTTTATACATTCAATTACAGAATCTTCACAATAGCCCTTACAGGTCAGTTAGACTACAATTCACATCTTCCAGAGGAGGATACCAGGGCTCAGATAATTTAAGTGATTCGCCTAACATCCTCAGAATGAGTAAGTAGAAACACACTGCACATCATTTGCTTTCTCTTATTTCCTCGCAAGAGCATTAGAAGGATGAGCTTCGCACCCACGTGCCTGGGTGTCTGTAGCTGACACATCAGTGCAGTCCCGCACTAATACCAACACGGTCATGACAGCGATAGTTAAAACCTGCTGAATGTCCACCAGGTAGTGGGCACTGGTCTACCAACTTTAAGTGCAGTAAATCCACAAGCTCGGCACTGTTCCTGTCCCCGTTAGCAACAAGAAAATGGGGAACCAGATGTAACTGTCTACCACTGTTGGGAGACAGCGGAACAACTGGAAATCCGGGCAGTCTAATACCAGGCCCATGCTCTGCTCTATACCTTTTTCCTTCTCTTGAGTAGAAATGTCACATGATTCATTAACAATACAGAGAGGGTGCCCTTGTAACTTTTCTACTCTGGCAAACTGTCGGAGTCCCTGGCTTTCCTCACCAGGGCTGCTGCACTGGAGAGCTTGTAACTGGTCTCCTGGGGGCCGCTCCTGCCCCTCTTCCCAGCTTAGTCTGTTCTCTGCACAGCAGATTTGGTGGATTCTTGGCTTAACAGCCATCCAATGGTTTCTCACTACAGTTCTCCCATCAACCAAACCAACGGAGCCTCTGCCCCGCCCTCCAGCCCGTGACCCGCCCTTCCCTCTCCTGTCTACCGTTCTCCAGCTACAAAAGCCGGCACATGGGCCTTGCTTCAAAGCTAGTTCCTCCCTACCTGCTGCCTCACACATACCTAGCAAGCTCTTCTCCAGTCTTGCAATGGCTAGTTCTATCTTACCAGTGAGGTCTCTGATGACATGTCCCCTCCTCAGAAAGGGTCTTTCTGCCACTGAAACAAAAACTCCCCGTGGTTTCTTTCTGGTTCTTCCACGGTCACACTCACGTCCTGTGACTTGCTTTATTTGCTTCCTAGAAGCGATGGCTGCCAGAAATAATGCATATGTGTTCGCTTACTGACCCCACAGAACACAGGCAGCACAGAAGCAGAAAACTGTCCACCCTGTTCGACACTGCAGCTCCACTGCCTAGAATGACGTCTGGTCGGGCCTGAGGTTGCCCGAGTTAGGGAAGGAAATGAACGAATGAGTGAGGGAGCCTTCAGGAAGCCTACCTGCATCTGCGCTTTCTTCATGTTGGCATTGACGACAGCTGCCATGTAACCCAGGGCAGCCTCGCGGGTTTCACCATTTAATAAAACGCTATGCAGAATCTTGAAAAGCTCTTTCTGAAATTTATTTAAAAAAAAAAATTAAAGCAGACCCTGGCTGGTTGGCTCAGCAGTAGAGCATTGGCCTAGAGTGTGGAAGTCCTGGGTTCAATTCCCAGTCAGGGCACACAGGAGAAGCGCCCATCTGTTTCTCCACCCTTCCCCCCCTCCTTCCTCTCTCTCTGTCTCATCCTCTCCTGCAGCCAAGGCTCCACTGGAGCAAAAAATGGCCTGGGCACTGAGGATGGCTCCATGGCCTCTGCCTCAGGTGCTAGAATGGTTTTGGTTGCAATGGAGCGACACACCACATGGGTAGAGCATCGCCCCTTGGTGGGCATGCTGGGTGGATCCCTGTCGGGCGCATATGGGAGTCTGTCTGACTGCCTCCCTGCTTCTAACTTCGGGGGGGGGGGAATTAAAGCATTAAAATTAATTATTCCTTTCTGACTTAAGAACAACTAGAGCCCCTCCTACTTTCTCTCCCCTTACACTGCCACTCACGTCAGAATACCCTGACTGCAAGGACAGAAGAAAGTCCACGTTCAACTGTGTCAACACATTAGCATGAAAGCAGACTATGGAGCAGAAGAGAGAAGTAGTTATAATTTTAATAAAATAGCCTTTGCTCTTTCCCCTTCAGGATAGGATGAAAAAAATGACCTTCATTACCCTGTAAGGAGCCTATAATTTTGCTGCTTCTATGTTTGAAAACTGAAGACACAGAACCTACACTGGGGAGAAGCCAGTCACGGAGGAGTGTGTGCACACGAAGAGTGCTTAGCCCCCTTATTTTAAATGCCTAAGAGCCAGCTGGAAAGGGAGCCTGTGCTCAGGGCCAGCCCCCAGGGGTGCCTTATAACCTGGGTACACAGTACTCTGGCTGCAATGACTGTTCAAGACACAGGTTACTGGTCTGTAGACTCTCTTTTATTCATCCGCTGGGCTCCCTTTCTGAACACTTACCCTTCCCAGCTCCAAGTAATGCTGCAATGATTGGCTAACCACGCGAGTGTTTTCCAGGGTAATGGCAGGCCCTGAGAAATATTTTTCAACCACTTTAGCCTGCAAAGAGAAGGAACAGATTCAATCAATATACAATGCACGTTTGGGAAGGGATCTGAACACAAGAGCAGCAAAGTGCAAACGGCCCTTGTACTTACATCATCTTCTGCGAAGACTGAGAAGCTGAAGAAGGCCCCCAAATAAGAGAGCCTCTGCAGCTCCCGGCCAGAGCCAGGGCTCAGGGGCTTAGGCAACCACAACGGCAAAGAAGCGACCTGCACAAAAATGGAAGAGGCAAATCAAGCCATTCAATCGACCACTGAAGTGAAAGTGTAACGAACAGAGTTTTCAACAGCCGCCCTCTTCGGCTGGCTCTGAGCCACCAGAACGGTGGCAGACACTTAATTAACACCCACAAACACAGGCCAGCAAAGATGTCAGCATCCCCGCTGGTACTTTCTTGTCTCGGATGGAGGAAAAGTCCTCCATCTCCTCCATGTTTTAATAAGATACACTTTTAAGTTCTATGGTTCAAGATACACTCTGATGAAGATCAAACCAACTGTTATACTACAAAATAATATAAGTAAATTTTTCCTGTAGGGCTTGTTATATTCTAGATGTACATTTTAAATACATTTAAAAAAAAATCACAAAGAAAAGTAAACAGGCTCATTCCAGGGAATAATGTATTGGCATCAGTTTTTTTTTTTTCCTTTGAAGTTAGAACTGGGGAGGCAGTTAGACAGATTCCCGCATTTACCCAACTAGGATCCACCTGGCATGCCCAGCAGGGGGCGATGCTCTGCCCATTTGGGGTGTTACTCCATTGTGGCCAGAGCCATTCTAGCGCCTGAGGCAGAAGTCATGGAGCCGTCCTCAATGCCTGGGCCAACTTTGCTCCAATAGAGCATTGGCTGCAGGAGGGGAAAAGAGAGACAGAGAGAAAGGAGAGGGGGAAGGGTGGAGAAGCAGATGGGCTCTTCTCCTGTGTGCCCTGACCGGGAATTGAACCCAGGATTTCCATATGCCAGGCCGTCACTCTACTACTGAGCCAGCCGGCCAGGGCCTTGACATCAATATAACAGCTGAGAGCCACCCACACATGCTACCTGTCTATATCTAAACGTTCTCAATCAGACACCTTCCAGATAATGCTATGTAAGAAACATCTTCTGAGTTATATGCTTGCTAAAAATGTGTGAGCCTGTCGGGAAGGCACTTACCAAATTGCACACGGGGTGTGTCTTCCCAAACTTGGTTTCACAGAGCTCACCTAGAGCCTAGGAATCAGATCAGAAAGAGTCATTTAAACATAGTTCATCTGACTGCAATGTGAACACCGTGAACAGCTTTAACTGTTGCTATAACCTTGCGTGCATGCCCTCCAAACACTAACAGCTTCACTGGTTTCCTGACTGATAAGTAATCGCCTTGTAAAATACTTCAAATAAAACAGAAACATAAAATGAAACTTAGTCTCCATAAACATTACTCTAAGGCAGAGGTCCCCAAACTTTTTACATAGGGGGCCAGTTCACTGTCCCTCAGACCATTGGAGGGCCGGACTATAAAAAAAAACTATGAACAAATCCCTATGCACACTGCACATATCTTATTTTAAAGTAAAAAAACAGAATGGGAACAAATACATATTTAAAATAAAGAACAAGTAAATTTAAATCAACAAACTGACCAATTATTTCAATGGGAACTATGGGCCTGCTTTTGGCTAATGAGAGGGTCAATGTCCAGTTCCATATTTGTCACTGCTAGCCATAACAAGTGATATGATGTGCTTCCGGAGCTGTGATGCGTGCGTCCCGTGTCACTGGAAGTAGTACTGTACGTGAGCCACACCGCCACATACAGTACTCCAGGACCACCAATGAAAGAGGTGTCCCTTCCAGAAGTGCGGCAGGGGTGGATAAATGGCCTCAAGGGGCCGCAAGCGGCCCCGCAGGCTGTAGTTTGGGGACCCTTGCCCTAAGGGTTACCTCTATTGACATTTTAACAGCTTTCCAGACATATTTCTGTACATAATACACAGAGATAAGTGTGTATATATTTACCAAAAAATTATTTTTTTCACTTACCAATATTTCCACGTCAAAAAAAGATACGCTTCTTAAACTTTAGATGGGTAGTCTTGCCAGTGCTAAACATAACTATAAATAATTTTAACTTAATAAAGCCTTCAAATTCAGAACATAACTAAAAGTAATCCTTGGCTCCAGCTCTCTAGTATATTTTTGAGACCTCCAAATTTTTCTTTGGAGTACCCATCATTCTGATATTAGATAGTCAAAAAAAGCAGGTTTTAAGGACAAACAAAACACAACTTAACAGGACTACAGTGATCCAGTCAATCACCAAACAGTGGCTAAACTTCCTTTATGGTGCGGACACCGCGTGCTCACACGCCTCTGAGGAGCTGCGGCCCACACCGCCACCGAGGAGGAGGTGTTCCCACTGCCCAGTGCAGGGTTCCCAGACTTAACTGTGCACCTCCCCCCCCCCCCATGAAGCTTTGGAAATCCTAGTGCCACACCACACCCCACCACATGCGTGGTGACTTAAATTGCGGTGTCTAGGAGCCAGCCATCCGGGATTTGGGATTTGTTAAAGCTCCCTGGGTGATTCCAAGGTATGGCAAAGCTGGGGTCCCCTGACCCAGGGAATAATCACAACTGTTTCTGGTTTTGGCTCCAACAGACTTCCTCTGCCTGCCTCTAACTGCTGGCCTTTCTCGAAATGCACTCTCACTGCTGAAAGAGCATCAGTCATGGTACAAAATGAAACTATTGTCCATCATAACGAGGGCCTTTGTCTTTGGACCACGAGGGAACATTTTGTTGATATCTGACACTAAAAGCTCCGTACTGAAACATCAAGCTAATTCAAACCACTCTAGAAAAGTCAACAATTCCATAGAGGAATATTTACATAATACAGTGATCATTAATGGGCACTGAAATATTCCATCACTGAACTCAAACAATCAGACCACTCCACTTCCTTTAATCTGCCGCAGATAAACAGTATACAAGCATTGATGAATTTCATTAGGAACCCAAATAGTATGTGCAATGGAAGGAGCCCTGTATAAATCCACTCAAAATTATTTTTAATAATAAGAATTCCCATTTCCCAGCAGTGTCTTTAATGTTTAACCTTTTAGTTCAGCTAGATTTTTAGAAAGACGAAGGTGCCCTCTGTGACCCCCTCCCTCTGTGTTAGCATTTAGCACAGTGTGATTTTCTGACCATACTGTTGTGCTCCTGATTTCTGCAACAGATTATGAATACCCTGCGGAGAGGTCCCCATGTCTGGCACAATGGTAAGATTTAATGGTAAGTCAGTACAATGAGTAAAACAAGGAACAAATGTAGCAAAAAAAATAAAGTATATAATTTAACCAAAACCCCAATTCATACAAGGTTGTATTCATACATAGAGTTAATATCACTACATGATAAAACTATATACTTTTCTTAGTATAACCTTGCCTTTTCATTTGCATTTATATATTTTTTTAAATAATAAAATTTCATTCCAAAATAGTATGGTTATGCTCACTGCTAGGAGAATCAGGATAGCACCAAGAATTATCGTTTTCATACGCTCTCCAAGAGGCGAAGGACACTCTAAGGACAGCATCACTGACTCCTGCCTAGGCCTTGGGGGCGGTGGCAGGGGGCGCCGAGGGGCGGGTACAGGTGCTGGCTGCTAACTGCCCTCGCCAGTGCACCTCACTGCACACCAGACACTCTGCCTGGCAGACACAATGATTCATTGTTTAAAATTTGAAAACAGGGTTGATCACAGACCTGAAAGAAAACTATGTTAAAATAACCTGGAAGAAAGCATCTATCTATTAAGAGGGTTAAAGAAAAGAACAAAGCTTTACCATGAGGGGGTACTTAAAGTAGTCACTGTCAAGGGAGCACTCTTTGGCAGCAAGAGCCAGGCCTTGTAAAATGGGGATAAAGATCTGTAAGAAAACAAAACAAAGTCAGAAATGTAAGTATAAAGATGGGAGGAATCTCACATCAAGTCCTGAATCTGAACACACAGGCATTTCCACCCCTTCCCCAGGAAAAGCGGTTTCGCGTATAGAGTCTGGAATCCAGCCGTGGTGTGTTAGCTGCACTTTGACAAGGCTAACCATAAATGTAATGCAGCTAAACTCTCCAGAAGCAACAGGATTAGGGAACCCTAACACTCCAGCAGGACTCCCGCTGAGTCCACAGAAGCTCGCAAACCAGGGGCGCTTGCCCCAGCCAACCGCACTTCTCGGCAACATGCTGCACCAAGCACCTATAACCTATAAAGAAATTACATCCCAGAACAATCTGGACTAAATGCTCTAGTACCTTCTCAACTCTATCAATATATTTTAAAATGCTTTGATGCCACCCTCCTACTTCCATCTAATTCCATCTTTCATGGTTTATTTTGAAGAAAACAAGAAAATCAGATGAATGGATAGTATTATTACATTAACTTTAATTATGCATAACAGAGAGCTGATAAATGTTAAAACTGAAAAAGAAAACTTTATCACAATGTCTAACCCCATATACAGTGTAATTAATACAACAACCTGACGCCAGAGCTTCAGGGCACTCAAATCAACATCTACAAGTTGACGTTGACACCAGGGCGCATGAACACCGTGCAGATAAGGTCGGCACAGCTTGCCTTTGAATCTCACAAGGCACTCACTGATCAACGAGTCTGGGGGTCTGGCTGGGGTTCAAGACTAATAATTACATTAAGTAGAAAAAGTAGTAAATAACGGCTGACAATCTGAATGCCCACAAGTTGAAAAAGGGAGTGTTCTGTAAAGCCACTAGAAAACCTGAAAAATTCTCCTTCCCACTAATTTCATCCCATTGTACTGAGCACCCTCATCATTCAAGAAGCACGGTATTATTTGTAATAAGGTGCCCTGGCTTACCAAGGGCCTTGGAGAATCCTGAGGTATCAATATACCTCCGGAAGAAATCATTTTGCAACTCAGCAACCAGGGTAGAAGCAATGTGTGCGACTAAGCCAGCTAAAAACGGAGAGGGAGCGCTCAGGTGTGGGGGTGGGGAACACCAGAGTAGCAGTCAAAAAACAAACAGAAGTTCCAGAAACACCAAAAATAAATTTTGTAACTGGTCATCTGGAAAAACCTCTAAGCATTGTTTACAGAAATGCTGTAGAATAAAAACATCTTTACTCTAACAGTCCTCTTCTTTTGTAAGTAGAGTTTAATAAACTAACAAAATATTGCTAAGCCTAATAATTTTCAAATATTCAAATATTATATGCTATTTGTGCAACTTACACATTTTAAATAATTCTCTTATAGTCAAATAAATAGTTTCCAGCAGTGATAAAGAACATGCTACAAACATTCACCTCTAATCTTAAATTCTAATGACAGCTTCTGTTTATTTATCAGCAAATATCTCAAATGTTAAAAGGAGACTGGCCTGACCAGGCAGTGGCACAGTGAATAGAGCGTCGGACTAGGATGCGGAGGGACCCAGTTTCGAGACCCCGAGGTCGCCAGCTTGAGCGCGGGCTCATCTGGTTTGAGCAAAGCTCACCAGCTTGGACCCAAGGTCGCTGGCTCGAGCAAGGGGTTACTCGGTCTGCTGTAGTCCCATGGTCAAGGCAAATATGAGAAAGCAATCAATGAACAACTAAGGTGTCGCAACGAAAAACTGATGATTAATGCTTCTCATCTCTCTCCATTCCTGTCTGTCTGTCCCTATCTATCCCTCTCTCTGACTCTCTCTCTGTCCCTGTAATAAATAAATAAAGTTAAAAAAAAAGAGACTGGAGTTTCAGTCAAGATTTAATAATTCAAATAAGACCAAAAGGTAGAGTGTTATTTTTGAGTTCAGCAATTCCATTTTACTCATCCTTTCAAAGAAAAATCACATGCCTAAGATAAGCCATGTTCAAGGCTAAATGATATGCCTAACCAGTGGTGGCACAGTTGATAAGAATGTTGCCCCAGGATGCTGAGGTCCCAGGTTTGAAACCCTGAGCTCACTGGCTTGAGTGTGGGATAATCGCTATAACCCCATGATTGCTGGCTTGAAGCCCAAAAACACCAGCTTGAGCCCACAGGTCGCTGGCTTGAACAAGGGGTCACTGGCTCGGCTGCAGTCTTCTGGTCAACGCACATATGAGAAGCAATAAGTGAACAACTAAAGTGACATGGCTGTGAGTTGACGCTTCTCCTCTCTTCCCCTGTCTGTCTCTCTTTCACTCTTGCATTAAAAAAAAAAAAAAAAAAAAAAGACTAAGTGGCCTGGAAGAACAGGCATCAGAACTCTGTGGTCAAAACTAAGCAGGTCTGCGGTGGTTGCACAACACTGTGAATATACTGAATGACACTGAACTGTGCACTTCAAAATGTTAAATTCGTTATGGAAATTTCACCTCAATTTTGTAAAAACAGATTACTTCATAACCTCTGTGTAAGTTTCTTTATGAATAAAATAGGCATAACATCCCTCTTTCAACTGATCACTGACTGGGCTAATTTTATATAGCTGAAGTTACTCTGCGTTCGTCAAACAATGTCTTTTTGAATAGAAGTATTCTAATTAATGTACATCACATATATAGTACAATATCCATTAAACCTTTCAAGACAGTTACTTATTTTCATCAGAGTTTACTTAACAGTTTAAAGAAGAAAAGCTCACTCTGGTGCTTTAAATATTCCCATAAATCAACAAGACCGCCGTCTCAGGCCAGCAGCTGAGGGGTTCCGGACACAGACGATACAACCCTAACTGGGAATTCTTCCCCTGCGTTCTTCTTTCACTGACATTTTAAAGACAGAATTTCTGAAACTCCAAAGGCCTTAAAGGTAATAGTTATAAATAATATTAAGTATAAAAACAGATTAAAAGGAATCATAGCATAGTTTTACCTCTGTTATTCTTCCTAGTCACAAAAAAAGGCAATGGCCATACAACATATTCAGAGAAAAAGCCATAAAAATCCTTTCATCGAGGGAAGCAGCTCATGTGAAAGTGGCTGTGGCAACATGCCTACTTGACAAGACAGGCTATAAAGCAGCAATCAACACGTAATGCTAAAAAACCCCTGCAAGACTAACTTTCTGAGTTATTATTATTAAGTTTTATTAAATATTGCATATCTGCACTGTCACTTGACAAATTAGATATCAAAAAGGAATGATTAATGAAGGTAATCAGAAAGATACAAACAACATCCCCAGTTTGCTAGTAAGAAGACAAAGATTATGTGGTAGGCAGATTACCACTGAGCTCATTAATTTATTAAGCTCCTTTTTTTGTAAATCAGAGAACTAATTTTCTTTCTTCTTCTGTTTTATTTTCCTTAAGTGAGAGGCGGGGAGACAGAGAGACAGATTCCCACACGCGCCCTGCACCCTACTGGGCGATGTTCTGCCCATCTGGGGCTGTTGCTCTGTTGCTCAGCAACCGAGTTATTTTAGCATCTGAGGCGAGGCCATAGAGCTATCCTCAGCGCTGGGAGCCAACTTGCTTCAACTGAGCCATGGGTGACGGGCGCTTCTCATGTGTGCACTGATCAGGAATCGAACCTGGGACGTCCATACACCAGGCTGACACTCTACACCTGAGCCAGCTGGCCAGGGATAGTGAACTAATTTTTCATACTACTAATCCACCAAATGCACAGCGTGCCTCATGCTATTTCCTGGCATTCCTGTGTTAAACGTTCCTTAAACTCAGGGACAGGGCCTTATATTTCTTCTTCTTATCTCCCAAACCACTTAGCACGAATCCCACTTAAAATATTCAGTGTCTCACTGATTAGCTGAAATGGCACATGATTTGAACAGTGCAGCTGTCAAACTGATGTCACTAAGAAAGGAATCTCAGGTAGGTCTTCTCTTTGAGCAAACAGCACACGCATACTACAATTCAGGAATAGACGTTTAAATACATGGGGCCTTTAAAAATCAGCCTCATCATGGAAGCTCCTAAGCTAAAAGTTCTGGTAGCAACTTCACAAACCCTTACCTGCTTGAACACTTCTTCATCCTGGTGAGTGGTTCTCACCAGTTCTTGAATGAAGCCATACGGGAGATTCCTACACAGCATATACGGTACCAGGAAGGACGGCTGCAGCGTGGACCTGTGGATCCATGAGAGTCGAGACTGGCAATGAATCAACTCGTTACCGCGTAACAACAGAACATAATGCCATGTCAGCCGCAACTGCCCACTCAAAAGTCGGCCCTGAAACCTCCCAAATATCCCCACAACAATTTTACGCAAAAGGTCACCTTTCTTATCATAAATAATTCCTTTCTGTCTAAAAAACGAGAGACTATAGGACTTTTCAAAGAACAAATCTTTTCTTACATACAGCCCTTAAAAATAAAACATTAAGAAACGGACCTCTTTAAATGATTTGTTTATGCTTTATTCAATCACAGATTAGCAGTGGTTGAGGACTTTTTAAAACCCTTAGTAATTTAAACCATGGAACATTTTTAAAGTTTTAGTACAGTGTATCGTTTTCTTTCTTTTTAACAAGTGTTAAAAATGTATGGCTATAGTACAGAAAATGTACTATAAGAATACCCAGAATGAATAAATGTAACTTAGCCATTTTTCTTGCAGATACTTTTCATAAAAAGAAATGAAATATACAAATACTTATTAAGTCTGAAACCTTTATAGGGCTCTCAGAATCAAACAATAACATAGTGCTTTGGGTGATTCCCGTATCTATCCTATCAGTATTCTTTATCACTGGATAACAGAACCTGACCGTGTGATCTAGGGAAAGTGATGATGCCGTATTTCATCAAAAAACCTCCACTCATTTAAAGCAGATGCTTTTAAACTAAATTACTAATTTCCTGCCTTGATGTCAACATAGTTCAACAATGGTCTATCTCAACAAAGCACACAGAGAGCACTTTATTTTGATAGCACTTTCAGGAAGGAAAGGGACCTCAGAGGTCACGCCAGACCCCTTTCCTTTCACAGGTGAGGAAGGGAGGTATTCTAGGTGGTGTAAAATGGCGGGGCGTCCTGACGCCCCCTGGCAGACAGAACCCTTCCCTGCCAGGGGCAGGCGCAGGCGATCTTCCCTACCTTGGTTGTGTGAGGGAACCCTGTAGCACTAATGCAGTGTGGGATATGCACTGGGAGCGGATGTTGCTCAGAAGCTGGCTGACGGCTGGCTGGCTGCACATCTGACAAGAAAAGCAGAGGTCAAGGCAACACAGACAAACAAAATAATCCCATATTTTGAACACTGGTAAGAGTCGGAAGAGCCTGAATGGCATGCCTCACTCTTCCTTTATTCATAATGAACGAGCCAGAGTAACCGTATCACCCAAGGGCACTGCCTCTGTGAAAATCGACAGAGGAGACCACGGGACTCTGCGGTGACCACTCAGGAACTGCCATGTGCCCGTTGTCCCTGCTCCTGCTGAGGTTCCGTGCAACAACCCCGAATGAGGCCCTTCGCAAGGAAAGAGGTGGACAGCTAGGTTAGTTTCTAATGGTAAATTAGAACTAGAACATGAAGTAGATATAAAATGAAATAATAATGAAGTCAGCACAAAATGGTAGAAAAAGTGTAGCTTCCTATGTTTAAATGCAGTTCTGCTTATTACTCGTGTGATTCTGGACAATTACTTATCTCCCTGAGGTTCATTTGCTTATCTGCACAATGTTAAAAAGAATACCTATCTGACACTGGGTTACACCAAGCTCACCGAACTGAGAATCTGAACTAATGCAGGCCCAGCAGTGTCCCTCCGACCACAGGCACTACATAAACGTTGTGCATTAGTCTAACAATTAGGGAAGACTATCAGAAATGATTAGGGCCATGGAAGTTGCTGGTAGCAATGGCGCGCGGCCCTGTCACTTCTTCCCTCCGCTAGGGTGGGAGTTCCACGAGGGCAGGGACCGTCATCTGTTTTGTGTGTACCCCAAGCTCCTGGTACGAGGCCTGGACATATAACACATGCTCAATAACCACTGTATTGACTGAATAAATGAATGACTGCAGAGTAGGAGGCGGAAATAATTATTTATCAAACAAAGGACCAGGTTTTTGTGGGTTCTTTTACCTGAATCTATTTCTTATTACCTTTGGTGCTTTTTTTTCCTCTATTCCAACTCGGTCAAAACACTCGATGAGGTAGTTCAGCATATCTGTCTCCTTGCGGGTCTCGATGGCGAAATGGTCACTGTAGGGATCCCAAGTACTGGCCCCACCAGAGGCTCCCAAACTTCGGAGAAGAGAAAAAAAAAATCGATGATTCTTATCTCTCCCCAATGAATTACTTTAGACAGAGCTTGCGTTTCTGCAGCAGAAAGCCTGTTAGGACCATGGCACCCACGACAAAGCAGACGCCCATGCAGCCAAGATTGGAACTGACTGCCTGTTTCACCTGCTCCGAGTCCAATATAGTCATTTTCAGTAAACATTTTATTTTGACTAAAGAGAAAGTCTGACCAGAAATGCAACATCTTATCTTGTTATCACTGGGAACTTATAAAACCAGGAGGACTAAAAACAGCCGGGCATTTGAGGGCTATCACACGTACTTAAACCTGAGTGGCCATTGTCACTCAGGCGGACTTGGAGCGGAGAGCCAGACTACATTAGCATGGTCACTGAACTCTCTAGGAGTGAAGTTTTAAGGGACAACAAAATACCCTTCCTCGATCTAACTTCTACCATAGATCTCGAAATCCTTAATCCAGCATTTTCCAACAGGACCACAGCCTAGAAAAATTGTACATTTATAAGAAGACATGATAATATTTATCAACACAAATTTTCTAAAACTTTCAGTGAAAGGGGCAAAGCAGGACAGTCACAACAAAACCAAACCCTTGCACAAGGAGTACCCACACTTGGGTTTGCTCCCTACCTTATCTATGGGTTCCCTGTTACCTGGACCAATACCTCCCCACACCTACAGCGAGGGGTAAGTGGACTCATGAGAAGTGCTTTATAGAGGACAAGCAGGATACAGCGTGAGGCAGTTATTATCAGCAGTCACTGTTCTCTGGGGCCAAAGCCAAATATTATCACAAGGGATGGCGTGAAGGAGTTAAATAAAGTTTAGATCAACCATCATCAATAGGTCATACACCAAATCTGATGTTAACTCACCAACCGATATAATATGTACAAAGGATACAAAGAGATTAATCATGGCATAAGAAGAGGCCAGGGATTTTGAAGATGAGAAAACACAGCTAAACAAAATCATGCGTGGAAGATGTGAAAGAGTGAGCGCAGGATCGGGAGCCAAAGGGACATGCTCCCACCTCAGCGCAGGGCAGACCGAGGCCGGACATGAAAAACCAGGAGGAACTGAGATGGTGACAATATGCTCTGTGCACAGACGGGTAGACACAAGAAACTAATTTCGTAATGTATGAATAATTGATCTTAGAATTTTAGAAAAATATACATAACTGGCCTTGGAATACGAGTATGATATTAGAGTATTCTCTCTTTTTTATTTTTAAGATTTATTGATTTCAGAGAGAGGAGGTGGGGGGGGGAGAAAGGTGGGGAGGAGCGGGAAGCATCGACTCATAGTTGCTTCTCTTATGTGCCCTGACCAGGCAAGCCCAGAGTCCCGAACCAGTGTCCTCAGCATTCCGGGCCAAGACTTTATCCACCGCACTACCACAGGTCAGAAGATATTAAAATATTTCAATAAAAAAAAGATGAAAACAATGCTAGTTTTAAAACCAAGGCTTTCAGGCCAGAGTCCAATAAATTTGAACTCCTACAATATAGGTGTTCGGTACTGCAGAATTTAACATACAGGTCTGACAGAAGGGGGGGTGGAGTCGAAGCTGAACAGCTGTCAAAGGCACAAGGCAGCCAACATGCCCCTGACACAGCAGATAACTGAACCACTACAAAGTCCCCCACATGTCCATGACAAAGGTGGGCAGGCCACTGTGGGAACCCTCAAGAAACCAGAAACAATGGATTCTTATGTCTTCTTATCAGTTAATTTTGGGGCACACTTCATTCATTAATAATGGCAGGTTCTGATATTGAGTAATTGGCCTGGCAAAAAGATGAGTATTGGCCCTGGCGGGTTGGCTCAGCGGTAGAGCGTCGGCCTGGCGTGCGGGGGACCCGGGTTCGATTCCCAGCCAGGGCACATAGGAGAAGCGCCCATTTGCTTCTCCACCCCCCCCTCCTTCCTCTCTGTCTCTCTCTTCCCCTCCCGCAGCCAAGGCTCCATTGGAGCAAAAGATGGCCCGGGTGCTGGGGATGGCTCCTTGGCCTCTGCCCCAGGTGCTAGAGTGGCTCTGGTCTCGGCAGAGCGACGCCCCGGAGGGGCAGAGCGTTGCCCCTGGTGGGCGTGCCGGGTGGATCCCAGTCGGGCGCATGCGGGAGTCTGTCTGTCTCTCCCTGTTTCCAGCTTCAGAAAAATACCAAAAAAAAAAAAAAAAAAAAAAAAAAAAAGATGAGTATTGTAATAAAGCACAGAAAAATAAAAACCCGTAATAACAAAACAGAAAGATAACCCGGGTTCGACTCCCAGCCAGGGCACACAGGAGAAGCGCCCATTTGCTTCTCCACCCCTCCGCCGAGCTTTCCTCTCTGTCTCTCTCTTCCCCTCCCGCAGCCAAGGCTCCATTGGAGCAAAGATGGCCCCGGCGCTGGGGATGGCTCCTTGGCCTCTGCCCCAGGCGCTAGAGTGGCTCTGGTCGCAACATGGCGACGCCCAGGATGGGCAGAGTGGGCAGAGCATCACCCCCTGGTGGGCAGAGCCTCGCCCCATGGTGGGCGTGCCGGGTGGATCCCGGTCGGGCGCATGCGGGAGTCTGTCTGACTGTCTCTCCCTGTTTCCAGCTTCAGAAAAATGAAAAAGAAAATGCAAAAAAAAAAAAAAAAAAAAAAAAAAGAAAGATACACCCACAAATATAAGAAGTGTGGTAGGTCTCCACAAGCAGAAAGGGGAAAGGCACAAGAGTGTCCGCCTGCAGCCATCTCAGTCCCCCGCCGTCTGCTCCTCCTCCCCCTCCTTCTGACATCAGCGACTCAGGGACCAGTCTCTGCACTTCCCAAAGACGGACTCTGCTAACACAGACTTCTCTCTCCACACGGTCCAGGTCAACTTTCCTTTGGACAGCTTTTGCAAACAACAAAAAAAATAGACCTTCCTTCTGTTTAAGATGAAAATTTAAAACTATACATTTCCTCGATCACAGGGCCCATATTCCTCACGTTTTTACATTTCTGAAATGAAAAGCACTTCTGTGTGATGCTGGCGGGTCCCTGCCAGCGGTACGCTTAGACAGTGGCTGCTAATGCTCTGAAACTGGCTCCCACACTTAGCCAACACACCCTATGTCCTTTTAACGTAAATTTGAACACCTCAAAGTCAACTGAAATATCTTCACGGACATTTCACCGAGACACGAAAACAGACGAGGCAGGGAGAAGCCTGCCTGCTGGGCACCAAGCAATGCAGGAAAAGGCACTCAGAGCAGAGAGCGTTAAGAGAATGAAAAAACTAACAAACACAAAAGTTTAATCAAAGAGTAAATGTACAGTAAACCCAAGGACTCACCAATATATTTCAAAATTATAAAGTCAATCCTAAAGTTGCTAAGGTAGGTCACAACCACAGGTATGAAAACAGGCCAGTCCAGACAATGCTACACATACGTGTCAACGGTCAAAAGTCATTTACCAGGATCTGTGGGTTCTAAGAGCTGGACTAGATTTTGAATGTGATACTGAAGAATAAAGTGGTATATAGTTTAAATGCATACATTTATGCTATCAGTAACCCTTTTAAAGGTTTGAAAATAATGTTTCCTTTTTTTCCCCTAGAAAAGCTGTTATAATTCATGGTGGTTTTCCAACTGCTGACATACAAAATATGACATTGAAAATAGATCATATTTAAGTCCTAAGAGTATGAAAAAATTGTACCTCCCTCTGGGAGAACACAGGCACCATTTTCGGATAGCTACATCCTCCAGATTAACAATGTAATTACTTCACATAATAGAATCACAGAATAGCCGAATCCTTATGAAAACACAATGTAAAAATTCTGGGGATTTATGTATGCATCAGATCTGTGCAAACTGAATCCCATTTTAAAAAGTTGTTTCTCAAGAAGATTTTATTGCAGTTTCTTTTCTTCTATAAGGGGAACATCCTTCTATTCTCTTATTTTTTTGCACACAGGTTCTGGAATCCTATATCTTTTCAGTGCAAGGTAAAGTCAGAGCTGTGCAGCTTTAAGCGATGTACATTCAGGGAACGAAGGTCCACGGTGTGCCTGCTGCTCCCAGGGTTCTATGTGGGTGCCGATGACAAGCTGGATCAAACAGATACAGCCTTGTTCCAGGGCGCTGACGTGCTAGAGGAGACACACAAAACCAGCGGACTACAGCAGTGCTCTGGGGAAAACAGAAGCACCGGATGGGGGACAGGGACAGGCAGGAAGTGTGTGTGTGTTTTATACAATGTTTAACACAACAGGGTCGGAGGCAGCTTCTGATAAGACGGCATTTATGCACAGACCAGAGGGAGCCAGGCAGTGGGCCAAGTGCAAAGGCCTAGCACCTGGAGAGGATATGCCGAGTGAGTGCAAGAACAGGATAGATGGAGTGTGTGAGATAGAGGATGAAGGGAAGTGGAGGTGTGTGAGCGTGCTGGTGTGTGCACGTCTGTACGTTGAGATGCACAGTCTTATAGGGTGAGAGACTTTGGGATTTATTCTGTGAGAAAGGATATCACTGGAAGGTTTGGAGGATGGACACAGCACAAAGATTTTGTTTTGACTATTTTGACGTTTTCTCTCCAAGTAGCAACAACCAGCAGAAATCAGGGTAAACACCAATGTTTCCACTATTTGCTCCTTGTTTTACTGTTCGTGTAGACTCATGACTTTTGAGATCTGACCTCCTTCACTGAAATAGATTCTATGCAGCAAAAAAAAAAAAAACACCAAAATTTCTTTCTGGTCATCGACTTCTTAGGAAACAGTAAGTTTTCCTCAGAATAACTCCTATTAGCTTTATCACAAGACAATTCCCTCACTTCACTCATTTCCATGCCAGGAAGTGGTGCCTTACAATTCAACTGCTCTTTCCACAGGGGAATGATTTTACCTTTCTGAAATTAATCCTTTTCATCACCACTATAAATAATTAACATAAGAATATACATCCAAACTACTTCCAAAAAGATGTGCAATATATCAACTCCACGGGGCACACAGAGGGGGGACAGATACAAGCTCTGCTAATTCTCCCCCCACATTAATCTTAGAGGCAAGAAATGGTTTCCTTCAAAGTAAATAAAATTCTGAGATGACCAATTAGAAAGGGGAAAAGGAAACAACTATTTGCAGAGCGCTCAGATCAACAAGATTTTACTGTCTCTTCCTGGTTCTGGCTCTACATATATTCTCAAGTTCCTCTATTTGTTTAAACAGTTATATATTTTTACCTATCCTTTTATATTCTTCCTGATATCTATTCAGAATCTGAATATTCATAATTGCCCAAATCTGGATAGATCAGATTTCACTGTAACACCCAGCAAAGGGCCAGCAGGCCAAATGGAACGCAGCGCTGTAACCAAGGAGTGAAATGCTCTCGCCCAGGAACAGAGGAGATATTCTTGGCAGCCAAGGAACCAGTAAGGAAGAGGAACGCAAGTCCTGCTGGGCAAAGTGGACAAGCCAGGGGCGGAACGTGGGTTCTGGATCCAGGCTCTGCCTGGGCAAGTCATGTGACTTGCCTCACTGGGGCCCCGTTTTGTCACAGAAAGGAGGAGAACTGCTGGGGACTAAGGTGATAACATACACAGTGCGGACTGTGACTGGCACACCACGTGCAGTAAGCATGCGCAGCTGTGACACACAACCTCAGAGTTTTCCTTCTCCCTGTGGTGCAGAATCGAGGTCTGCGGCAAGGCTGGGATGTGTAAGTCTAGAAAGACAGGAGTTAGTGACAGCATCTCACAATCTGATATCTTTGTCAGAGTAAGGCGGAATTAAATAGGGCATGGAAAGAGAGCATTTCTCCCACAGATAATTTAGAGTAAAAACAAGCAACAAAGCACTTTTATCATGCATGGAAATTGATTCTAACCAGGATGCAATAGTGCAACTATCATCATGCAAAAGAACTTTATCTACATGAAAAAGGGGCTTTAACCTCTGGGAAATTTTCTTGAGAAAAAGTGACTTAATGTTCAACCTAATACAAACATCCGCCTTCCTGAATCAATATTCCGCCTTGCTCCCACAGTCCTCTCTCTCTCTCTTTATATACCTGCTAATGATTCTTCTGCACACAGTCCAATTTAATGAAGTGTACCTAACTCCTACTGCCGGCTCTATTTATAGCCTAGAGTTATTTTTGAACGGTGCTGGGTACAAATACCAACTCAGTCCGGAGGAAACTTCAGTTTAAGAGCAAAATTGTAAGACAATGAGTCAGAGTGTTAGAAAGATGCTGCTATTTTCTTTTCTTTCTCAAAGTCACCTAAGTCTTTTTCACTCAGTTTTCAGGGGTGACCATCAGCAATACCACAAACTAGGCGTTCGCCTCTGCGGCCGTTCCAAAGGACCTCTAAGCAAACAGGGTCTAGCTTCACTGAGGTCAAGGAGGTGATCAGTGAAATTCAAGGTCAGTACTGAAAGCAGAATCGCAATTTTACCGGAAGTCTGACCCCACATGCTGTCCCAGAGGGACAGCCCTGACTAAGCTGGGGCAGGCTGTATGTGCCTGCACACACACACACACACACACACACACACAGCCCCCCTGCTGTTCCTCACTAGCAGTAATCTATGCACCCTTACACGCCTCACAGAGCACGTTTTGCTCACATCAGGTAGCTCATAAGAACATTCTTGCAATAGGTAAGTGAGGGACTCTTTATATTAGATCTTAGGGTGGATGAAGTTAATGACAACCATTCTTTAATCTGTTGTTCATGTTTCTGACAAATGATTACATGTGTAAGTTTTCTCCAAACTTACCAGGCAACAACTATGAAAATTTTCCTATGTACACTTTACCCCACAAGAGGTCCTAACATTTCGGTACATGCAAGGTCCTCACATCGTCACTCTCCAGGTGGTCTCATCTGACCCTCTCCTGTTTGGATTCAAAGCACCCCCCTAATTAGGCCTTATGAAAGTTAGTTCCTAAGCACCTAGGCACATGCAGGGGTGAGACTCCATTCCTCTAATACCTGGACCCAAACTGGACACAAGAAAACTCATCACCACCACCACCACCTTCATCATCACCATCACCATCATCATCATCTTCTTCTTCATCTTCATCACTACTGTCCCCAGAAAGTGCGAGGAAGAGGAAGGAGAAAGGACTGTCGTACATACTACCACAACAAAAGCAAAAAAAGTTGTCAGGAAACAACAGAAAAACAAGAGGAAGAGAGTTTTTTCAGCTGTTGTCCTTTTAATTAGCTCTTATGCTAGTAGTTTTATTTACTGACATGCAGAAGGGTAATTCACCCAAATTTAACAGGAATGCATAGGGACATATAAGAGAGGGGGGCACTGGAATTCTGAGACTGCTTCTTTCTAAGCAGCTGAAATCAAGGCATGAACATCGGCCCAGCCCAGTGAGCAGAGGTAAGGGTCACCAGGCCCAGATCAGCTCCCACAACCCACTGGCATGACTGTATTTCAACTATGATCGACACCAGTATAAAAAGTCAGAGTGGTTTAGTGATCCCCAACTCTCAAATACAGACTGCTGACAGTCTCTGAAATTCCTCTGTAATGAGGACCAACATGAATTAGATTTCAAAAATTTAGTTACTTTTTCTTTCTTTTTTTTTTTTTTTTTGGACAGGATGGAGGAAAGGTAAAGGGAAGGGAGGGAAGAAAGGTGCCCACAACAGAGCCACCCATACATTCTGATGTTACCAAAGCCGGGCAAAAGCACGGACTTGGGGCACATACCTACCGCGCTCGTTAGACACACGGGTTAATAACCCCAAATGGAAACCACATGTAGCTGAGGTCAGTGTCACACAACAGTCCCTCCAAGCCATGTTAATTTCCTCTCCCTGCACTGCAGACACGCACCCGACTCTCCTGCTGAGTCAATACCTAGGAGAAATCCTTAGGGACGAGGGACGTCTGTTCACGGCACCGGGTGACGTGGACAGTAAAGGTGGCCCTGTGCTGGTGGCTCTCTGTCGGGAAGGGCTGGCCGGCACGGCTTGAGGACTACTAGTGAGGGCAGGGAGGCCTGGGGAGCTAGACAGGATGGAGAGGCCTGAGGACCTCGGGGAGGAAGATGCCAACGGCCCCCCGGGGTGGGTGACAGTGTAGGGGCGATACCGCGGAGATGCGGGCTGGCTTCCCACCGCCGTCCCGGAGGCCGCGCCATGGGCACTGAGGGAAATGGAAGGCACAGCCACGTGGCTGGCGGCACCGGAAGGGGAGGAGAGAGGCGGGCTCGTCGCCAGCACAGAGCTCCACAGGCCCACGTGAGGAGCCGGACTAGTTTCATAGAGGCTAAAGTAGTTGAGGAAGGAAGGAAAGAAGAGAAAATTGAAGAAAAACTTAAGGTAAATGACTAAAATAGAAAGTATCAAGTTTTAAAGAAGAGTATATTCACACTTCATATCTCTAAGCATTCAAGTATATAAATCTTTTTTACCTAAATAAGTAAAATCAAATTGTAGATCTGTAAAGATCTAGAAATTATATTTATAATATTTTAAAGCCCTCCTGCCAAAGAATAATGGAAATATACAGCCATTTGTTTCCAGATTTTAATTTACCAATAGCCAAACCTTGGAAAGCCAGAGAGACCAATCTAGTAAAGACAAGTATCTCCTGCTGTGACCTAATCCATCCCCCCAAATACGACACATCCTATAATCTGCATGGCACAGGCTCATGAAGAGATGCTCACTTCTCTTACATACTCGTGGCTATTTTACTACCAATCAGATGTGCAGAAAAGACCGCACTGACCTAGACAAAGAGCTGGCACCGAAGGAACCCACACTGCAGAACATGGGACTTGTTCCTGGATGGCAGCCAGTATTCAGCGTGAGATTTCTGTCCGGTGACCGAGCTGCCGTAGCAATTGGCTGAGACGTGGCTGTCAGACTGGCAAATGGGTTTTCGTCTCTAGTCTGAGTGGACATCATTAGCACTTCCATTAAAATCTGGCCAATCAAGTCCTTAAAATCGGAGAACACTGATGGAAAGGAAGAATAAAAAAAAGAGGTTATACCTGGGTCTTCATATATACAGTCCTTGAATAAGCCAAATGAAACCAGAGAGGTTCAATGTGGTGCCCCAGATTAGACTGGATCCTGGAACAGTGAAGGGACATTAGTGGAAAACCTGGAGAAATCCAAATAAGGTCTGCAGTATAGTTAATAGTGATGTCTTCGTTTTGACAAGTCTACCACGGTTACATACGATGTCACCGTTAGGAGACACTGGGTGAAGTGTATACAGCAGCTCCCGGTACTATCTCTAAAACTTTTCTGGAAATCTAGAATTATTCCAAAATACAAACCTTATTTTAAAAAATTGGAGTGCAAGGCCCTGGCCAGTTGGCTTAGTGGTAGAGCGTCGGCCTGGCGTGCAGGAATCCTGGGTTCGATTCCCGGCCTGGGCACACAGGAGAAGCGCCCATCTGCTTCTCCACCCCTCCCCTCTCCTTCCTCTCTATCTCTCTCTTCCCCTCCTGCAGCCAAGGCTCCATTGGAGCAAAGATGGCTGGGGCGCTGAGGATGGCTCCGTGGCCTCTGCCTCAGGCACTAGAATGGCCCTGGTTGCAACAGAGCAACGCCCCAGATGGGAATAGCATCGCCCCCTGGTGGGCATGCCGGGTGGATCCCGGTCAGGCACATGTGGGAGTCTGACTGCCTCCCTGTTTCCAACTTCAGAAAAATATACACACACACACACACACACACAAATTGGAGTGCAGTCAATGAGTCACTGGTGATACATATTTACTGTAAGTAAAAAAAAAAAAAAAAAAGCTACTCCCAACTATAGAGTTTGGTTTACCCCACTATACATGCAACTGGATTGATATTTCTTCTCCTATGTATGTTTCCTCTGCGGTAAAACTATCAAGTATAAAGTTCACAGTAGTTTATAAAAGGTCTGATTCCTAGTTACCATCTGGCTCTCGGTGCAGACTCTGCTCTCTGGCGTCCCTCTTACTCTCTGCAACAGGGGTTGGGAACCTTTTTGGCTGAGAGAGCCATGAACACCACATATTTATTTATTTTTTTTTTGTATTTTTCCGAAGTTGGAAACGGGGAGGCAGTCAGACAGACTCCCGCATGAGCCTGACCAGGATCCACCCGGCATGCCCACCAGGGGACGATGCTCTGTCCATCTGGGGCATAGCTCTGTTGCAACCAGGGCCATTCTAGCACCTGAGGCAGAGGCCACAGAGCCATCCTCAGCGCCCGGGCCAACTTTACTCCAATGGAGCCTTGGCTGCGGGAGGGGAAGAGAGAGAGAGGAAGGAGAGGGGGAGGGGTGGAGAAGCAGATGGGCATTTCTCCTGTGTGCCCTGGGCAGGAATCGAACCCAGGACTCCCGCACGCCAGGCTGACGCTCTACTACTGAGCCAACCAGACAGGGCTGAAAGCCACATATTTTAAAATGTAATTCCGTGAGAGCCATACAACAACCCATGTACATTATGCATTATCCAATAAAAATTTGGTGTTGTCCCGGAGGACAGCTGTGATTGGCTCCAGCCACCCGCAAAAATAAACATGAGCGATAGGAAATGAATGGATTGTAATACATGAGAATGTTTAATATTTTTAACGTTATTATTAAGGATTTGTCTGAGAGCTAGATGCAGCCATCAAAAGAGCCACATCTGGCTGGTGAACCATATGTTCCCAACCCCTGCTCTGCAGTGTTACTGCAGGTCTTTAATATACAGCTTACAAAAATTAGGGGATATTTCAAAATGAATATGAAGTGATAAAAAAAAAGAAGCATTTGATTTTTTTATTAAACAAAAACACTAGAAAAGCAAGAGGCAAGTCAAAGAAAGTTCATTTATGCAAATGAGATGCAAAACCAACTTTTATTTTATTGGTGAAAATACACTATATATAAAAGGCTGAAAGTACTGGAGTATCTGCACAGTCCCTGATCCCCTAATTTTTGTGAGCAGTATACATTTAAAAATTACTATATAAATAAAAGTTCTACCCATGTCAATCCTATCTGATTTGGCTCTTACGAATTACCACTTACATATAAACAGGGGATAGTTGAGAATCTTAAGATTTATAGTAAGAATAGTAACAAGTGGCATGATTTTGAAACATCTGATTGCCGAGCTCATCTTTATAACCAGGGTGGATAAAAAGATCCCACTAAGATCAGAAGTAAATGGCCCGTCTGGCAGGAGCACAGGGGACATTTCCTGTTTGCCATGGAAGACAGGCAGCGTAGGAAAGGGAGAAGTGATCTTCCTGATGTTTGTTTTCTCATTTAAAATGCATCTAATGAGGGATTATGAAGTGCAAGGCATCCTTCCAGGCACTGGGGAATCCATCAGTGACAAACCAGACAGAAACCGCTGCCAGCAAGGAGGTGACACTGCAGTGTGATACGAAAGAACGTCCTGGTGCACCCCCCCACACACCCACAGAAGAGGGTGCACCCCCTCTTCTGTGTTCCAAATGATGCTACGAAGAGCAGGGACAGTGCCCTGTATTACTGGTATGGTAAGAGTTTTATTACTTTGTTTTAAGTGTGGTTTAGTGTCGCTTCCTAAAACAAAATCCTGGAAACACAGCAAAATACAATGATGTCCTATCTCACTAAGCAACTGAATCAAGCAGCTTCACTCCACTGTCTACAAAGGACCTGGCAGGCACTTCAGGCAGGCAGAGGTCACACAGAGCCTCTCTCAGTGTCCCCAGACTCTACCCAGTATGCTCCTACCTTGTAAGAGGTGCTAATGCTCTAAGCATCTTCTTATTACAAAGGAAAAGATTTCAACCCTGCGACAATGGACACCATTAACTAATTTATATAGCTTTCTTTCAGAGAATCATAAAAGTAAAAAAAGAAATTTATCAATGAGTGGAAAGTGGCCATACATCACTGTCCTCATCAAGAAGCATCCCTGTATTCAAAATACAAGCACAGAGCAGGACAGTCACTGGGGATCACAGGGAAGGACAAAGGATCCTGCACCCTTGTTTTCTCTTAAGTACAGAGCTCTGAAATAAAATAGCTGAGCTAGATTCCTACCTTCTTTTGGATTCTGCTTAAATTGTGCAGAAAGAGAAGAAAGAAAGATGACATCTCTGTCCCGGTCCTTCCAGGAAACACGGAAGATCTTACAGACCAGCTGTAAGGCCTGTTCTTCAGACACTTCAGAACCTGACGAAGGCTCCTTGTGAGGAAGAAGATAGGGAGGTTAATTTCAAGTAGTCGGAGGTATGAGTTAGACTTCAATAGAAATACTTGACTTAATTCATTTCAAAAATACATAGATTTATTCACCCACTGATTTAGGGAGAAATAAACTTGTCATTATGACTTCAAAGTACAACTTTTTACAACACTAAAGAACTACGTATACAGGCCCTGGCCAGTTGGCTCAGTGGTAGGGCATCAACCCTGAGTGTGTAAGTACCAGGTTTGATTCCCAGTCAGGGCACACAGGAGAAGCGACCATCTGCTTCTCCTCCCCCCCCCCGCCCCTCTTTCTCTTCCCTTCCCACAGCCAATGGCTGGATTGATTTGAGCACATTGGCCCCGGGTGCCAAGGATGGCTCCCTGGAGACTCCACTTCAGGTGCTTAAAAACAGCTTTGTTGCAAGCATCAGCTCCAGACGAAGGTTGCCAGGTGGATCCTGGTTCGGGCTCATGTGGGAGTCTATCTCCCCTTCTCTCACTTAAATTAAAAAAAAAAAAAAAGTAGAACTATACAAAATAAAGCATCAGCCTGACCAGGTGGTGGCGCAGTGGATAGAGCGTCGGACTGCAATGCGGAGGACCCAGGTTCGAGACCCGAGGTCGCCAACTTGAGCACAGGCTCATCTGGTTTGAGCAAAAGCTCACCAGCTTGGACCCAAGGTCGCTGGCTCAAGCAAGGGGTTATTCAGTCTGCTGTAGCCCCACGGTCAAGGCACATATGAGAAGGCGATGAATGAACAACTAAGGTGTCGCAACGAAAAACTAATGATTGATGCTTCTCATCTCTCTCCGTTCCTGTCTGTCTGTCCCTATCTATCCCTCTCTATCTCTGTAAAAAAAAAAAAAAAAAGACAAAATAAAGCATCAGACTACTTACAAGTTCAACTTCTAACAATCATCAGTATATGCTGCTGAACACTAATCACTCAGTGAACAGAAAGTGATGCAATTACCTATACCAGTACTACACCACATCAAATCAAATGAAAATCCCCACAAAGCCCAAAACACCCTTTTCCTAAATATAAGAACCAAGCTCAGACGATAACAAAATATGAAGATCTCACGTTTTCGAAAACCTTCTACTCGCTACTGGATCCCACATACTGTATTTCTTGCTTTGATTCCCAGTCATTGTCCTCAGAATAGTAACAAAGATGTGATGACCTACTTGCATAAGCCAAACACCAGCAGAAAAAAAGTCAAGCTGGCTCTAAATTAATTCCCATTACAAACCACTTTTACTGGTAAAAACATGACCTGAATGAAACAAAGGTAAGGAGGGAAGAATTTTTATCAGGAAAAAGGACTGAGTTATACTTCCATTAATTAGGGCAAGCTAGGCTAGACTACTCACTTTCCCTTACAATAAAAAAACGATCACCTAACCAGGACGAGCTGGCCAGGGTGGCCCACTTTAGCAGGCCCCACAGACACAAGACACGAGGAATGTTTATCAGCATCACCTGCACGGAAAACAGAAGCAAGGGCTTCCTCTCTTACCAACCTTATCGCTGAGGCTCCTTTTTTCTCTTCGATCATGTTCATCGACTTCCATATTTTCAATTCCTGAATCCACATCCACCTGGGACATGCTTAAAGTACAAAAGACAAGTCAATCTTTTACCTTTCATCAATCTACCCCATGTCCTGGCTGCTGGTTGACAAAGTTTTACAACATCAATCAAAAATCAGTCGGGAGGGCAAAATAATAAAGGTTCTAGTAATTTTAAGAGTTCTTCATGTATTAAGATATAAATATTCTATAATAGTTTTAAAATCTTTCTCAAGCTGTTGTTTTATTAGGCTCACTTTCAAAAAAATAATTAAGAGCATATTTTCTATATATGTTATGTTAAATGATATACAATCTCTCAGATACTGATTATAAAATCTTGTTAAGAACACACAGTATATTTCCCACATTAAATAAATAAATGTCCCAGCACCATGTATTGACAAGACCATGATTTTTACACAAATACAAAATCACCTAGTCGTCTGTTCAATTATCATATATGTATGGGGGTCTATTTCTGGACACTCACTCCTGTTCCATTAGACAATCTGTCTGTCCCTGAGCCAATCTGCTTGTCTTCCTAGCATTTCACACTAAGTCTCACTATCTGCTAAGTCAAGGCCTCCACCTGGTTCTTCTTTAGAAGAGTCACAGCCATGCGTGGCCCTTTGCCTTTGCATACATAATTAGGAATCAGCTTGCCAGGTTTCTTAAACATTCTGTGGGGAGTCTGACTAGAATTTTGTGCCTCTAGAGACCAAAGTGCAGAGAAATGGCATCATTATTAGGTGACTAGGTTGGCCATGGCATCTCTCTACAAGTGTTTAGGCTTTCTGTAAGGTCTTTTGATCAACTTTTATAATTTTCTCCATAATTCTATCACTTCTTTTACTAAATGTATGCCTGCGTACATTTTTTAAAAATGAAATTGTGAATGGTACCTTTTTAAAACTTAAATTTTCTAACTTTTCGTTGGTAGTACTTAATAATATAACTGATTTTAGAAACAGACCTATTTTAAGCAACTTGTTTGTTTATAAATAGGGCTTACTAGGAAGAGAATCCTTTTATCTCTGAATAATAAGTGTTTTTTATTGCCACTCCAATTCTTATTGTTTACTGCACGAGGTAGGATCCCCACGGTGAATAGAAGCAGAAAGAGCAACCATCTTAGTTCTTATTTCTGATTCTAAAGAGTGTTTCTAATTTCTCACCGCTGAGTGAGAGTTGCTGTAGTTTTCTGGTAGCTGTCCTTTATGGTAGTCAGAACGAGGCAGGCTATGCTGTGGTAACACACACTCTGAAATCTTAAGAGGCTTAGCACTATAAGGATTTATGTCTTGCTTACGCAGTCTGATGAGAGTGAAGCATCCTTACCATCCTTACTCCATCTTTAATCTATGTCATCTGCAATACACAGCCTCCCAGGTCACTGGAGCAAGAGAAGAGAGGAACGGAGGAGGAACATCGGCTCAACCGCCTTTGCCTAAAAGTGACACATGTCACTTCTACTCACTGTCTATGGGACAGAACTAGTCACCTGAGCCCACTCTAACTGCAAAGAAGACTGGAAATGCAGGGAGCACAAGGCACACCCGGTTAACTCTGGCTCTGCCATGCTTTCGGCTTAAGGACACACCTTTCTACTCCCCGTTTAAGATTTTTATCATCCATTGATGTGGGATTTTAGCAAAATTAGCAACCTTCAAGATTACATGGCTTTTCTCTTTTAGGAGATGAATGACATCTATAGATTTTCTGATGTTAAAGCACCCTTGCATTTCGGAGATAAACCAAAGCTCATAATATTATATTGTATTATACCAACATCACATTATATTATTTTTAACTAAACATTTAATTAAAGTATCCATACAAAATAATGGGCATAAATGACCATGTATTTGGCTGAATAACTTCACAAAGGAAACAAACTAATCTAGTCAAGATCAAGAAATACAATATTACCAGACCCCAAAGCCCCCTCCCTTATGACCCTTCCAATCACTGGTACACTAGGCTACAGCAACCACTATCCTCGATTCTAGCCCTATAGATTTAAAAAAATTATTTATTAATTTTTGAGAAAGTGAGAGAGAGGGTAACACTGATTTACTGTTCCACTTATGTATGCATCCATTGGTTGATGCTTGTACGTGCCCAACCCCACAACCTTGGCATATTGGGGAAATACTCTAACCAACTGAGTAACACGGCCAGGGCCTCTTTCATGGTTTGTTGTTTTTTTTGTTGTTGTTGCTTTTTTTTTTTTACAGAGACAGAGAAAGAGATAGATAGGAACAGAGAGACAGGAATGGAGAGAGATGAGAAGCATCAATCATCAGTTTTTCGTTGTGACACCTTAGTTGTTCATTGATAGCTTTCTCATATGTGCCTTAACTGTTAAGGCACTTCAGCAGACCGAGTAATCCCTTGTTCGAGCCAGCGACCTTGGGTCCAAGCTGGTGAGCTTTGCTCAAACCAGATGAGCCCGTGCTCAAGCTGGTGACCTTGGGGTCTTGAACCTGGGTCCTCTGCATCCCAGTCCGACGCTCTATCCACTGCGCCACCACCCGGTCAGGCTCTTTCATGGTTTTTGATTATTCAGGTTCTCTGTTCTTGAGTCAATTCTCGGGAGAATTATATTTTTCTAGGAATTTGATTTTCATTCAATATTTCAAAATCATTTGTATTTGAAATTTACATTTTTCATGGACTTCTCCCTTTCAGTAACAAATATTACTGAGTGCTCATCCTATGTAGGCCTTATGCTAGGTGTCCAAAATGTCAGTGAACAAAAAAGACAAAAAAAAAAAATCACTGTGCCACGGGACTACCTACATTCAAGCTAGATGCAAATGAGAATAAACAGTAACATAATAAGTAAGCAAAGCACAGAGTATAATAAGTACTATGGAAAAATGAAAGAAAAAAGAACAGGGAAAAGGCAGCTGAGAGTGCAGGGCCCGAGAAATGCCAGGGGAGAGAAAACACAGAGGAGGTCACCACGCACAGATGCAGGAAGGGCCTCCCAGCAAAAGGTTTTTTATTCCTAACATTTATTTATCTGTATTCTTTTTTCCTCTGTAATACATTATAGCTTTATATTTTCTTCTAAGGGCCACATTAGCTGCAACACAGAGATCTATAATACTTGCTACTGTTCGATTCTACATACTTTGAAAGATTCATGTTTTTGTCTTGGGCTTGTATGTTTCAGAAGCATGTTCTGTTTCTAAAATTTCCAAATGTCCAAGGGTTTTAAAAAAAGTTTTTTCTCTATGTTATCAAACCTAACGTACCAGTGAGAAAACATGACCTGTATAATTATGACTCTTGAACCTTTCAGTCAATGAGCATTAGGGGGAAAAATTGTATTCTCACACTGTAGAGTGCCAATGTCCTGTATCTTTCAACTGGACCAAGCTTGTAAGCTGTGTTGTTTAATCTGTCCGTATGCTTACTGATGTTTATTCTCTTTAATCTATTGATAAATGAAAGAGACACATTAAAAATCTCCCATGTGGCTGTGTCAGTTTCTTCTGGTTCTGTCAATGTTTGCTTTATTAATTACATGTTGCTGTTATATCACTAAGTATGTATACTTTGGAAACTGCTGTAACGTAAAGGGAAACTAAACATTTATCATTACATAGGGCTTATTTCTAGAAATACTTTGTGCCTTAAAGACAAATTTATTAATACGCTTACCCCAATTGTTTTGTTTAGTATTTTCCTGGTTTATCTCCCTCTTACTTTTAACCTTTCTCTAACCTAACGTTTCAAGTATTCCTTCTGTAAACAAGGGTAAAGCTGGATTCTCTTTTGTTTTCTATCCAATCTATGCCTTTCCACTGTGATTTACTCTAATTACTGACATATTATCACTTCTCTTTACCATCATATTTTGTGCTACCCTGTTTCCCTGAAAATCAGACCCAGCGCAATTTTTTTCAAGCTTAGAAATATAAGGCCTCCCCTGAAAATAAGATCTAGCGCATCTTTAGGAGCAAAAATTAATAAAAGACACTGTCTTATTTTCAAGGAAACAGTAGATTGTTGTACTTGGAAATAGAGTCATAAGAAATTCTTGATGGAATTCAGAGTTTGGCTGGTTATGCTGATGTTTGTGATGACATGACTACAGTATATTAATAAATTTTTTTTTTGTTCAATAATAAATGTGAATTCTTGTTCATGGAAAAATAAGACATCCCCTGAAAATAAGACCTAGTGTGTCTTTAGGAGCAAAAATTAATAAACAACAATGTTTTATTTTCAGGGAAACACGGTATTTGTCTCTTTTTTTTTTTTTTGCGACAGAGACAGAGAGAGAGACAGACAGGAAGGGAGAAAGATTAGAAGCATCAAGTCTTTGTTGCGGCACCTTAGTTGTTCACTGATTGCTTTCTCATATGTACCTTCAGATGAGGGGGAGGGGCTACAGCAGAGCGAGTGACCCCTTGCTCAAGCCAGCGACCTTGGGCTTCAAGCCAGTGACCTTTGGGCTCAAGCCAGTGACCATGGGGTCATGTCTATGATCCCACGCTCAAGCCAGTGACCCCGCGCTCAAGCTGATGAGTTTGCACTAAAGCCAACAACCTCAGGGTTTCAAACCTGGGTCCCTTCCCGTCCCAGTCTGTCGCTCTATCCACTGCACCACTGCCTGGTCAGGCTATTTGTCTCTTTTTTAAAAATTTGTGTTTCTTCCTTCCTTTTCTTTTAACTGACTAACTCCATCCTCCCACCTCCTCACCCCCATTTCATATTTTTCTTTTACTGGTTTGGAAGATATATTTAATTTCCATTCTTTTAGTGGCTTCCTTTGAAATTTTATCAAGTATTCTTAACTCAAAATCTAAAGATTGGCTAGTATCTTTACTCCTTTCTCAAGTACACAGGGACCTTAGAACTTGCTCAAATTGCCCCCTTCTGACTTACCTGCTGTTGCTGCATGTTCGATCTACCTGATTTTTGTACCTTCCCGTATTATTTTCTATACTATTACTATTGCTTTATGCCATCAGTGTTTGCTTAAATTTACCACGTTTATTATTTTCTTCACTCATCCTTCCTTCTTGCATCTCAGACACTAATCCTGAAATCATTTTCCTTCCTTCACTACATCTGTTAAAAGTAGGGGATCTTTTAGTGGCAGGCTACGAGGTTGTTTTTGTGGATTGGTTGGCTGTTTTACTTTAAATCTATAAATGTCTTTATTTCATCCTTGCTCTCAGAAGATTATTCCACAAGAGCCGGTGACAGTTACTTTCTTTCAGCATTTAACGCTATTCCACCCTCCTCTGGCTTCCATCACTGAGACGTCCAAATGTTGTTCTCTTGCAGATAATCTCTTTTCTCTCTGTGACTGCTTCAGAGGTCCTTGTCCTTGGTGTTCTAAAATTTTACTGCCTAGATACAAATTCTTTCTGTTTAACCTGGTTGTGAGTTGCTGGGCTTCCTGAATCTGAAAATTAATTTTATCAACTCTAAAAAACCATTTATCTTTTTAAAATTATAGTTGACATTCAATATTATTTTATATTTTAGCCATTTATCTCTTTAAGGAGGGGGTGGGGACCTCTCCGTGTTTATCATTTCTCTCCTTTTGACATTTCTATTAAATATATATTGAATCTGTGTCTTCTATCTCTCTAAACAGCTTTCGTATTTTTCATCTTTTTCTCTTTGTGGTGTACTCTGGGTAATTTCTTCAGCTCTATCATTCTGTTAATTTTCTCTTTAACTATGTCTAACCCTCTGTTTAATTCTTTTCCATCTGACTTGGCTTTTGATTTCTAAAAGTTTTATTTGGTTCTTTCTCAAATGTGCTTGGTTGTTTTTGTAGTCACTTGACCCTTATATTTTCAATTCTCCTTTACATTCATTTCAATATACATATTTTGCATTCTGTATCTGATTGTTCCAAAACCCTAAAATCTCTAGATAAAATAATTCTGGCCCTGGCCGGTTGGCTCAGCGGTAGAGCGTCGGCCTGGCATGCGGGGGACCCGGGTTCGATTTCCGGCCAGGGCACATAGGAGAAGCGCCCATTTGCTTCTCCACCCCTCCCCCTCTCCTTCCTCTCTGTCTCTCTCTTCCCCTCCCGCAGCCAAGGCTCCATTGGAGCAAAGATGGCCCGGGTGCTGGAGATGGCTCCTTGGCCTCTGCCCCAGGCGCTAGAGTGGCTCTGGTCATGGCAGAGTGATGCCCTGGAGGGGCAGAGCATCACCCCCTGGTGGGCAGAGCGTCGCCCCTGGTGGGCATGCTGGGTGGATCCCAGTTGGGCGCATGCGGGAGTCTGTCTGTCTCTCCCCGTTTCCAGCTTCAGAAAAAAAAAAAAATCTGTTATTATTAATTCTGCTGACTGTTAGTCATGGTGGCTTTTTTCTACTAATCTGTGATTTATTCACTCTGAGCTCATATTTTTGGGAAATTTTTCTAAGAAAATTCTCTTGAAGGCATGATGTTTCCTCTGCTAGATGTCTGGGTTCACTATATATGACAAGTCTTAGCTTGAGGTTTTTCAGGCTGCATCAACAGTGTCAATCCCAGTGCTAAACCCATATGAAAGTCACCTATCAGCCATGAAATCACCAAGTTGACTTGATTTTTTAAAAAGTGCATGCATTCAGAGCAAAGGCAGTAAGAACACAGCTGTTTTTAGTCTATGCGGTTAATTTTTTCCTGCTTGATTTTTTTTTTTCTTTGAGAGGGTAGTGCTTCCCGAATTCCAGCCTGTGTGTGATCTCTGATCTGGTTTCTCACCCCAGTCCTGCTGTATTCCAGTGCTTCTCAACCTTTTCTACATCATAACAAACATGGAATATCATATTTGGCCCACTGGCATAAACAGAGGGGCGGCGTGAGAGCAGAGGAGGTGGGTTCGAGCTGGGGGCACTTGGGCTTGCCCAGGAAATAGAGATCCGCAACTCCGCCACTCTCTCGCCCGTTCATGGCACGCCGGGCACAAGAAGCTGCGCTCTACAGTACCCTGATCCTAAGGGAGCCCTTCGGGCAGTTAGCTCACTTGCTGTACCCTTCCACGGTTTTTATTTTCACTGATCAGTTTGAAGAGATATTGAGGGACTGACAGATGATGACCACTTCGTATTTATAAAGACATAAAAAAAACTAGAGACACGTTTTATCATCTACACCGTTATTTCAGGAAAAAATATTTCAACACCAAAACATAAAAAGGTACAGAGAATACTTGAGAATAATACAAAGACATTTAAATGTAGTAAATTTAGCTCTAACTTGCTATGGACTGGCAAGGATCTCGGGGCTGGCGTTTCAGACTAACAGACTAGGGATGGAAGTGAATGGATTTTTCCCTTTCCATAAATAACATAGTGTATTGGAAAACTGGCTTACTTTACCTTTTCTCACAAGAGACACCATCGATGTCCATGCTCTGGGAACGTGACAGGGACTGAGACTGTGTTTCAAGGCTATTGGAGGGCGAGCTGCTGAGAGAACTGACTCCTTCACTGCTCTGGCTTCGGTGGGCCACTCCTGACCAGAGAAAGATGCAAAAGATGAGGTCTCACGTGCAGGAACTTTAAAGCCATTTGTAATAACAACAGTAAACATACACAATTGGTATTGATACCACGATGGTGCTCAGCAACTGAAGAATTTCTATCAAAACATTACACTAAATGCAAAAGTAGTATTAAAATCATAGAAACATTAGCAAGAAATGACAAGTTAGCAATATACGTCACATGAGGTCAGTAACAGAGCTACATCTAATATAAAACTGATTCCTGGGTCTGGACTCAGTGGAAAGAGTCGGCCCAGTGTGCAGATGTCCCAGGTTTGATTCTCGGTCAGAGCACACAGGAGAAGTGGCCATCTGCTTCTTTTCCACTCCCTCTCGCCATTCTCTCTCTTCCCCACTCTTGCAGTCAGTGGCTTGATTGTTTTGAGCATCGGCCCCAGGTGCTGAGGATAGCTCAGCTGATTCAAGCATTGACCCCAGACGGAGGTTGTCGGGTGGACCCTGGTTGGGCGCATGCTGGAGTCTGTCTCTCTACCTCCCTCCTCTCACTTAAAAAAAAACAACCCTGATTCCTCATCACCTTTTCTTTCACAAATTTAAACTATGGTCTTGAAATACAAATTAACTTTCATCATTAGGAAAATCCTTGAAAATTACCTAAAATAAGATACATTAATGAATGGATACAGAGACACACAGATGGAGAGATGTGTAGTACAGCAAGTATACTAACATGTTAATGGGAAAGTGTAGATGGAAGGTAAATAGGCATTCATTGCAAAATTCTTTTAATTGTTGTATGCTTTAAAATTTCATAATAAAATATTGAAAACATGCAAATACATGCATCTCAGCTATGCCCTTAAATACAGATCAACCCATTTGCTGAGTGAACCTCTTGCCTGTGACCCTGGGGGAGAATGAAGCCCGGCACTGCCCTGGCCCTCAGCGCTGACAGCACAGGGACAGTGGTGAGGGACATGGGTTTCTCATCAATGTCTTTAAAACCATGTTTTTCACAGAATTTTAAAAATTACTTTAACTCTATGAATAGCCATTTATCAGGGCTTTTAAAAACATATACCTATGTTGATGAAAGGAAAATAAGACTAATATTCTTTAAAAAAACAAGACAACTTGAGTTACCAGTTGTAGCTAAAACAACTACCAACTGGATAACATTTTAACCATCCCAGCATTCCAAAAAAATACACTTGCCATCCTTTAACGCACTGGTTCTCAAACTTTTTGAAGTCGGGTGCATTTAAAATCCTACAAATAGCCCTGGCTGGTTGGCTCAGTGGTAGAGCGTCGGCCTGGCATGCGGAAGTCCCGGGTTTGATTCCCAGCCAGGGCACACAGGAGAAGCGCCCATTTGCTTCTCCACCACTCCCCCTCTCCTTCCTCTCTGTCTCTCTCTTCCCCTCCCGCAGTGAGGCTCCATTGGAGCAAAGATGGCCCGGGAGCTGGGGATGGCTCCATAGCCTCTGCCTCAGGCGCTAGAGTGGCTCTGGTCGCAGCGGAGCGACGCCCCGGAGGGGCAGAGCATCACCCCCTGGTGGGCATGCCGGGTGGATCCTGGTCCTGCACATGCGGGAGTCTGTCTGACTGTCTCTCCCGGTTTCTAGCTTCAGAAAATTAAAAAAAAAAAAAAAATCCTACAAATAACTGTAGGTGCACTATATACAAATTTCTGAGAAATATGTTATAATAATTAAGTCAAATATTAAAGAAAAATATAAAGTCCAAACATGCTTTTATGATAATTAAACGAAATAAATACAACAAAATTAAATTTACCCTGACATTTAAAAGTATTTTTATCTTATATTTCTTGAGTTATGCTTTCTAGAATTCATAAAAAAGAGGGGTTAAAAAATAAAAAAACGACAAGCCCTGGCTGGTTGGCTCAGTGGTAGAGCGTCGGCCTGGTGTGCGGAAGTCCCGGGTTCGATTCCCGGCCAGGGCACACAGGAGAAGCGCCCATCTGCTTTTCCACCCCTCCCCCTCTCCTTCCTCTCTGTCTCTCTCTTCCCCTTCCGCAGCCAAGGCTCCATTGGAGCAAAGATGGCCCAGGCGCTAGGGATGGCTCCATGGCCTCTGCCTCAGGCACTTAGACTGGCTCTGGTCGCAACAGAGCAACGCCCCGGATGGGCAGAGCATCGCCCCCTGGTGGGTGTGCCGGGTGGATCCCGGTCGGGCACATGCGGGAGTCTGTCTGACTGCCTCCCCGTTTCCAGCTTCAGAAAAATACAAAAAAAAAACAAAAAAACAAAAAAAAAGACAAAAAGTTATCTTTTTATATATATAGATACATTCTTAGTAAGATTTAGTAAATTTGGCAGGTCCTGGCATGAATGTGTTAAGTTTTTTCATTCTTGTGTTTATGAGAAACATGAGCCTGATGTGTCCTAGCGATTTCTTCAATGTTTGGGCATATATTTGAAAGGCAAACTCTCATTTCCTCGTCAATACATTGAAGAATTCCTCTCTTTTTACTCTCAATTGTGTTGAGTGCAGAAAACCCCCACCATACATACCATCTTAATTTTACACCAAACAAAGGATAGAAGAAACTTGCCTCCAATCTTTCCGGGGAACATGGAGGGTAGTGTAAACAATCCAGCACCACAGCTTAACAACCTTTTGCAACCTAATCAGGCAAGTGAGGTGGGGGGTTGGGCAGACTGTCAGCTTACAGCCAATTCCCCCCACCTCTGTGCCCCAAAAATCTAAACTCCAAAAACCCTGTTGGTTTTTTAGTCCCCAACAGGCACATTATTTCTCTGGAATACCGTAGGGCACACCTGGAAATCTTCTAGGGTGCACCAGTGCTCCCTGGCGCACACTTTGAGAACCACTGCTTTAATGTGTCTTCACTACAGGATATTACAAAAACATCTACCCATTGCTTATAGCAGGTTTTAACATACTTGTTCATTAAAACTTCTGCAGGACAATGAAGGAAAAGAGAAACTACATTTTCAGTAGTCCTAAGGAGACTCAAGTGAAATACAGAAAACACCTAATACAGTAAGAATTCTGAAAGAAGCTGTGGAAGACAGTAAAACTTTAACTTCATTAATTCAAGTAGTGTAATACAAAGTAAGTTCCCAATAAATATTTGTTGGAAGGACAAGCTAATAGAGCACAAAAAATGTCCTTAGGAGATTATTAGTTTACCTATCACAATCAAAGGTCTGAAAAAAAATTTTGTAGGAGAGAGTTTATTTAGAAAGTCACAGAGGTAGAAGTGAGTGGTAGAAGAGATGAGCTCAGGGGTGAAGGCACGTGAGTGCTCCTGAGAGGGAGAGCTTCAACAATTCTTTAAATTAAAATGAATCAATAATACAGTTCAATAATCTTTATGGAATAGCAATTAAGCAGCTTTAAAATGTCTACCTGATAAAACCAGTTCTAAAATTAAACAGATGATTACAAGTTGTTCGAAAACCTGTATTTGTAACATAGCCTACTCTAGCCATACTCTGTGTACAATTCCCATAGTAATATGGTACCAGAGTAGTTAGTCCTCACAGTCTAACATAACACACTGTATCTGCCATGTCGGTATAAGACATCAAGGCCATCATCTGAATTCTCATTTTTCCCGAACCCTCCATGTGATTGTCACATTCTGGGTCAGGCGGGGCAATCCTCCTAGAATTAATTATGCACACCACTGTTCCTCAGTCTCTACATACCATGTGACCCACTCCTTCCTGGAACTTAAAACAACAGATGGTCTCTCTGACTTTATTTGGAATCAATATGAATTAAGTATCATGAGCAAAAACAAAGCAAAGCAATGATATAAAATGTCATTTTGTTATCACACCACACACACACACACACACACACACACACACACACACACACACACACACTTTGTCTTCACCCTTGCCCACGGTGGACTCGGGAAACCACAAGGAGGAAGCCAAGCCTCTAGGAATCGAGACCCCGCCCCCCTGCATGTCCGTGAAACCAGGCACGAAACAATAAAACAGAGACAAAACCTATGGTCCTCTTTTGGAAGATGAGTAAAATCTCTACATATCAGGTTGAAAACAAATTTTTAAAAAGTGGGAGTGTGTATAACAAAGAATGGACAAAGCAGTGTCTGCCTAATAAAATATGAATTACAGCTTTCAAAATGGCAGCTCTCCAAACTTTTATGACTAACAAGAGCTTGTTAAAGGTAAATTATGCATTCTGTGTGGGAAGGGCAGGTTGTTTTTTTTTTTTTTTTTAAATAGGATTTTATTTCTGTAAGATTTTTTCCTCCTAGCATTGAAGTATTTCCTGAATTGTATTCCCTTTCAGGTATAAACCAAACCAAATGCCAGTTGTTAAGCTGCAACATTAGCTCTCTCCCAGTATTTTACACACAAACACACAAATGTATAGCCTTGCTAAACTATAGTATAAAAAGGACAGAATTGCCAAGAAGAGCTTTAAAGCCTTAAAAAAAAGGAGGCAAGGGTATGGCTTCAGAGGTCCTGTCCAAGCCTCTTCTTTTACCGATAAGAATATTGAGATTTACAAACTCTAAGAACTTCTCTTAAGACCTTCTGCAAGTTAGAAACAAAGACGATAAAGCACAGGCCTCTTGGCTCAAGAGAAAATCACTGCTATTTTATCTACCCCCTACCCTCAAAACTACTGAACAGTTTTGATCACAGCTACTATATTTAAACCAAAGCTATATATTTCAGACATCCTAAAATCACAAACACAAAACTTAAAAAAAAAGACACTGTTATCAAAGGAATCATTCATTCTAGTAATAATCAAAATTCCAAAGCGCTTGACAATGAACTAAGCTAAAGGGCAACATTCATGGAAAGAAAAATATCCTTGTATTTTATTTGGCCAACACTAAACCTCGCTCATCAATACTAATTATAATGAACATATTCAATTTCATAAAACAGTCTGACATATTTGGCCAGCAGCTAATTTCCTGGTGATAACATTTTGTTCTTGTGAATAAATACAAATAAAATGAAATTTCAAACCTATAAAGAAAAACAGTGATATATAAAATATTGGGGCAATAAAACCAACAACGGAAATGAGAAAATTGCTTCCATCTTTTCATATTTATGAGATGGAGCTCTCCTCTCCTTGCTGTCAAAATGGGGAATCGTATAAAGAATTACACATCTGGAGTCAAAAGACCATGACTGCTCCTTCGAGAGATAGATGGCTGATCCCTGCGCCCAGGCTGGGAAATACAAGAGGAGCCTGGAGTATCTCACAGAGCCAGGAAAACATGCTCAAAAACATGACAGCATGGGCACGTCCACCAGACACAGGAGTCAGACTGAAAAACCTCCCCACGTCGAAGACTGGAACCATTGTCAAAATAAATAACGGAAAAGTAAATAACACGCTTATTTGGATTATAACTCAAAGTATAAAATAAATATACATGAGTCCATGCAGGCGTAAGTAAGGATTAAGCAAATAACTGGGGGGAAAAGACAAATGTTCCTTACAGAAGAATTCCAAATAATAGATGCAGATACTCCCCCCTCCAGGAGTAGGCCTGAGTGGCTGAACTTAGGAACACGATCCAAAGTACCGAGTATGGAAAAGGAAAACCCTAACCTCACTGTGTAAAGGCCTGGCGAACAGCAGCTTATTTAAGCACGTGGTGAGGGGTTAACAATACTGGAGCTGTCGCGTGGACAGTGTGGACCCCAGAAATGATGGGATGGGAAACGCACTTCATGGTGTGACAGCCTCTCCTCCAAACTCCAGTCTAATCATAAGAAAAACGCCAAAGCCAAATTAAGGGATAGTCTACAACAGTGGTCCCCAACCTTTTTTGGGCCACGGACCGGTTTAATGTCAGAAAATATTTTCACGGACCAGCCTTTAGGGTGGGACGGATAAATGTATCATGTGACTGAGACAAGCGTCAAGAGTGAGTCTTAGACAGATGTAACAGAGGGAATCTGGTCATTTTTAAAAAATTAAACATCGTTCAGACTTAAATATAAATAAAACGGAAGTAATGTAAGTTATTTATTCTTTCTCTGCGGACCGGTACCAAATGGCCCACGGACTGGTACCAGTACGCAGCCCGGGGGTTGGGGACCACTGCTCTACAAAGTATATATACTTTTCAAAACCGTCAAGACAATAAAAAACACAGAAAGACTGACAACTGTCACAGACCAAGGAAGAGAAGGAGATTTATGTTTAGGTTAGTATAATAGGAAGTCACCAATGTTAATTTCTTAGTTTTGACAAATGTTCCAGATATTAAATTTGGGGAAAGTGGGTGAAGTCTATGTGGGAATTCTCTATATAACCTTTGTAACTTTTCTATAAATATAAAAAGTAATTTTATAATAACTTTTGGAATAACCAAATTAAATGTTTAATTCACAAAAAGTCTACAACTGGAACCCGGATCCCATTATTTCTAATTTTATGACCTTGCACAAGTCCCTTTACTTATTATTTTCACTTATAAACTGATAATATTAGTATCTGTACAACCCATTTCATAGTCCTGTTCTAATATCCCAATGAAATAACTAATGAGAAAGTGTTTATGAACAGAACAGATCCATCTATATGCACGAGCTAGAACAGAATGAGAAACTAGGGAAAAGCCCCAGGTTTAAAGAGCAGATTAATCTTTGTGAAGCCCACACTTGATCTGGACTACTCCGTTTTCAGTGTGTCTGAGGACTCAACAAGACGTGGGCAAACTTACCCTACCAGTCTTCGGTGACATTTACCCCCAACCCTCAGTTCAAATAATCACACAAAGTGTAATTCCTGTTGATCCACTGATGTGTCTAGATATGCAATGATACTTGTTTAAAAACCTCAAAATGACCAATTGTAAATAATACTCTAACACTTGTAGTATAAAAAGAATACATGTGTAAAACTTGACTTTAAGTTCCCTAAAAAGAGACACTACTTTTCAGTATCCTTAATATTGAATAAATATTCACTGAATACAACAGGGCTTGGGGGAGGCTTCCCACATTCACAGTTGCAGAATTACAGGAAAGATGTTGTCAGTGAATTCTGTAACCTAAGTTACTGAATTTCTGAGTGTCGCAATTTCTCTGTCACACGATGAGATCAAAGAAGAACAATCTCTACCCCTTCTAGCTCTACTAAATTTCAAAATTATGTGTTCAGTTGAAAAAACACTGCATAGCTTACAATAACTAACAGGTCAAAGTAAGGTATTATACACCCCCCCCTCTTAAAACATACAAATTTTAGAAACAAAAGAAGGAACCGAACTACCACCACTTCCCAAGGTTGATACTTTCTGGGGCTTTGTGGTTTTCTCGCCTGTCACTGTCAAGTTGGTGTCTGCTCTACGGTGTTCAGTCACCCAATTTAAAAGAATTGTCCATACTCAAGAAGTCTGGGACAAGAGAGACATTTTTCTTTCGTTAGGATCACAAAACCTCATGTCACTGGGAGAGGCAGAAGGAAACGGGGAGTTCTGCTTAATTAAGGAAAGCGGGTAGATAAGGCAACAAGGAATGTGTGTAGCTTAAGTGCCCAATCCTGGCTAACCTGAAGCATAACCATTTGCCGGAAGCTAGTTAGGGGCTCAATCTTAAAGGCTCTTTAGTAGGAATATTCAATTCTGGGCACTTAAAGTGACAGATCCTTCTGCATCCAAAGATTTAAAATCTTAATTTTAAAAAAACTCATTATCTTAGACTCCAGTTGAAAGACTGAAGAGAGACAGCGAGAAAAATTCCCAGCACATTCGTAAATCATCGCAGAGAATGACTTCCTGGATACCTACCATAAGCCCGACAGATAAAAGAGAAATATCAGATAGCTTTATTCTGAGTTTCAAGCTAGTTAGGAAAATATGATAAATGCACACAAAACTAAGAATGGTTTGTATGACAAACTCCAACAGCTATAACCATTCTAGGTCAAATACAAAGACTAAGAATAAGAACAGAGGGTGTGCTAAGAAAATCAGGACATGGAGTTCCATGAAAAGAAGGAGCCCAATTCCAGAGGACCTTGAAACCCCTTGGACCAGATTATAGTTGGAAATAAGGAGATAAGGAAGACTTTTACGCAGGTGACATATCACCTCTCTTACTAAGCCATAAATTCCCTAAGGAGCAGCACGATATTTTATGAAAACCACCGCCACTCATGCTTACTCCTGTGCCTTTACTGACCTTGGAAGTGTGACCTAAAGAATGAGAACAGTACTGTCATCATGTTCATGTCTACTGGGCGGACAGTGTTAGTGGATAGTCTGGAGTCAGACACAGCACAGGTTGAAGGACAAGGTTCGCTGAAATGAGGAGAGACAGGAAAAGGGAGAGATCAACCCTGTGTCACAAGAAGCTGATTCTCAACATCTCCCACTAACAAGACATCAGCACTTTCCCAGGTTCACAAAGTTATTAGCATGACCCTAGTGATAATAATATATAATGGAGCCCTTTTTAATAAGAACATATTGTACATAAGACATCCCCCACATTGGTGGCCAAAATTAATATAAAACACCCCCTCCTCTTTGGTGGCAAAAGGCTGTTCCAGTGAGATAAAGTCACCACACCAGCACAGGATACACCTGTTACAAATCAGAGAGCTATAACGTACAAGCAAAAGATTTTAACCACAACTAGCCTCCCAAGCCCAGTAGCCTTTTAGAGGTCCCAGTGCAGCCCTCTGGTCTTGGGGCTTCTCCTTGAGCCTCTGCTTCCAGCCAGCTTCCTAATCCCCCTCAAACCCTCTCCCAAGCTGTAGACCAAGTGGAAACAACAGGGACTCTTTCTGAATTAGAAAAAGGATTTTAACACGATTAGCACTCAATTGATAAGACAAAGGTTTTAATTCTATTGTCATTCCTGATAGCATTCTTCGCCAAAGACAATTTACTAGACAAGAATGATTCTGAAACTCCAAGATAATGATGTCTCTTATCAAAATCGGAGAGGGAAACTGAAGATGACCAGTCCACTTCAGGCCCTGCGTCAATCACCCAGCCCATTCTGGTCCCAGGACCTTGCCATCTGTTGTGCCTGTTGTCTGAAAGGTCACCCTGCAGTGACTCGCTCGGGTTGCTTCCTTGCTTCATTCAGGTCCCTGGTAACATATGTCACCTTCTTAAAGAGGCCAAAAGTCAACCACCTTATTAGAATAGCAATGCCTCCCCCCCCCAGCAGTACTTCCTCCAATGTAATTCTCTAGTGTTCTCCACAACCATTACCACTACCTGACAGACTGCATGGTTTTCATTTGTTGTTTGTTTTTCATCGTTTGTTTTCTCTCACTAGACCAGTGGTTCTCAAACTTTCTGAAGTCGGGGCACATTTAAAATCCTACAAATAATTGTAGGCGCACTAGATACAAATTTCTGAGAAATATGTTATAAATAATTAAGTCAAATATTAAAGAAAAAAATTAAAAGTCCAAGCATGCTTTTATAGTAATTAAAAAAATAAATACGACAAAATTAAATTTATTCTGACATTAAAAAATATTTTTATGTTACATTTTTTGTTATGCTTTCTAGAATTCGTAAAAAAGGGGTTAAAAATAAAAAAACAACAAAAAAGTTATCTTTATATATATATATATAGATACATTCTTAGTAAGATTTAGTAAATTTGGCAGGTCCTGGTGCAAATGTGTTAAGTTTTTTCATTCTTGTGTTTATGAGAAACAAATAATATAATGATGTGTTAATAATAAATATAATAATGATGTGTTAACAAAAAGCGGTATTTCAGTAATGAAATGGTATAATAGAGTAACTATATTTATTTTTATATCTGGGCACATGCTGCAAACCAGCACAGCTAGTAATTTCAGGTCCCGAGTGGGAACAGTGTGGAATTAAGAAAATACGGGGTCAGGAGGGCCCCCCTGTAATTGCTGCTGGCAAGAACAAAGCACACCCAGTAGTGCTTACAGCTCTTTTTGAATTTGTCTAGTAGGTCTTCCGGTGTTTGCCGGAAGGCGCCCCCCCCAAAACAAACAAACAAACAAAAACCAAAAAAACAAACAAACAAAAAAGAACAAAGCACACCCAAAAACTGCATCTTGCTTTATTTATAGGGCAAAGTGAGGCCATTAGTAAATCAATGGTCTCTGATCACGTTTCCAAGGCAACCCAAGAATTTTACCAAGTGCAAAAAACCCCCACCATACATATCATCTTAACTTTACACCAAACAAAGGATAGAAGAAACTTGCCTCCAGTCTTTCCAGGGAACAGGAGAGGAGTGCAAACAATCCAGCACCACAGGTTAACAGCCTTTTGCAACCTAATCAGGCAAGAGAGGTGGGGGGTTGGGCAGACTGTCAGCTTACAGCCAATTCCTCACACCTCTGTCCCCCAAAAATATAAACTCCAAAACCCTGTTGGTTTTTTTGGTCTCCAACAGGCACATATTTCTCTGGAATACCATAGAGCGCACCTGGAAATCTTCTAGGGTGCACCAGTGCGCCCTGGCGTACACTTTGAGAACCACTGCACTAGACTATAAGCAATACAGCCCAGAGCAGAACCAAGCAAACACATGTGAGGTTTTAAATGAACATGTCCTAAATGAAGGCTACGTGAATTTACAGAGTTCAGTAGGTCACTGGTAACAGCCAACATAAGTGAAGAGGTGAAATAGATAAAAAAAGAAAAAGAAACATATCAAGCAAATCTGCAGGGAAAAGAACTAGCTGTAACGGGATAATGCATGGGAAAGAGATACGACCTTTTTTCAAAAGCAATAAACTTGTTTTTCCTTAAAGACAAAATTTTCAATCAGAAATTCTGTGTGAAAATTCTCCCCCCAAATACAGCGCCACAGCTGCAAGCCCTGAGGCAGTGACTATGGGTGGCCCTGCTGCAACAGGTCCGCCTGGCAGGGGCTGCTTCTCACAAGCCCCCTCCCCCCACCAGTGGCCCTGACATAATGTTAAAGAGGAATATAGGTTAAGTTTTTATTAAGTATGATAAAGACTAACTGTCGGACAGAGGAAGTGGATTTTGTGTTTGTAACCCAGACCCGAGAAGGAGCCTGGGGCAAACAGCGTGTGGTTCCTCACTTGCTCCAAACAGGCCCTGTAGTTCCTTTCTGGCCTGAGCTGAGCTGAGGATGACTGACCACAGACGGAGCCAGAACTCAGGAGTCAAAATTACAGTAGCTGTTTGACTAGCTGCTAGATCTTTTACTTAATAAAGAAGCACATAAATGACTATATCACAATCTTTAAAAATATTTTGCTAACTACAGAGGGTGAGACAAAAAGTAGGTTTATAGCCTATGTGAAACACAAAGTTTATTCTTGTATTATTATTAATTATTGTATTATTTTCCATACAAACAACTCTAAACCTACTTTAGTCCACCCCTGTATTTTCAAATCACTGGTTTCTTTGGTAATTCTGTATGTTTTAGTATATGCATTTAAAAATTATTTTGGCCTGACCAGTGGTGGCACAGTGGATTGAGCGTTGGCCCGAGACGCCGAGGGCCCTGCTTGAGCATGGGCTCATCAGCTTGAGTGTGAGCTTGCCCGATTGAGTGCAGGGTCATTGACATGATCCCAAGGTACTGGCCTGAGCCCCACCCAGGTCAAGGAACATGTGAGAAGCAATCAATAAATAACTAAAGCTGCAACTCCGAGTTGATGCTTCTCATCTCTTTCCTCCCCCTCATCTTAAAAAAATATACATTTTGATAAACTGAACACAGGCTTCGCCAGTTTGCCAAAGAGACTGGAACAACAACAGGTAAGAGCTCCAGTTCACGAGGGTAGAAGAGGCAACTGGAGAACCTGTCCCATAGACCAGATAATTCTGTCAAGATGAAACCAGTTGATAAAAGACTTGTCGAGAAGTGGTCATAACAGCAGAGAGGGGTAAGGCTTTGGTCAGATATATTCAAGTTGTCCACTGGGAAAGTATCATAGGGGATGGAGGGAAGAGAAACAGAATTACAAAACGAGGCTGTAAAATAAAAATCATCCAAGGGGATTAAGAATTTCTGAAGACTGGGCAATCACAGAATGATCAATCGCTGGGGGAAGGAGCTAAGAAACCCAGTCTGTCCTCCCAGGAAGTAAAGCGAGCACAGATTTTTTAAAAGGAAACAGAAGAACACGTTCCCACTGGACTGCAGGCTCTTCTGGGAAAGTGGCCCACGTCCCTCACCGCAGCCCCGCGACCGCGTGCCAAGCCCCGTGCTGTCGTGCGCCGCTTGCGACCCGCAGGAAGCCCTAGTAAATGCTGCAGGAACTGGAACATAGAAGCACATCATCAACAATGACTCTGAGAAAGTGGCAATCATCCGTAAGAAAAACATCACCCACATTTATAAAGCTTTAAGACAGGAAAAAGGAGTATTGTACTAACAATGCAGTTAAAAATAAAAAAATTAAGAATGGTCTGAGAATGATAAATGCAAAATTTAGAACAGCATGACCTGCTGGTGAGGGCAGGGGTACAGAGCCAGAGATTCCATCAAGGGTTCACAGGCGTTCCTATATCTCACATATAGATGTCCAGAATCTTTTGTCACAACATTTTTGTGCAATTTCAGAAGATAAATAGGCACATGGCTTGTTTTGGGATTCTGCTCAGAGTGCCAGGAAAAGCAAAGAGAGAGACCTGCTGGACACAGCAAGAGAGTAATACTATCAAACATTCTTTATATAGAGTTCAGGTCTATTTTACCTCTAACATTTTCAACAAAATATTTTTTTCATTCATTTAGTCACTATACTCGTGACATTTACAGAGTGAGTATCTGCTATGTGCTAACACGGATCTAGGGGTAAGAAAATGAATAACACTGATGAAGTCCCTGCCTGAAACTTACGTTCTAAAGCAGGAGTAGTCAACCTTTTTATACCTACTGCCCACTTTCGTATCTCTGTTGGTAGTAAAATTTTCTAACCACCCACCGGTTCCACAGTAATGGTGATTTATAAAGTAGGGAAGTAACTTTACTTTGTAAAATTTATAAAGCAGAGTTACAGCAAGTTAAAGCATATAATAATAATTACTTACCAAGTACTTTATGTCAGATTTTTGCTAAGTTTGGCAGAATAAATCTTTATAAAACAACTTACTATAGTTAAATCTATCTTTTTATTTATACTTTGGTTGCTTCGCTATCGCCACCAAGAAAGCTGGAACGCCCACTAGTGGGCGGTAGGGACCAGGTTGACTACCACTGTTCTAAAGGGAAAAGGTGAGGAAGATTTTCAAAAACAATAAAAATATATTCCTCCTGGGAAGGAGGGTCTTTGCAAATGTAATCAAGTCAAGGTGAGGTCATAGCAAATTAGGGTGGTCTCTAATCCAACAACTGGTGTCTTTATAAAAGAGGGAAACCTGCACATACACAGAGGGACGGCCACGAGAACACAGAGGCAGAAATCGGAGCGATGCCGCCACAAGTCAAGAACCACCAGCGATGGCATCAACAAACAGAAGCCGGAGAAGACAGGGAACCTTCCTCAGAGCCTTCAGAGGGAACACGGCCCCGCTGACACCCTGACACAGAAGCCAGCAGCTTCCAGAGCCAGCAGAGAATACACTTCTGCTGATTTCAGCCACCCAGCCTGTTCTTTCATTAGTGTAGTCCTGGGAAACTAAGACTGAGCAGATGGCCTTGCAAGGAGCTGGGACTACAGAGGAAGAAGCGGGTCGCAGGGCTCACTGCAGCCTCCAGCTCCTGCTTCAGTCCCGGGCACCTGAAGACACCGCCATGGAGAAGGCCACAGGGACTGCCTCGTCACTCCTGGATGTGGGGCTCCCTGCCACGGGCAGCAGCTGCCCAGGGTTTCTCTTGTGGAGAGTACTTCTTGATTCCGGAACAGAAGTCTCTCCCTCACATTCAGTGGGTCACAGATCTACCCCCTGGGCGTCCATCCATGTCGAGGACCACAGAAATCAAGCAGAAGCCGTCACCTTCCTCAGGGCAGCGTCTCTCATTTTTTAATGGAAAGCTATCATACCCTCTTGAGATTCCTTCTCTTTAAGCTACACATTCTTATTTGGTCACTTTCTCTTGTGACTGATTTGATTAATCCAGCAGCTCTTTATTCAGTGCCTGTCACGTGCCAGGCATCGGGGGTAGGGCAGAGAACAAAATGGACCAAAGTCCCTGCCCCATGGAGCTTACACTCCATAAGGGAGGCAGAGAAAACAAGATGTACAGGTGATATATGTGCTATGTCAGCTGTGATAAGAGCTCAAGAAAAAGTATCCATGTCAGAGATAGGTTGTGCTTCAAGACTGGGCGGGGCCAGAGAAGGTGTTATTGAGCAAGTGACAAACATCTGAAGAATTAGGCAAAAAAGCCGCAAGAATTTTAGGGCATGAACATTCTAGGCACAGAAACAGCAGGTATAAAGGCCCCAAATAAGGATCAGGCCTGGAATGTTGCAGAACAGCAGGGAAGCCAGTGTGGCTGGCACAGAGGGAGGAGAAGAGCAGTGAGAGGGGACGGGGGAGCCGCAGCCGGGTCGGAGCACACCCAGCCATGGTCCCAGGGAAGACTCCGACATTCGCTCAGGGTCAGAGCACACCCAGCCCTGGTTCCAGGGAGGACTCCGACATTCGCTCAGGGTCAGAGCACACCCAGCCCTGGTCCCAGGGAAGACTCCGACATTCGCTCAGGGTCAGAGCACACCCAGCCCTGGTCCCAGGGAGGACTCCGACATTTGCTCCAAGTAAGGCAGGGAGCCAATGGAGGGTTTTCTACAGAGAACTGATGTGACCCGTTTTATGAGGGGTTTGTTTTCTATTTTGTTCTGTTTAGACTTATTTATTTAATAAATTCATGCAAATTTGTTCATGCAATCTGTCAAGAACGTGGCTAATAATATCTACCTGTTTGTGATTCTGAATAATGAGCTATGTGAGAAGCACAAGTAGGACTTCACACCGTGGAGGGGCCCTGCCAAGAACTAACCACTCAGAGCTGCCCAAGTCCTTGTTAGTGGGCAAGAGCAACACAATGAGCCTGCTGGAAAGACTGGCGCTGCTGTTGCACAGTGTTGTCCTTATGCGTCAGTGGGGCCCACGGGCTCTGCCCTGAGGATGGACTGCGGTGAAGCCAAGGTGGACCTGGAGAGACCTGTGAGGACCACGCCAGCAACCCAGGCAAGATACGCTGGTGCCCTGAACCTGGGGGCAGCAGTGCAGGTGAGGTGATGGGAGCTGGTGAGACCTGGTCCAATTCTATTGTGCTGACAGACCCAGAGCAGGGGCCAGCAGGCTAGTCCAGGGGCCACATCTAACCCACTACCTGTTTTCATAAATAGTTTTATCAGAACGCACCATGTGCCTTCATTAGCATATTGTCTATGGCTGCTTTAGTGTCACAGGAGCAGAAAAGAACAGCTATGGCAGGGACTATGCAGCCTTCAAAGCCAAAATTATTCACTACCTGGCCCTTTACCAAAAGTTTTATGACCCTGAACTAGAATATGAGGTAAACAGAAAATATAATGTTTTAGGCTTAAACAACTTAAAAAAAAGTTGTCATTTATTGGGACGAAGTCCTAGAGAAGAATGACATGACATGTGAGGAAAGAGAAGGAGCTCAATTTTGGACACGTTAGCAGTAAGATACGCATTAGATAGTATTTGAGTCTGAGTCTCAAGGAACAGGTCCAAGCTGCAGATATAAAACGTAGGAGTCACCAGATTAGAGACAGCAATTAAAGCCAAGAAACCAGATAAATCAATAAGAAAATGAACGCAGGAGAGGAAGAGATGTTAACTGCTGAGCCCTGGCACCCTAACAGCTGGAAGTAGAGGACATGAAGAACCATGTGGAGAACTAAGAAGGGACAGACAGGGACAGGAGGAAAACCAGGGCAGTGTGGGGTTCTGGAACACAAAAGAAAGCATCTGAAGGCAAACGGGCCGAAGCCATGTCAAATAAAGCTGACAGGTCAGATCGGATGGTGACAGAGACCGCAGGGCCTCATCTGACAGGAGTCAATTCAGCAGAGAAGCGAGAACAGGGGAGGAGAGTGAGCACAGGCAACGCGTCCCCGCAGCTGTGTCATGAACGCATGCACAGGTGTGGGTGGAAGCCGGCCGGGGGTGAGATCAAGAATTCCCTTCTCTCTATTACCCTGATGGGAGAAGGCACAGCATGGAGGATGGAGATCCTGATGACAAGGGGCAGACAGCCTGCTGAGGCACCAGATTGGATCAGGGAAAGGTGCTGGGTAGGGGATGCAATGATGGGAGCTTCAGCAGGTCCCTTCTGCCCCATCTGGATTCTCCATGCACAGGAAGCCAGGGCCCCAGTGAGCGTGTGCACAGAGAAGGAGGATGCAGACTGGAGAAGATGTGGGATCATTAGCAGGGCGGGAAAGAAAACCCGAATATAACTGCTTGCCACTGTTAAGGGTCCACTTGAGTTTGTGATCATGAACCTGAAATGAGATAGATAGCCTGGCTCTGGGTCTCTATCTAGCTTTGTTTCACTGCCTAAAGGCTCGTTGTGACATTGCTGGTGCTCCCAAACATAGTACTGCGACCAGGAGTGTCGAGGGGCTTGCAAGGAGCACACAGGACTCTGGGGCTCCTGCCTGACTTTTGTCAATGCAGTTAGCCTGCCCATCCCACCACCTCTCCCGAGACAACTGCTAGCGTTCCAGGCGAGGCCCACCCATGGTGAGACAAGCAGCACTCTTAAGGTAAAAACACAACTGGAATCCTGAACCCTTCATAGCACAGCATCTCAAAGGTGTACAGAGGAGACATTTCAGGCAAAGGCACTGTTTATTGTTAACTGATGTTTTGGCCTGAACTGCTTCCACTTTTATAATTAACAGAATTATGCATGAGCATTCATATTTACACGCGGAGGATGCTACAATGATGGCTAACAAGAGATCCAGCAACAGAAACCCCACAAACACTTTGAATTCACAAGTTAGCCTAGACCAAGACAGGCTGTTCTGAAGGGAACTAAGGAAGGGTGCATTAAATAACTGCAGAGCTGAATACTGCATGTTCAAGTATTTAATGATATAATGATCAATACAGATCTCTTAGCACCTGCTTTTTCATAATTAGTCTTAAGTATAATAATTATTACAATGGTAATAATTATGTTGGATAGAAATGTTCACTTAGAAAAAGGCAGACATTTTCTTTTTCTTTCTTTTCCTTATTCACTGAGAGTAGGGAAGGCAGAGAGACAGACTCTTGCATACACCCTGCCCGGCATCCACCAGGCAAGCCCACTAGGGGGCAATGTTCTGCCCATCAGGGGCATTGCTCCATTGCTCAGCAACAGAGCTCTTCTTAGCACCTGAGGTTGAGGCCATGAAGCCATCCTCAGCACCTGGGGCCAACTCGCTCCAATCAAGTCATCACTGCAGGAGAGTAAGAGAGAAAGAGAGAGAGAGAGAGAAGTGAGAAGGGGAGAGGTGGAGAAGCAGGTGGGCACCTCTTCTGTGTGCCTTGACCAGGAATCAAACCCGGGACATCCACATGCCGGGCCGACACTCTACCACTTAGCCAACAAGCCAGGACTGACAGACATTTTCAAATACACAGGATAAGTTAATATCATTTCCGAACAAAGATACCCCTAGCTCATTTACTCATGAGCTCATTAATTATAAAGAAATAAACCTTTAGGATAGCGAAATAACTAAATTAGATAGTCCTAAAAGATCATCCCAGGTAAACTTTTACACCTTAAAAATTTAGAGAAAGAACTCTATGCCAACATAGAACAAAAACTAGGAAGTCTGTAATTAGTGGCTTGTTACTTTGACCATTATTTCATTCTTGCGTTGTCAGATTATTTTGTCTTAAAAGAAAACCATCAACCAAACTCATCAAATCCACAGAACAAAATTTTGTTTGAATCACTTTGCCATCAAAGGTGAAGACCAAAACCTGTTTGGCAAAATGAATAAATAAAAGAAAGGAAAACAATTAGTCTTAACAGATCACTGTCAGAATGGATAGACACTGACAAAACACGCTGTCAGGCTCTTAAATTTAAACTTACTGCTTGCAGTATTATACCAAGTTGCTGTCCAATTTATTCTACCCTGTTGTGATAAGATTAATATAATAAAAAGCTACGATTAGAATTATAAACACATCCCAGGTATGACGAGGAGACTTACCTGATGCACCTATTGGGGAGGTAGCTGGGGTCATGTTGTGGACACTGAGACCAAGACTCTGGGAGGGGCCTGGGGCTGATGCTGCTATAGGAGGACCCGGAGGGTTCTCTCTCTGGGGAGAGGTGAGCGGGGTGGTCGGCTGAGAGGTCTGTCCACCAGCAAGTCGAGCAAGGCGCCTCCGTCGGATCTACGGAGGGAAAAGGGCATACTTGAAATAAACAGCAGAAACACAGTCTGTCTGAGAAGAACACTAACATTATCAAAGACCAAACCAGAACTGAACAACTAAAAATGCCTTGAGAAAAAAGTACCCATTTGAGACAAGTAATTACTCAGTGTACCAGTATTTTTGCAAGCTACCACCAAACTTTAAAAAATTTTTAATTTTTGTCTGATCAGTCAGTGGTGCAGTGGATACAGCATCGGACTGGGATGTGGAGGACCCAGGTTAAAAACCCCAAGGTCACCAGCTTGAGTGCAGAATCATAGACATGACCCCATGGTCGCTGGCTTGAGCCCAAAGGTCACTGGCTTGAAACCCAAGGTTGCTGGCTTGAGCAAGGGGTAACTCATTCTGCTGTAGCGCCCACTATTATTAACCCCTCATGGCACATATGACAAAGCAATCACTGAACAACTAAGGAGCTGCGACTTCTCATTTTTCTCCCTTCCTGTCTGTCTGTCCCTATCTGTCCCTCTCTTGGACTCTCTCTGTCTCTGTCAAAAAAAAAACCCACATTTTTTTTAAGTGGGAGGTATCACACTTCCTGATATCAAGTTATACTACAAGGCCATTGTACTCAAAACAGCCTGGTACTGGCATAAGAACAGACATATAGATCAATGGAACAGAACAGAGAACCCAGAAATAAACCCATACCTTTATGGACAACTGGTATTTGACAAAGGAGTAAAGACAGCCTCTTTAACAAATGGTGTTGGGAAAATTGAACATCTACCTGCAAAAAAATGAAACTAGACCACCAACATACACCATTCACAAAAATAAACTCAAAATGGATAAAAGACTTAAATGTAAGTCATAAACCATAAGCGTCTTAGAAGAAAACATAGGCAGTAAGCTCTCCGACATCTCTCGCAGCAATATATTTGCCAATTTATCTCCACAGGCAAGTGAAATAAGACAGGATAAACAAATAGGACTTTATCAAACTAAAAAGCTTTTGCACAGCTAAAGACAATAAGAACAAAATAAAAAGACAAACTACACAATGGGAGAACATATTCTACAATATGTCTGATGAGGGGTTAATAACAAAAATTTATAAAGAACTTGTAAAATTCAACACCAGGAAGACAAACAATCCAATCAAAAAATGGGCAAAAAAAATGAATAGACACTTCTCCAAAGAGGACATACAGATGGCCAATAGGCATATGAAAAAATGCTCAACATCACTAATCATTAGAGAAATGCAAATTAAAACCACAATGAGATATCACCTCACACCAGCCAGAATGGCGCTTATCAACAAAACAACACAGAATAAGTGCTGGTGAGGATGTGGAGAAAAGGGAACCCTCCTGCACTGCTGGTGGGAATGCAGACTGGTGCAGCCACTGTGGAAAACAGTATGGAGGTTCCTCAAAAAATTAAAAATGGAACTGCCTTTTGACCCAGCTATCCGACTTTTAGGAATATACCCCAAGAACACCATAGCACTGTTTCAAAAGGATAAATGCACCCCCATGTTTATGGCAGCATTGTTCACAATAGCGAAGAAATGGAAAGAGCCCAAGTGTCCATCGTGGATGAGTGGATTAAAAAGCTTTAGTACATATATACTATGGAATACTACTCAGCCATGAGAAATGATGACATTGGATCATTTATAATATGATTGACCTTGATAATATTATACTGAGTGAAATAAATAAATCAGAAAAAACTAAGAACTATATGATTTCATACATAGGTGGGACATAAAAATGAGCCTCAAAGACATGGACAAGAGGGTGGTGGTTACAGGGGAGGGGAGGCACAAAGAAAACCAGATAGAAGGTGATGGGAAACCAGATAGAAGGAGATGGAAGACAATTGGACTTTGGGTGATGGGAATGCAACATAATCAAATGTCAAAATAACCTGCAGGTGTTTTCTCTAAACATATGTACCCTGATTTATCAACATCATCCCATTAAAATTAATAATAAAAAAAATGTTAAAGGAAAAAAAATTTTTTTTTAATTTTATTTATTCATTGATTTTAGGAGGAGAGAGGGAGGGAGGGAGAGAGAAACATTGATTTGTTGTTCCACTTATTTATGCATTCTTTGGTTGCATGACTAGGGATTGAACCCACAACCTTAACATAAGTAACCAACTGAGCTATACAGCCAGGGCCTACTACCTCACTTTTTAAAAACTGCATCTTAAAAATTATTTTAAATCCTAAATTCTACCTCAAGTTAAATTTCAAATCAGATATAAAGGCAGAATAAACATTTTCACACATACACACAAAAATAAACAGTTTCACACATACACACAAAATAATCATTTTATCTCTGCTCATTACACTTTGACTGATTTGTGAATTTATAATTAGCATACCACACCTTTAAACACACTAAAGCTTGCTGTTTTTTTTAAACATTATTTTTTTAATTTTAATTCATTTTAGAGAGGAGAGTGAGAGAAAGAAAGAGAGAGAGAGAGAGAGAGAGAGAGAAGGGGGGAGGAGCAGGAAGCATCAACTCCCATGTGTGCCCTGACCAGACAAGTGCAGAGTTTCAAACAGACCTCAGAGTTCTAGGTCGATGCTTTATCCACTGTGCCACCACAGGTCAGGCCTCACTGTTTTCTTTTTAATAAAACCACATTACTTGGCCATTTTAAATAGGTGAGAAGAAAAGTAAATATTCAATTTAATTCACTAAAAACAATGACAAAAAAGTAACAGAAGTTATACCAAGACACACATTTTAGTGTTTCAAAAGCAAAATGACTTGGTTCCAAGATGGCCACAGAGTAGCATGCTCCAACTCCCACTCCCCAGAACCAACGTGGATTACAACTTAAATCTGAGAACACTCATCGTGAAAGACAAACTTTGGACTAAACTAAGAGGATTCTACAGCCAAGAACCACCAAAGAACCCACACTGAGTCTGGTAAGAAAGGCAGAGACGCAGAAAAGGCTGCCCCGCTCCCGGGAGAAACTTTGGAGACAGGGAGGGCTGTCCAGCGAGTTGTAGGTCCTTATCCCTAAAACCAGAATTCCAGCCTAGTGCCCTGGAGCCTGGAAGGGGCTTACGGACTATATTTGGCTGAGAAAAAAGCCTAGACACAGTTTGAGAGGAGGCAGGACTCTCAGACCCAGGCTCCGTATTAAAGGAACTGCACAGAGAGCCTCCCTCACAGCCACATTCCCGGAGCTCCAGGAGGACACCCTAACCCAGGCGTGGCCAACAGTTTTGCCCCCGGGCCAGATTAGAAAGAAACCTTTTTTCACGGGCCAGACAAAATATTAAAATTAAAAAATGTTAAATACAAAAACGATTCATTTAAGTAAACAAAATTTTATTATGTAATTTGTTTATGAATAAATGTGAGTGAAAAAATTTTAATATACAATATTTTAATAAAAATATAATTACATACCGTATAAATTTCCAAACTGTATTGCAATCAACCGAAACAATATTAAATTAATAGAATGAGCTTCAAGGGGTCATATCACAAATAAAACAATTATTTTGTTTTACAAACAGCCTAGACACGTTTTCAGTTATCAACTGCAACTATTGTCTATGCTACAATGCCACTTGATTCAACACACTTGACCACAAAAATAAAGAATTGTTTGACCTTGGGTGCGCACTGGCAAACTCCACCTAAAAGAATGTGGGTTTCACATCACTGCTAAATGTCAAACAGTTCGTATCGAGTAGAGACAAGTACAGACGAGTATAAAAGTTGTAAATCTTTATAATGGAATTTTTTTAAAAAATAAAGAAGTATCGCGAATCCATTCGACCAATTATTGGAAGTTAACCCTAGATTAGTCACATGCGGAATTCTTTTCTGCATATCACTATCTTCTTAAATATCTCGATTTCCAATAATCAAAGACATTTCCGCTTCTGAGTAGCTGAGATTTTAAAGTAGCGAAGAATATTAAAAATTTAATCATGGGCCGCATAAACTCATTACACAGGCCGTATCTGGCCTGCGGGCTGTATGTTGGCCATGCCTGCCCTAACCCCTGGGCTGAGTCACTGCCCAAATTTAAAGTGAACCAGCATCACTAGCAAAGGAAAGAAAGTGCCCCATTCACCAGAGGCTCCCCTACTTTAGCTAGAACAAAGGCGCTTACAGCCAGATGCCATGTTAGGGACACAAATAGGGAGTGCAGAGGTCTAAGCTACACCACCCACCGCACTACTGAGTGATCGCCAGGGACAGGCAGGACAGAGGCAGCAGGGTGCAGCTGTGGAGGTGAGTGAGCACAAATAAGCCAGCCTGCAGGGCTGGGAACCGCCATTGCCGCTGGGGAAGCCAGGGCTCACACACAGCCCTGCTTGCTGAGTAGCCCGCCCTTGGCGGGAGTGGAGGCCCGAGAGTCAGCTGAGGGGAAATGCGTGGGCGTTCGAGCGCCCACCAGCGATGACAGAAGTTGCTCCGGCTGCTGCAGAAGTCCTGGTCGGCGCACAAACCTGCTCAGGGTGCAGGTGCGCCCTCAGCGGCAGCAAAAGCACGGGTGACCTCGGCAGTGATCTGAGAGGGTGCGTGCGACCCCCACCAAGTGGCCGCTGAGATCTGAGCCAACCAAGGGAGCCCCAAAAGCGGTCCAAACAGGTGCGCGGGCACCCAAGCCCCACCAGGGCAGCGGCGGTCATGGAGGCGGATTGGAGCCAGCAGCACATGAGCCCAAAAGCCCCTGGCAGCAACAAAGGAGGTGGCCAAGTAGACAGACCATACAACCAGAGCACAGGGGCCACACCCACTGGACACCTGAGACTACACCCTACTGAGTACTGAAAAAGAACAAAAAAACAAAATAAAATAAAATAAGTATATAAAATGTCTGGATAGAAAGACACCTGAGGCTAAGGAGTAGGCCACATCTAATATCGTACCTAATCACTGAATTACAGTACTGAGCTCAACAAGTAGCCAGCAATAAGAGACAACAGAAAGCGGATTTTAGGGGAATTTGAACTTTTAAAAGAACTTCTCCCATTTATCCAGCAAGGCTATAACTTAAAACTGAAGGAGAAATAAAAAGTTTCCCAAATAAAAAAAAACTAAAGGAATTCATTACAACCAAACCAATGCTGCAGGAAATGTTAAGGGGCATGGTGTAAACAGATCAAAGTGGGAAAAGAATATAGCAAAAGAGGAATACAGCTTTAAAGAATAAAATGGCAATAAACAACTACATATCAATAATAACCTTAAATGTAAATGGATTAAATGATCCAATCAAAAGACATAGGGTAGCTGCATGGATAAGAAAACAGGACCCATACATATGCTGTCTACAAGAGACACACCTTAAAACAAAAGATGCACATAGGTTGAAGGTAAAAGGATGGAAAAAAACATTTCATGCAAATGGAAATGAAAAAAAAAGCTGGGGTAGCAATACTTATATCAGACAAAATGGACTTTAAAACAAAGAATATAGTAAGAGATAAAGAAGGCCACTACATAATGATAAAGGGAGCAATACATCAGGAAGATATAACTATTATAAATATCTATGCACCTAATATAGGAGCACCTAAATATATAAAGCAGACTTTGATGGATATAAAGAGCGAGATCAACAGCAACACTATAATAGTAGGGGATTTTAATACCCCACTAACATCACTAGATAGATCCTCAAGAAAGAAAATTAACAAAGAAACAGCAGACTTTAAGATCACACTAGATCAACTAGATTTAATAGATATCTTCAGAACCTTTCACCCTAAAGCAGCAGAATACACATTCTTTTCAAGTGCTCATGGTACATTCTCTAGGATAGACCACATGTTAGGGCAACAAATTTAAGAAGATTGAAATCACATCAAGCACTTTCTCTGATCACAATGGCATGAAACTAGAAATCAACCACAACAGAAAAGCTCAAAAATTCTCAAACACATGAAAACTAAATAGCAGGTTGTTAAATAACGAATCGAGTAAGAATGAGATCAAAGAAGAAATTAAAAAATTCCTAGAAATGAATGATAATGAGCATACAACAATTCAAAATTTATGGGACACAGCAAAAGCAGTACTGAGAGAGAAGTTCATAGCTCTACAGGCACACTTTAAGAAGCTAGAAAAAGCTCAAATAAACAACTTAACCCTACATCTAAAAGAACTAGAAAAAGAACAGCAAGTAAAGCCTAAATATAGTAGAAGAAAGGAAATAATAAAGATCAGAGCAGAAATAAATGACATAGAGACTAAAGAAACAAGACAGAGGATCAATGAAACCAAGAGCTGGTTCTTTCAAAGGGTAAACAAGATCGATGAACCTTTAACCAGACTCACCAAGAAAAAAAGAGAGAGGACGCAAATAAATAAAATTAGAAAAGAGAGTGGAGAAATAACAACTGACACAACAGAAATACAAAGGATTGTAAGAAAATACCAAGAAGAACTGTCTGCCAAAAAAATTACACAACCTAGATGAAATGGACAAATTCCTTGAAACATATAATCTTCCAAAAATCAATCTGGAAGAATCAGAAAACCTAAACAGACCAGACCTATTACAACAAGTTAGATCAAAACAGTTATCAAAAAACTCCCAACAAACAAAAGCCCTGGGCCAGATGGCTTCACTGGTGAATTCTACCAAAGATTCAAAGAAGAACTAACTCCTATCCTTCTCAAGCTATTTCAAAAAATTCAAGAGGGCCTGACCTGTGGTGGTGCAGTGGATAAAGTGTCGACTTGGAAATGCTGAGGTCGCTGGTTCGAAACCCTGGGCTTGCCTGGTCAAGGCACATATGGGAGTTGATGCTTCCAGCTCCTCCCCCCCTTCTCTCTCTCTGTCTCTCCCTCTCCTCTCTAAAATGAATAAATAATTTAAAAAAATTCAAGAGGAAGGAAGACTTCCAGGCTCCTTTTATGAGGCAAGCATAATTCTGATTCCAAAACCAGGCAAAGACAACACAAAGAAAGAAAATTATAGGCCAATATCCCCGATGAATTTAGATGCTAAAATCCTCAACAAAATGTTAGCAAACCGGATTCAGCAATACATGAAAAAAATCATACATCATGATCAAGTGGAATTTATTCTGGGGAGGCAAGGCTGGTACAATATTCACAAATCAATCAATGCAATTCATCACATAAACAAAAGGAAGGAGAAAAACCACATGATAATTTCAATAGATGCAGAAAAAGCATTTGATAAAATCCAGCACCTATTTATGATCAAAACTTTCAGCAAAGTGGGAATACAGGGAACATACTTCAACATGATAAAGGCCATCTATGACAAACCCACAGCCAACATCATAATTAATGGGCAAAAATTAAAAGCAATCCCCTTAAGATCAGGAACAAGGAAGGCGTGCCCCGTTTCACCACTCTTATTCAACACAGTCCTGGAAGTCCTAGTTACAGCAATCAGACAAGAAGAAGAAATAAAAGGCATCCAAATTGGAAAAGAAGAAGTAAAACTATCATTATTTGCAGATGATATGATACTGTAAATAGAAAACCCTAAAGTCTCAGTCAAAAAACTACTGGACTTGATAAATGAATTCAGCAAGGTGGCTGGGTATAAAATTAATACACAGGAATTAAAGACATTTTTATACACCAACAATGAACTGTCAGAAAGAGAAATTAAGAAAACAATCCCCTTCACTATTGCAACAAAAAAAATAAAGTACCTAGGAGTAAATTTAACCAAGGAGGTTAAAGACTTGTACTCAGAATATTATGAAACATTGGTAAAAGAAATCAAGGAAGATACAAACAAGTGGAAGCATATACCATGTTCATGGTCAGGAAGAATAAACATCATTAAAATATCTATATTACCCAAACCAATTTATAAATTCAATGCAATACCAATTAAAATAGCAATGACATACTTCAAAGATATAGAACACTTATTTCAAAAATTTATATGGCCCGGGTTCGATTCCCGGCCAGGGCACACAGGAGAAGCGCCCATTTGCCTCTCCACCCCTCCGCCGCGCCTTCTTCTCTGTTTCTCTCTTCCCCTCCTGCAGCCAAGGCTCCATTGGAGCAAAGATGGCCCGGGCGCTGGGGATGGCTCTGTGGCCTCTGCCTCAGGCGCTAGAGTGGCTCTGGTCGCAACATGGCGACGCCCAGGATGGGCAGAGCATCGCCCCCTGGTGGGCAGAGCATCGCCCCATGGTGGGCATGCCGGGTGGATCCCGGTCGGGCGCATGCGGGAGTCTGTCTGACTGTCTCTCCCTGTTTCCAGCTTCAGAAAAATGAAAAAAAAAAAAAAAAAAAAAAAAAAAAAATTTATATGGAACCAAAAAAGAACATGAATAGCCTCAGCAATCTTGAAAAAGAAGAATAAAGTGGGAGGTTTCACACTTCCTGATATCAAGTTATACCACAAGGCCATTGTCTTCAAAATAGCTTGGTACTGGCATAAGAACAGGCATATAGATCAATGGAACAGAACAGAGAACCCAGAAATAAATACACACCTTTATGGACAATTGATATTTGACAAAGGAGGTAAGAGCATACAATGGAGTAAAGACAGTCTCTTTAACAAATGGTGTTGAGAAAATTGGACAGCTACCTGCAAAAAAAAATGAAACTGGACCACCAACTTACACCATTCACAAAAATAAACTCAAAATGGATAAAAGACTTAAATGTAAACTGTGAAATCATAAGCATCTTAGAAGAAAACATAGGCAGTAAGCTCACCGACATCTCTTGCAGCAATGTATCTGCTGATTTATCTCCATGGGCAAGTGAAATAAGACAGGATAAACAAATGGGACTATATCAAACTAAAAAGCTTTTGCACAGCTAAAGACAATATGAACAAAATAAAAAAACAAAACATACAATGCGAGAAAATATTCAACAATACATCTGATGGGTTAATAACCAAAATTTATAAAGAACTTGTAAAATTCAACACCAGGAAGACAAACAATCCAATCAAAAAATGGGCAAAAAAAAAAAATGAAGACATTTCTCCAAAGAGGACATATACACATGGCCAATAGACAGATGAAAAAATGTTCAACATCACTAATCATTATAGAAATGCAAATTAAAACCACAATGAGATACCACCTCATAACAGTCAGAATAGCGCTCATTAACAAAACAACACATGATAGGTGCTGGCGAGGATGTGGAGAAAAGGGAACCCTCCTGCCCTGCTGGTGAGAATGCAGACTGGTGCAGCCACTGTGAAAAACAGTATGGAGAATCCTCAAAAATTAAAAATGGAACTACCTTTAGACCCAGCCATCCCACTTATAGGAATATATCCCAAGAACACCATAGCACTGACTCAAAAAAAGAAATGCACCCCCATGTTTATGGCAGCATTGTTCACAATAGTGAAGATCTGGAAACAGCCCAAGTGTCCGTCAGTAGACGAGTAGATTAAAAAGCTGTGGTACATATACACCAGGGGTAGTCAACATTTCATACCTACCGACCACTTTTGTATCTCTGTTAGTAGTAAAATTTTCTAACCGCCCACTGGTTCCACAGTAATGGTGATTGATAAAGTAGGGAAGTAACTTTACTTTATAAAATTTATAAAGCAGAGTTATAGCAAGTTAAAGTATATAATAATAATTACTTACCAAGTACTTTATGTCGGATTTTCACTACGTTTGGCAGAATAAATCTTTATAAAACAACTTACTATAGTTAAATCTATCTTTATATTTATACTTTGGTTGCTCCGCTACCACCCACCATGAAAGCTGGAACGCCCACTAGTGGGTGGTAGGGACCAGGTGAACTACCACTGATATACACAATAGAATACTATGGGGCTATGAAAAAGAAAGAAGTATTACTTTTTGCAACAACATGGATGGACCTGGAAACTATTATGTTGAATGAAATAAGCCAGGCAGAGAAAAAAAAATATCATATGACCTCACTCATTTGAGGAATCCAAGGAACAATGTGAACTGAGGAACGGAATTAAACCTGAAAAGAAGGGGGGAGGGAGCTTTTAGGAGATGGATCAGGGAGATGTTGAGAGGAATATAGGGCAGGGAGGATGCAGTCGGGGAGACCCTAGAATCTATGTAAACGCAATAAAAAAAAAGCAAAATGACTGTTTTCTTAGTTTCAATAAAAATATAATCTACTTCTTCCTTATCATAATTTCCCAGAGTTATGAAGTGATTATAAATATGTACCATAAAATCCCAGTAGACGCAAGAGCTGTTTCCCCTACATTTTGAGAGTCATTAAATTCATAACCAGTCAACAAACTCTCACTGACCACCTGCTGCCCCAGGCCATGAGGACAGGTAACAGTTATGATAACGCTCTGGTTCCAAGCAGGCAGCAAAGAAGCAACCAACCACCGAACTGTTCACACTATAATCTACTTTCCAAATAAGGAAGATGAAAAGTTAAATTATGACAAACGCTAACAGGGATAGGCCTCAACTGAACCGAGAATCTACCTGTCTTTCTAACATTGCAGAAAATCTGCTCCCTTTACTTTTCAGACAACCAAGAACATCCTTATTCTTGACCCCAGAGTTCAGAAACCCTTCCTTATGTCCCTGCTAAAAATACTGCCATCAATGAATTTAAAATCCTGAAGTTGTTTATCTACTTAAGTAGATTAAACCCCTGGAAGGGAAGGATTAGGTCGTGTTTATTTAATAAACACTAGAGTAGCACTTAATTATCTTCTAGCAAGGTTCTAAGAACTTCACAAATACATACATAATTTATCCTCTTAACAACCACTGAAGTAGGTACTTACGTCCATTTTATGTATGAGCAAACTGAGGCATGTGGATGTTAGATATCTTGCCTAATGCATAATTGGCAGAGGCAGGATCTGAATTCATGCAATCTAGCATCAGTGTCTGCTCCTACCACCTAAACCAACAGCCTGGGGACCTCCGAGGAGTCTCTGAGACCTTTTCACAGGGTCTGTGAGGCCAACTATTTTAATAACACCACTAAAACATCTGCCTTCTAACTCTCATTCTCTCACAAGTGTCCACTGGAGTTTTTCAGAGGCTAAACGTCCCAGACAAGAGATGTTGCAGCTTCTTTAAATAATGAAGTCAATATGCGAACCCAGCTGTCTTCTATAAAGTCAAACATGAAAAAAATTTGAAAAAGCGTAAACAATGTCACTCATTAAATGTTATGCAAAATGTATTTTCATTAAAAATATGTTTATATTTGCAAACAAAGCTTTTATTATTTTTTAAAAGAATTAGTAATTTAAGTTTCTCAGTTTTCATTTCTAACATCATAAACATCAATAGATAAAACCCACCTAAACATGGCCCTGGCCAGTTGGCTCAGTGGTAGTGGTGGCCTGGTGTGTGGACGTCCCAGGTTCGATTTTTGGTCAGGGCACACAGGAGAAGAGCCCAAATGCTTCTCCATCCCCCCCCCCTTCTCTCTGTTTTCTCCTCCCACAGCCATGGCTCAATTGGTTCAAGTGTATCGGCCCTGGGCACTGAGGCTCCATGGAGCCTCCACCTCAGGTGCTAAAAATAGCTTGGTTGCAAGCATGGCTCTATGTGGGCAGAGCATCGGTCCCAGATGGGGGCGGCTGGTGGATCCCAGTTGGGGCGCAAGTGGGAGTCTGTCTCTCAACTCCCCTCTTCTCATTTGGAAAATAAGAAAAAAGATTAAAAAACGCCACCAAACAAATGTTTCTTAGGAGCCTCAACACTTTGTAACAGTGCAAAGGAACCCAGAGACCTGAACCCACGAGAGCCACTGTGCTCACCAGGCTGTTCTCTCCCGACTTTATTTCCCCCAGGTCCAGGTGGCACCGGGCCTGGAACAGGAGCTCAGAGCTCACTGACCTGAACAGAAAAGGGAAAAACTGAAAAGCACTGCCAGTCACCCAGGGAGCAGGGAGCATCAGCACTGTGATGAAAAAGGCACTGAAAGAAATGAATGAAGTATTTCTCTCATGAACACTTAACTGGCGTGGAGGGCCAGGATTCCCGCCCCCAGCCTACTCTCCACCCAATGACGTAAGCAGAGACCCGAGGTCTGCGTCCACTGCTTCCTTAATTCCCTTCGGCTCCCAAACCTATCACCAAGCACTGCTCATCCCCCGAGTCCACCCTCTTCTCTCAGCTCCTCGGCCACCACCCTCCCCAGGCCACGGCCCTCTCTTACCAAGACCTCTGCAAAGACCTCCCTAGACAATCTACCTGGGTCCATTTTGGCCAGGTAAACACAGAGGCCATATATTTCCTTTCTTTAAACACTTTCAAAGTTTTAGCTTTTTGAAATGCAAATTAAAATCACAATGAGATAACCCTTCACACCCATTAAGATGGCTACTGTAAAATATTATATAAATCACTTGACCAGGTTGTGGTGTACTGGATAAAGCATCAACCTGGAATGCAGAGGACCCAGGTTTGAAACCCCGAGGTTTCCGGTTTCAGTGCAGGCTCACCAGCTTGAGTGTGGGATCATAGACATGATCCCACGGTTTCTGGCTTGAAGCTCAGAAACTGGTCGCTGGCTTGAGCAAGGGGTCACTGGCTCAGCTGGAATCCCCCAGTCAAGGCACATATGAGAAAGCAATCAATGAACAAGTAAGGAGCTGCAACTATGAGTTGATGCTTCTCATCTCTCTCCCTTCCTGTTTGTCACTGTCTGTCTGTCTCTTTCTCGCTTAAAATATAAAATAAAATAAACTATATAAATAAAATAATAAGTGTTAGCAAGGATGTGGAGAAATTGGAAGCCTTGTGCACTGTTGGAGGGAAGTGCTATAGCCATTATAGAAAATAATAGTATGGCAGTTCCTCTAAAAATTAAAAATAGAATCACTATATGATCCGGTCACTCCACTCCTAGATAAATAGAGCAAAAATTGAGAGCAGGACTCAAACAGATATTTGTTCACCCTTGTTCACAGCAGTATTATTCCCAAGAGCCACGAGGTGGAAGCCACCCAAATGTCCACCCCTTCTTAAACCTTCAATGACTCCGCACTGCACCTAGCACAGAAATCCTCACCGTGTCCTCCAGGGCCATTGGTTGCCTCTCCAAGGTCATGGTGTCTACGAGGCAGCAGCCACCTGGCCCCGACAGTTCCTAGAACATCTTAAGCTCTATCTTATCTCTGGCCACTTGCAATTCCTTTAGCCTAAGAGCACTTTCATTCTTGGCCTGGCTGGTTCTTTCCCTTCTTTCCATTCTCAGCTTAAATGTCACCTCCTGCAGAACTTCCCTTACCATGGTGTCTAGTGCAGCCCTGCTTGCCACACTCATTTGACTTTATGGCCCTCTATTCACCTCCTTCGAACATTCCTTGTGATCTGTAAATATCTTCCTTACTTACTGTCCGTCTTCCTCAGTACCTGTTTCTCTAGTGGAATGGAAGCTCCATGAAAAAACCATGTCTGTCTTGTTCACTGTTGTATCCCCAGTTTGGAGCATAGTGCCAGGCACAAAATAGCTCTGTGCAGGCTGAACAACGGGAGAAATTAATGCATGGAGAGGAGGGAGGCCACGTACTGAAATCACACACCAGAATGTTTAACTGAATATTCAAAGCCCAGGCTGTGTTTCAGAATTCTGATACTGACTTCTCTTCAGATGTTCACACATTGAACAAACATTTAAGCACCACAGTCAACTCAACAGTTCCGCTCCCATGGAGCTCAGGTTCTAGTGGAGGCCAGAGGACAATAGCCAAATGAACACAAACGATGCCAACAGGTTCTGAGCATCATCAAAGAAAAATAAAGTAAGGGAGAGACAGAAGGGCAGGCTTGTTTGCTTTTTAATTTTTTATTGATTGATTTGAAAGACTGGGGTGGGGGGAGACAGAGAGAAAGAAGGAGAGACAGTCACTTATTTATGCATTCATTGGTGGACTCTTTCATGTGCCCTGACTGGAGTTTAAACCTCAACCTTGGTGTATCAGGATGACACTCTAACCAACTGAGCTACCTGGCTAGGGCTTGCTTGTTTTTTTTTTTTTGTTTTTGTTTGTTTGTTTGTTTTTAACAGAGACTGAGAGAGAATCAGAGAGAGGGATAAATAGGGACAGACAGACAGGAATGGAGAGAGATGAGAAGCATCAATTATTAGTTTTTCGTTGCGACACTTTAGCTGTTCACTGATTGCTTTCTCATGTGCCTTGACTGTGGGCCTTCAGCAGACCGAGTAACCCCTTGCTTGAGCCAACGATCTTGGGTCCAAGCTGGTGAGCCCTGCTCAAACCAGATGAGCCTGCACTCAAGCTGGCAACCTCAGGGCCTCAAACCTGGGTCCCCTGCATCCCAGTCCGATGCTCTATGCACTGTGCCACCGCCTGGTCAGGCTGCTTGTTTGTTTTTAAAGATGGCAGAAAGTTAGCATGACTGCATGCTGATAGGAAAGTTTGGGGCTGCAAAGAGAGAAGGGACAGCACATGGTGGGAGCTTACAGAAGTTTTCCTCTAACTGCCTTTATTTTTGGCCCTGGCCAACAACAGCTCAGTCCAGCATATGGACATCCTAGGTTCAATTCCAAGTCAGGGAACACAGGAGAAGTGACTATCTGCTTCTCCCACCTCCCTCTCCTCTTTCTCTCTCTTCCCCTCCCAAAGCAAGTAGCTTGATTGGTTCGAACATGGCTCCAGGCGCTGAAGATAGCACTGTTGGAAAGCATCAGCCTCAGGCACTAAAAATAGCTTGGGTACACAAGCATCAGCTCCAGATGAGGTTACCGGGTGGATCCCGGTACATGCAAGAATCTGCCTTACTATCTCCCCTCCTCTCACCTAAAAAAAAAAAAAAAAAAGTCAAATTCAATCTTTACTACTTACTACCCAGGTAGGTTCAAGATAAGCTGTTTCACCACTGTGCTTCAGTTTCCACATCTGTACAACAGGGACGAACACTGTTCCTTCCTCACAGAATGTGAGAACCACAAGCCCTGCCCTGTTCTCTATGACATGGCTCTGCTAAATAAGTTTTTTTGTGCACTGTTTACTCACCAGACCCGTACTCTAAATTTCTTAGGCAAGGACTTTTCTCAGTGTTCTCTGACGTTTTATCAGTGCCTAGAAAAGTGCAGTGCCTGCACGTAGTAGAAGCTCTTTAAATATTTGCTTCATGAGTGAAAGAAATGAAAACCACTAGAAAATGCATTGCACATAAAGTTTTCTGTCTGTGGAATAATATTATCCTTATCTTTTGGTAAAACATGAAATTACTTTAACTCTGGGTGCCAAGTTCAGCCTGAGATGTTCTCAGTGATATAAACACAGAATACATGTCCTGACTCATTGCAATATGGGCTTGAAGGAAGAAAGGAGAAAGGAAGTTTTCCAAGAAGAAAGCTCTCCACTGTGCTGGTATTTCCCAATTCCTACCCCTATCTCTCTTCAAACACAGGTTTAAAAAAGGAATGAAGAATCAGACTTTGTGAAATCTTCCGTGAACAATTAAGGGAGATGGAGGAGTGGAGTAAGGGACAGAGGCAGGTCCATGTAAGACAGGCACTGGTAGGAGGTGATTGGTAGAACACATCCTGACTCCCCAACTTAAAGACCTCTTAAGAGAAGAAACAGCAATGAATGGGTCAGTGCTCTGGGCTGCCCACGGCAGCGATGCCCTCGGGTGGACTGACCACTTTCAGTGGGACTAGCAACCTGAGGACCCTGGGAATACCTGGACAGGAGACTCCCAAGAGAATGGCTTTGAGCAATTGCAGATATAAAGGTCTCTCTAATTAATTGGACTATTAAGAGATGTGACCTCAGCCTGACCTGTGCTGGTGCAGTAGACAGAACATCAACCTGGAATGCTGAGGTCACCCATTCAAAGCCCCAGGCTTGCCCAGTCAAGGCACATAGGAGAAACAACTACAAGTTGATGCTTCCTTCCCTTCCTTCCCTTCTCTCTTTCTCTCTCCTCTCTAAGAATCAATAAAAACAATCTTTTAAAAAAAGAGACAGAAAGAGATGTAACCTCACTTTTATCACAAACAGAACAAATGGGACACAAACTGAAAATAGTCCCAACATACCAAAATATTGTTAAACTTTTTTCTCTTTGCTTACTCCACTTTTTTATACTAAGCACACAGGATTGTTATAATGTCTTTTAAGTTAAGCAAAAGTCCTTTTCAAAAAAAAAAAATTTCGGCCCTGGCCGGTTGGCTCAGCAGTAGAGCGTCGGCCTGGCGTGCGGAGGACCCAGGTTCGATTCCCGGCCAGGGCACACAGGAGAAGCGCCCATTTGCTTCTCCACCCCTCTGCCGCACTTTCCTCTCTGTCTCTCTCTTCCCCTCCCGCAGCCAAAGCTCCATTGGAGCAAAGATGGCCCGGGCGCTGGGGATGGCTCTGTGGCCTCTGCCTCAGGCCCTAGAGTGGCTCTGGTCGCAACATGGCGACGCCCAGGATGGGCAGAGCATCGCCCCCTGGTGGGCAGAGCGTCGCCCCATGGTGGGCGTGCTGGGTGGATCCCGGTCGGGCGCATGCGGGAGTCTGTCTGACTGTCTCTCCCTGTTTCCAGCTTCAGAAAAATGAAAAAAAAAAAAAATTTCATTTTCCCAGATATCACAGTGAGAAAATACCAAAAGCATAAAAAAGGAACTTCCAACTCCTCAACTTACTTCCTAAACCACAAGCCTACCCAAAGTTACAAAAAACAAAATCTCATTCCTAGAGGTTTTCTTGTCTTGACCGTTTCAGTTCTTACTTCACAAATGACAGCAAAACAGGGCTTTCCCCAGAACTGTTCTATCCTGATGTAGCATTTCCTACCCTCACAGTCCTGATTAAGTAAAAATAGATTCAAAACAGCAAGGGCCATTGTGCAGGCATGAGACAGCGTCTCAGGACAGGATGGGCCAAACTGTTCCTCTTATTTTTAGCACTTTATGGGGGAAATAAATCCAAACAGCATTGTTTTCAATTTAGTAAACAGTCATTCTACAAAAGTATCTTAACTTTTTTTACTCAAAAAATTAAATCCCCACATAAATAAAAACTTTCTAATATGCACTCTTTGGAATGGTCTCCTTCTAGAAAGATCTCCTATTTTGATTATTACTGTGATTTTATTTAATAACTAGTCATCTAAAACTTATAAAATACTATGAGAATTTCACAATATACCTGTATCTAAGCCCAAAACACATCCCAAAATAAATGTGTTCAAGTCTGAACACCACAGCTCTGTGATCTAAAATCTACCAGTTACCTTTTAAAACTTCATAATTTTAAATTACTGTAATTTTTACTCAAAAGCTCCAAAAGTACTGTTGCTTAAACTGCCTCCCATTTTAAAGAATATATTAATCTCACTCTACCCCTGTAACCCTAAATAAATGAGGCCAAAAATATAGAAGAAAACTTTTCCCTCAATCTTACCATTATAGCAAGAATGACTTAAATTCTCCTTCAAAGATCTGAACTCAACACAAGTAAATACCTCCTTGCTTCTTAATACAGTCCCCATCACCAACTCTCCTGCAGAGAGGAAGCTAATTCAGCACTTCGATAATGCAGCCATCTGTATTAGCCACTGGCAGCTACTTTGACTGCTGGATGCTCTAAGACAAAAAAATAATTTATAATAGTACAAGTAACACTCACCTAGCCCTTATCATGTGCCAGATACTGTTCTAAGGAGCTACATATATTAACTTAGCTATCAGTTCAAAGACATCTATACATTTATTTTCTTAGTAGATGAGAAAAGTGAACTCAGAGGTGAAGTGACTTCCTCAAGGTCACACAGCTAGAAAGTGAAAGAACAGATGTGACCCTAGACAGTCTCACTCCTGAGTGCTCAATCGTGACCACACCCCAGTGACCTTTACAGCAGAAAACCTTTTCTGAGGTTGCAGTGACGTGCAGACAGAGGCAACCTTACTCCCCTGGTGACACAGGGCTTGTACATTATTAGTTATGAATAAGTGAATTTATATACAGCATGTTACGACTGCAGATATTACAGTCACACCCTAACAACATTAGAATAGTAAACTCCCTCTTTGATAAGTGTGTCTATCGAAATAAAGAACATTTCCATTTTCTGGTTAAAAGTATATAGAGTATCAGTAAATAAAGGCAAAAAATGGCCTGACCAGGCAGTGGCGCAGTGGATAGAGCGTCGGACTGGGATGCAAAGGACCCAGGTTTAAGACTCCGAGGTCGCCAGCCTGAGCATGGGCTCATCTGATTTGAGCAAAGCTCACCAGCTTGGACCCAAGGTCGCAGGCTTGAGCAAGGGGTTACTCGGTCTGCTGAAGGCCCACGGTCAAGGCACATATGAGGAAGTAATCAATGAACAACTAATGTGTCGAAACGAAAAACTGATGATTGATGCTTCTCATCTCTTTCCATTCCTGTCTGTCTGTCCTTATCTATCCCTCCCTCTGACTCTCTCTCTGTAAAAAAAAAAAAAAAAAAGGCAAAAAATGACATCTAATAAATATAATCTGGCCAATAAACCAAAAAATGCAGTCCTTTGTTGGTTTATTAGGTGCCCACTTTGCACCATTATAGCAGGTACTGAAGATAAGAAAACACAGGAGTCAGAATCCCCACCCTCTTGTGTTTCCAGATCCAATGGGAAAAGACAGAAGAAAATAAACAATTAAAATACAGCAAGGTATGGTTTGTACAAGATACAAGGAGAATAGAAAAAACACAACGAGGGGACTGCAACTCTTTCCCAGGGCACCTGTTATCACTTCATAGAGAGGTCACACATACATCCATATCTACCCATTCATACACACACACACACAGAGCTCACACATACATCCATATCTACCCATTCATACACACACACACACATACACACACACACAGAGCTCTGTAATGCTATATCTTTAAAAGAAAGCAATCTATTTTGTATTGACTTCAGTACCCCCTGCTCTTAAAAGGAAGGATATGTTTATATTATATGTATTTTACTATGAGTTTTTTAAATTGACTTGAAAAAGCAAGTTTGCAAAAGGGCATACACAATAATTCACTTTGGGTATTTTTAACCACAATTTAAATTACAATGGCCATTATTATTAGTGCAAATTATACATAAATGAAAATGGTAATAATACCAGGCACTGAGGATAGCTTGCTTGGTCTGAGCACATCAGCCTCAGGCACTAAAAATAGCTCGATATTCAAGCATCAGCCCTAAATGGGGCTGCCGGGTAGATCCTGGTTGGGGTGCACGCAGGAGTCTGCCTCACTATCTCCACTCCTCTCACCTAAAAAATAAAATAAATAAAATAAAAAATAATAATAACAGTAACCATACTCTCACTCCACAGGGTTAAATAGTTATGCATCTCTGTAATGTGTTAGGCAGATCATAAATGCTAAATACAAAGCTATTATTATTGTCTGGCATGACAAAAAAATGTTTCTCAAGAAATGTGTAAGTATTGGATTAGAAAAGATTAGTAATTTTTTTTTAAAGATGGCAAAGGAAAGATCAAAGATAGTCATTCTGTGGTATAATTAACATACAAGGAAAAACAGCATTCTGACCTCTGTGCCCATTTACGTTATTATTTTCCTCCCAAGTTTTGTCCTCATTTCTCATGGCCTCTCTCTCACCATAACCCTACCCCAAACTCAGACAGGGGTGCACCAAACATGCTGCCCTCTGCTGGCATCTATATCTTCAGAAAGTGATGGTGGGGCACAAAGAGGTGACATCAAAATGCCAGCCCTCTAGAATTCTTGACACTGACTAACACAGTTGCCCTAGCCCCTCTTCTGGAAAGCAATCTAGTATTATTTTAGAAAAGGACTTAACAATGACTACAACTTAAGGAAATCATCTGAAAGACAAAGATTTACCACAAAATCATGCATAATAGTAAAAACCAAAAAAACACCTGACAACCACTTGAATTTCCTACATGTGGAGAAAAACAGTCACAGTACACCTAACCACAGAAAAACCTATCGCCATTAAAAACGATGTTTTAATTTGAAAGCATACACGCAAATGTTCAGAATGAAATGTGAAGTGAAAAGGCAATATATAAAACTGCATACAATATGATCTGAATGATTTATTCATTGATTCAGCAAACTTGAACCAAGCCCCTATGTTTCAGGCATGGAGATAAATGAATGGGACTTAAGTCTCTGCTGTCAATCCAGTAGGGGAAACAGGAGCAGAGAGCTCTGATGCAACAAAACAGGGCAGTCACGAAGCCAGACCAGGGTGGGACCTGCAGGAATGTGTCCTGTCAGAGGGAGAGGTCCCAGGGAAAGGTAATACTTCAGCTGAGTGTTCAGGGAGAGGAGAGGCACAGGAGTAAGGACGGGGGAATATGTCAGGTACAGACACATAGAGAAAGGGAAGGCAATAGGTTGAAAAATTAACAGCAGTTACCTCTGGATAACAGGACTACAGGTAATTCCTGCTTTTCCCTTTATTCTTGATTTGGGACGTCTTCTTTTCTTTTCATGACTCTGATAGATTTCAGTGAATCTATACTACTGAATATAGAATCAGGAAAAAAAATTTTTAATGAAGAGGGTAGGCTACAGAGATTTCTCCAATCTTTTCAAGTCCTAAAAATCTATGATTCTGGAGGTGGGAGAGGAAACTGTGTTAAAGACTTTGCTTGGAAAAAAATAAACCTTAACCTAGAAAAGAAACAGTATCCTTGGAAGGTAAGATTTTGAACAAAGATTTTGTTTCTACCTTTGCTTCCTATTTTTATACTTATAATATGGTGAACCTAAAGCATATTTAATTACAGAATGTATAGTACTCTGAGCCTTTTTTTAAATTCTTATTTACTGACTTTATCGACAGAGGAAGGGGGAGGGAAGGAGGGTATGTCAGTAACATAGATCTGTTCCTGTATGTGCCCTGACCAAGGATTGAACCAGCAACCTCTGTGCTTCGGGACAATGCTCTAACCAACCAAGCTATCCACCCAGAGAATTACTCTGAGCCTTTTTAATAGCAAGGCATAAAAGGGAAGAATCAGAAGAGAAGAACAGGTAACTGATAACTCTCCTGTAATTGGGCACCAGAGCTTTAACACATACGAGTTTAACAGCTGAACAAGCCCAGATCCCCCTGCCTATACTAACAAATAAAGAACCAAGCCCTTCAATAGGCTGAGAGCTGTCACAGCAAACACAGAACACAGTATGAAGAGACAAGATTTAGCACTGTCTCCTTTGCAATCTCAGTTTCCCCATCATTTCTGCTTCACTTTCCAGATTACTCACCCAACTGAAAAAATGTTTGCTCCAAGTTACAAGAAGCCTGACTTCTCTACCACGGTTCTTCCCCAAAGGGTAGTAAGCCCACGTGCCAGCGCCTCTCTCCCCCTACACACCCTCCGCCGCCCATCTCGCTCCCTTCATTGCAAAAGGAATGCTGACAAGGCAAGTTATCTTCTCCCACAAGTACTCTTCCAGCTGAATATATCTTTCAAAGGCCAAGTTCTAGCAATACTCACAAAATACACGGGTTTCAAACTAGCCGGCTTTCAGTGTCCTACCGCCCTGGCTGCCTTCCCATAGGATACTCACCCCTTCCTGCCAGCCGACCTGCACCCCGGCAGCTTGGCCCACTTCAGAGAAATGCTTTTACGGTCATTAGAAACAGACTGTAAACTGAATTTCCTTAGGGAGAAAAGTGTTTAACACTGTCTGTGTTACTTGGTCACTTTTAAAGTGACCAGAATCTGGTTTTATTTATTTATTTTATTATTTTATTTTATTTTATTTTATTTTATTTTTTGCATTTCTCTGAAGCTAGAAACGGGGAGAGACAGTCAGACAGACTCCTGCATGCGCCCGACCGGGATCCACCCGGCACACCCACCAGCGGGCAATGCTCTGCCCCTCCGGGACGTTGCTCTGCCGCGACCAGAGCCACTCTAGCGCCTGGGGCAGAGGCCAAGGAGCCATCCCCAGCGCCCGGGCCATCTTTGCTCCAATGGAGCCTCAGCTGCGTGAGGGGAAGAGAAAGACAGAGAGGAAGGAGAGGGGGAGGGGTGGAGAAGCAGATGGGCGCTTCTCCTGTGTGCCCTGGCCGGGAATCGAACCCGGGACTTCTACACACCAGGCCGACGCTCTACCACTGAGCCAACCAACCAGGGCATGACCAGAATCTGTTTTAAGGACTAGCATCAGAAGTAGCTGCTACGTGATCTCATGTAGAGTCTTCTTGTCCATTTAATCAAGTGTGATCTAAGATAGGAATGGGGACCACATCATCTTTTTCTGAACTTGGCATGTTGTGGGTGAGAACAAAATCGCAGCTGTAGGAATCTTTTTTTTCTTTTCTTTTTTTAGCTGTTCCTGTATGTACCTTGACTGGGGATTGAACCAGTAACCTCTGTACTTTGGGACAACACTCCAAACTATCCATCCAGGGCTTAATTTTTATTGACTTTTAGAGAGACAGAGAGAGGAAGGGCAAGGGAGGGTAGGAAGAAGGGAAAGCATTGGGGGAAGGAAAGCATTCATTTATTGTTTCTCTTTTCATTGGTTGCTTCCTGTGGGTGCCCTGAAGGTTCAACCCAACCTTCCTGGGTTGAACCTGCAACTTTGTCGTTTTGGAACAAAGCTCTAACCCACCAAGGTACCCAGCCAGGGCCTGCAGAACTCTGTGTGTGTGTGTGTGTGTGAGAGAGAGAGGGGGGGGGGGGAGGGAGGGAGGGAGGAAGAGGGGACAGGTAGGGACAGAAAGGCAGAAAGGGAGAGAGATGAAAAGCATCAATTCTTCTTCGTTGCAACACCTTAGTTGTTCATCGATTACTTTCTCATATGTGCCTTGGCCAGGAGGCTCCAGCAGAGGGAGTGACCCCTTGCTCAAGTCAGCAACCTTGGGCTCAAGCTGGTGAGCCTTGCTCAAATCGGTGACCTGGAGGTTTCGAACCTGGGTCCTCCGTGTCCCAGTCCGACCCATTGCGACACCGCTTGGGTCAGGCTAGAACTCATTTTTTAAAGACCAGATCTAATGAAAGCAATCCTACTCTCAGGATGTTTCTCTGCAGTGTCAAGTTGGCAGACATGGGCTCTGGATCCTAGTGGCTTCTCCTGCTGCTGATGTCACAGTCAGCCAACAGGTATGATGCCTTTCGGTAGCTGCTCTACATAGTCATGTTGTTTGTGTGAAACAGAGCCCTAAGCCAGAGGAAAACAAAGTCCAGACCTAAAAGGAAGACGAAAAGAGCAAAAGGAACGAGAAAACTAGGAGGCTATCATTATAAAAAAACAAGATGACCACTAGCTGTGTGTCAGGTGGGCACTATTCATTGTTACTGAGTGCTCTGATTCAGGCATTGTGACAGTTGCTGGGAATACGTCAATGAACACGCAGATCAAGTCCTAGCTTTCTTTCTTGGACCTTAAACTGTGCTGGGGGGATCAACTGTAGACCAATAAATACCAACTCATATAGTGCATTATATTACCTTCACCTTGCAAGATAAATGTATTATCACCTTCTAAATGGGGAAAACAAGTCTCAGAAAGGTAATGCAACTAGAAACGGTGCAGCTGATCATATTTTTACAGTATAAAGGAAGGGGAAGAGGGAGGAAGGGAGGGAGAAAGAGACAGAGAGACAGACAGAGAGAAACATCAACTCACCATTCCACCTATTCATGCCCTCACCAGTTAATTCTTGTCTGTGCCCTGACCAGGGGTCAAACCCAGTGGTGGGGTTCAGCCAGTTCTCACAGGTTTGGCAAAACCAGTATCTAATTTTTTGTTGAGTTCAGCGAACCAGTTGTTAAAATAGCACTTGTAATCAGGATTCTCTTTAATATATCAAATGCAATGGCTATTAGTCTAATCGGCCTACCTCTAAAAGAATGAGATCCTACTCCTACAGTGAAAAAATAGTTAAGGAAAGAGCACACAGCCAAGATGCCTGGATAAAAGGAAAATTTCAATTATTTGAATTCCACCACTGGTCAAACCTGCAACTTCAGCATGTTGGGATGACGCTCTAACCAACTGAGCCACAAGACCAGGACGCGTTAAACATTTTTAAAACTTTTTTTTTTTAATTTTATTTATTCATTTTTAGAGAGGAGAGAGAGTCAGAGAGGGAGAGAGAAGAGAGAGAGACAGAGAGAGAGAAGGAGGGGAGGAGCTGGATGCATCAACTCCGGTATGTGCCTTGACCAGGCAAGCCCAGGGTTTTGAACCGGCGACCTCAGCATTTCCAGGTCGACGCTTTATTCACTGCGCCACCACAGGTCAGGCCTAAAAGACTTCTTAAAATCCAGCTACGTGGAGCCTGACCAGGTAGAGGCACAGTGGACACAGTGTCGGACTGGGATGTGGAGAACCCAGGTTCAAAACCCCAAGGTCTCTGACTTGAGTGTGGGATCATAGACATGATCCCATGGTCGCTGGCTTGAGCCCAAAGGTCACTGGCTTGAGCAAGGGGTCACTCCCTCTGCTGTAGCCCCCGCCCCGTCAAAGCATATATGAAAAAGCAATCACTGAACAATGAAGGTGCCACAATGAAGAATTGATGCTTCTCATCTCTTTCCCTTCCTGTCTGTCCCTTTCTGTCCCTCTGTCTGACTCTGTCAAAAAAAATAAAAATAAAAAACAGAAAAAGAAAGAAAAAAAACTCAGCTATGTGGAGTTTTAAAAATTGACTCACAAAAAAATTATTGCTGAAACCAAAGTGAAAACTCTTCTGGAGCAGGAGTCATGCATTTTCTCTAATCTTTACCAAAGTTACACTCAAACTGACTCTAAATCCTCCAAAATCAGTATATTTCAGCAGAGCTCTACAATGTTAGAGAAAGTGGACCCTATCAAAGAAAAAGAAAGCTGACCTCAGGCCATTACATGTCCATCAAATGCTGGATATGAACAAAGGTTTCCTTCCTAACACGTTCACACTCCTCCTACAGGATAAGCATCATTCTTCCTCCGATGTCACCAGGCCCTCTTTGAAATCAGAAATGCGGCATTTCCACATAACTGTCTCGTTCTGGTAAGGTGACTGGTGACCATGCCTTGTCACCTGTATGCATTAACATAAAAAAAGACTAAGGCCCTGGCCGGTTGGCTCAGAGGTAGAGCGTCGGCCTGGCGTGCAGGGGACCCGGGTTCGATTCCCGGCCAGGGCACACAGGAGAAGCGCCCATTTGCTTCTCCACCCCCTCCCCCTCCTTCCTCTCTGTCTCTCTCTTCCCCTCCCGCAGCCAAGGCTCCATTGGAGCAAAGATGGCCCGGGCGCTGGGGATGGCTCCTTGGCCTCTGCCCCAGGCGCTAGAGTGGCTCTGGTCGCTGCAGAGCGACGCCCCAGAGGGGCAGAGCATCGCCGCCTGGTGGGCAGAGCGTCGCCCTTGGTGGGCGTGCCGGGTGGATCCCGGTCGGGCGCATGCGGGAGTCTGTCTGACTGTCTCTCCCCATTTCCAGCTTCGGAAAAATACAAAAAAAAAAAAAAAAAAGACTAAGAGGCGCCTTGCACAAACCTTTTTTCCATTTGGCATTCACCAAAATCCTCCCCCTCACAAGCCACTCTCATCACAACATCTCAAAGCAAAAGACTACTTTATTCAAAGTTCCCTCAACCAGAAATCACCAAACTTCTTGAGTGCAGGGACATCTGTACAAAGTAAAAGTGAATAACACACAACAGCCCATGTAGATGAACACTCCATCTGCCCCCAGTTCTCCTTAAATGAAAAGAAAAAGAAAAGAGGCACTTCTTTGGATGATACTGCCTGCAAAGGATGCTGTTCCGGCATCCTTTATCCGGATTTATCATGAGTAAAAGATTAACTATGCGAAAGTAAAAGGTTAATTAATTAATGATCACCAAACACAAACCTAAAACAAAAATGCCATAAAGGACACTACTCCTCTACTCTGCACAACTGATGTTCAAAGTTCAAAGGGGTTATAAATTGTTTCCTCTGTGTAGGCTGCGTGTTAACGTTTTTAACTAGTCCACAAATAATGACTGCTAAAACCAACATAACACATCAGTTCCCCTGGCGGATATGTACACAGCAAGGAAAGGTTTAAAAAAATTTTTTTTTTATTTTTTAGCATTTTTAATTTTTTCCTTAAACCTGTCTCAAAAAATTTTATTGCCTAGTTTTTTCTGGATGTTCTTATCTCTCAACACCCTGAACATGACAATTCTATGAGTATAATATTAATCAGATCAGACATTAAAAATTCTGAACAGATTATAAAAGTTCTAGGTAGCTTTTAAATTTTGAACTCATGTTCACTTCCCTCTCAGAAGCACCGTATTTTTCGCTCCATAAGATGCACTTTTTTTCCCCAAAAGTGGAGGGGAAAACGCCTGTGCGTCATATAGAGCGAATGTTCTTTTTTTTTTTTTTTAGCTGCTGCGGGCTCCTGGACACCTAGAAGAGTATTTGAACATTAAAGTCTCTTCTCATTTGTTAATAACAGTGCTAACGGTTCTTTTTATTTATTTATTTTTTTTTTTACAGAGACAGAGAGTCAGAGAGAGGGATAGATAGGGACAGACAGACAAGAATGGAGAGAGATGAGAAGCACCAATCATCAGGGTTTTTTTGTTGCGACACCTTAGTTGTTCATTGATTGCTTTCTCATATGTGCCTTGACTGCGGGCCTTCAGCAGACCGAGCAACCCCTTGCTGGAGCCAGCGACCTTGGGTCCAAGCTGGTGAGCTTTGCTCAGACCAGATGAGCCTGTGCTCAAGCTGGTGACTTCAGGGTCTCGAACCTAGGTCCTCCGCATCCCAGTCCGATGCTCTATCCACTGCACCACAGCCTGGTCAGGCGCTAACGGTTCTTAATACTGCTGTTGAATATACAGTTGAAATATTATTGTAGTATATTTTATTAAATATTTTAACACACCATTTGGTTCAGAATTTTTTTTTTCTTATTTTCCTCCTTAAAACCCTAGGTGCGTCTTATGTAGCAAAAAATACAGTAAGTTTTCCCCACTGGATGGATCAGTCACATATACAGAATTTTTTCCATCCAGGAAGCTGGTCCTGATGACAAGTACAGGCACAAGGTCTGACAACAGACCCTGACCTGATAACTGTACTTTACTATTTTTGAAAACTGGTTTGGTCAATCATAATAGCTGACTGGCCCGCACAGATAAGTATTTACAGATAAATACAAATACCATAGAAAATTAGCCATTAGATAACATTTTTAAATTTTAAAACCAACATGAGTTATAGTTTTAAACGCAATTCTTAATTCATGAAAGCAAGTGTTTATACTGTAAAAATATTACCAAAATGTACACTAGATAAAATACAAAAAAATCAAAAAATTTACTGAGATTGAAGAAATAAGATATACAACATGAAAAGATAATATGGAAGTAAATGTCTGTATGTCAACACGCTTGATTAAAAAAAAAGAGAGTCTATCTATTTGATAAAGTTAAACAAGTTAACCACTGATGCAGTATCACATATATGTAGAAACTTGTTAACAATTTCAAGAAATTCTCTTTATGACCTCGCATAATAGTCAGACATATTTTCCCCATAAAAAACAGGAACAATCTCTCTCTGGCGAAGCTGCATGAGGTTTCCTGTATCTCGGGATCTAGTCAAGCTCTGCGCAGTCAAATCCACCCGCACAGAGAAAGTCAGTGACAAGCAGGACCAGCTACAGAATTTGCAGGGCCTGGAGCCAAATGACAATGCAAGGCCTCTTGCTCAAAATGTGCTAAGACTTTCAAGATAACAACAGCAGAGCAATAAAGCAAGTGTGAGGCACCTCTTCTTCCAGGGCACATGCCCAGGAAGCTGGTCCTGATGACAAGTACAGGCACAGGGTCTGACAACAGACCCTGACCTGATAATGATTCTAGGAGTGCCTGGCAAATGATAGGTGTTCAATATGATTTACTTGGAAATCCTAGGAGTTCAGTTCCCAGAAAGGTCCATGAGCCAAGTGCTACCTCATCTGGTCAGAAATTCTAACTGGTTTAGTTACCATGACACTATTACACACCTGGAATCTATACCAAACACTGAGACGAGAACCAATGAGACAATGTGTACTGAATACATTTCATGTTTAATTAGAAAGCAATTAAGTCAAAGCTGAACATTTCTTTTACTTTACTTTTTCCAACTGAGAGGAGGGGAGATAGACTCTGGCATGCGCCCCAACCAGGGTCCACCTGGCAAACCCACAAGGGGGCAATGTTCTGCCCATATAGGGCCATGCTCGCAAACAAGCTATTTTTAGTGCCTGAGGTGGAAGCTCCAGGGAGCCATCCTCTCAGCGACCTGCCAGCGCACTCAAAACCAATCGATCCATGGCTGCAAGAGGGGAAGAGGCAGAGGGTGGAGAAGCAATTGGTCGCTTCTCCTGTGTGTTCTGACTGGGAATGAAACCCGGGACATCCATATGCCAGGCCAATGCTCTACCACTAAGCAAACCAGCCAGGCCCTGAACACTTTGCAATACTAGGATCCCAAAGATACCTCTTTTTCCAGCCAGACTATTGTCTCCCAAGAAGTAAACAAGAACCTAAAGCTATGGCAGCTGCTGAGCAGTGAACACAACGACAGTCAGCTCAGAGGTACCTCTGCCCCAGCCCTAGCCCTGAAGGAGGGAGACAGTCCTTTCAGAAGACAAAATAAGTGACCTGATGTAAGCACACTGAGTCACCTCGAATTGTATCTGGTTTTGATACGCAACATGTTTCTTCTCAGCTCTGAGATCCCATCTCCCCAATTCCTTTCCATCTAAACCTCCTTGCTCCACCTTCACCCCACCCTCACCCCACTCCCGGGTCCGGCCACCTGATCACTTCAGGTTTTAGAAAAGGGAAGGGAGGCCCTGGCCGGTTGGCTCAGTGGTAGAGCGTCGGCCTGGCGTGCAGAAGTCCCGGGTTCGATTCCAGGCCAGGGCACACAGGAGAAGCGCCCATCTGCTTCTCCATCCCTCCCCCTCTCCTTCCTCTCTGTCTCTCTCTTCCCCTCCTGCAGCCAAGGCTCCATTGGAGCAAAGATGGCCCGGGTGCTGGGGATGGCTCTGTGGCCTCTGCCTCAGGCGCTAGAGTGGCTCCGGTCGCAACATAGCGACATAGCAAAGCCCCGGATGGGCAGAGCATCGCCCCCTGGAGGGCGTGCCGGGTGGATCCCAGTCGGGCGCATGCAGGAGTCTGACTGTCTCTCCCCGTTTCCAGCTTCAGAAAAGTGCAAAAAAAAAAAAAAGAAAAGGGAAGGGAGACCTGATAAGTGACAGCAGGGTGGCTTCATACAGAATGGCCCCTGGCTGAGAAGAGACTCTCGGAAGCACAAGGTGTCCAGCGAGAGGATTCCAACACAACCTACCAAGCAGGCAGGACATGCCTGCTACTTTAACTAGTAAGTTACTGCCTTCTCCGTTCTTGGCATTCATTATTACATGCAAAGGGTTTATTAAACGTTATGTGGACCCCAACTAAAATCCTAATTATGGACTAATTTGACCTGGAAAAGAGAGCTAGTATGTCCAGGAATCAACACTGCCTGGGTCGTGTGCCAGTGGTCCCTTGTCTATCACGAGGGTTAGGTTCCAGAATCCCGCGACAGGTGAAAATCCGAAGTAGCGACCTTATATTTATTTTATTATTTATATATATTTTAAGGCTTTATAAACTCTCCCCACACTCTTATAAACATTTCCCACTCTTATAAACACTTCCTATGCTCTTAAACACTTTTTACACTCTTAAACCTACGTAAAATCCTATGATATAGCAAAAAATCCACAATACAAAATTAGATATATACAATTTAAAAATCCATGATACAGTGAGGCCACGAAAAGTGAACCAAGACATGGCGAGGGACAACTATATTGGGCATAGCAGGGTTCACTGCCATTATGTAGTTAATCTGAAGAACGATGCCACGAGACAAGCAAAATTCCATTTTACAAGTAAGGAAACTGAGACTCAGAAAGGTTAAATATTTAGCCAAGGATCATCCAACTGGTTGGTCCAAATAAAACTCAGCTATATCTGACTCTGAATTACAATTCTGACTTATGATTTCTTTCAAGTGTCTACCTTAACCTAATTTAATGTAGCAACAGCAAATAAATAAATAACCTATTGCAACAAGAATTAAGAGTTACAAAAAGACACACTGTATTCAATTCATGCCATTCAACATTAATTTTTTTGTGGGCCATTCTGTGCCAAGTCCTATGCTAAGTTGGATAAAAACCAGTGAACATGGTCCTGGCCAGTTGGCTCAGCGGTAGAACGTTGGCCCGGCATCTGGAAGTCCTAGGTTCGATTCTGGTCAGGGCACACAGGAGAAGCGCCCATCAGCTTCTCCACCCTTCCCCCTCTCCTTCCCCTCTCTCTCTCTCTCTCTCTCTCTTCCCCTCCTGCAGCCAAGGCTTCATTCAAGCAAAGTTGGCCAGGGCACTGAGGACAGCTCCATGGCCTCTGCCTCAGGTGCTAGAATGGCTCCAGCCACAAAGGAAGCAACGCCCCAGATGGGCAGAGCATCGTCATGCCAGGTGGATCCCAGTTGGGCGCATGCAGGAGTCTCTGATTGCCTCTCCACTTCTAACTTCAGAAAAATATTAAAACACACACACACACACACACACAAAACAGTGAACAAGGCCTGGCCAGATAGCTTGGTTGGTTGGAATATCATCCTGAAGCATAGATTATCCTGAAGCACAGAGGTTGCCAGTTTGATCCCCAGCCAGGGCACATATAGGAGCAGCTTGATATTCCTGTGCTTGATATTCTTGTTATATGTCTCTCTCACCCTTCCTCTCTCACTAAAAAAATAATAATAATATGTATAATAAGCCAATAAATTAAAATTAATATTAAAAAACAAAAATAAACTACAGTGAACTGAACAGTCAAGAGCTTATACTGCAATAAGAAATACACCAAGCAAACAAGACAATTGCAGTGTTGTGTGATTAGTATCAGGAGAAGTCATTTTAATGAGACACCTTTTCTGTTCCTCCTTCTCCCCACCTCCTGCTCCTTCAGCTTCTGCTGACTCCAGAGGTTTAGGGAAGTCTGGGGTTACACATTTGGCTGACTCTGATAATCGCAAAACCTTTCAGATCAGCAAGTCCCACCAATGTCGGAGGGTTTTCACCCTCTCCAGTTTTCCCTCAAGGGTTCTAGTATTTTTACAATCAATTTTTAAAAAGCATACATGTACTAGTTTACTCAGAGTAAGAAGTAACTGAAACATTCATCCTCACCAGAGATTTTTCTAAATGCCATAATTCTGATCATCTTTAAGAACTAATCAAACCCTCCCAGATTTTCACCCCTCAGAATTAGCTGCTCCATGGACTGCACTCTCCTTTACTTAAATATCTGCGTTAATGCTTGAACTCTAGCTGGGTTCCTGTCTCCCCAGAGTATGAGCTCACTGCAGGTCAAGACCAAGTCTCACTCATATGCAACATGGGATCTCCACATGAGTAACCCCCAATACCAAGCAGAGACTGAGCATCCTACATAAATTTATTGAAATTAAATGATCAGAATTAATAATATTCAGATCTTTTACCCGATATTTGCCACTCAGGAGTTTATTTTGTTTCATTTTATAAAGCTCTAAAAAAATAACTATAATATGACCCATGGTGCCCCAGATTATGGTTCAAAATTTCTATCTGGAATATAATTCAGGTCCAAAACTTCTTGCTATGAATAATATACAAATCCATCTCTACACCTTTACTTCCTAACTTGGGGAAAGAGGAACAGAGTAAACACTGAATAAATATAGGAATTAGTGATTATAATAGAAAATGGTAAAAGGTAAAATTTTTAAAGATATCTCAACAAATATTTCCTTCTCACTTCCTCACCCATGGCTTGCACCATCCTCGGGTGGCTCCACAGTCTATCCCTGCAGCCTGCGTCTCACTGAACTATCTCCTCTCTCCTACCATTCTTTGTCTTTTTTTTTTTTTTTTGTATTTTTCTGAAGCTGGAAACGGGGAGAGACAGTCAGACAGACTCCCGCATGCGCCCGACCGGGATCCACCCGGCTCGCCTACCAGGAGGTGATGCTCTGCCCCTCTGGGGCGTCGCTCTGTTGCGACCAGAGCCACTCTAGCACCTGGGGCAGAGGCCAAGGAGCCATCCCCAGCGCCCAGGCCATCTTTGCTCCAATGGAGCCTCGGCTGCGGGAGGGGAAGAGAGAGACAGAGAGGAAGGAGAGGAGGAGGGGTGGAGAAGCAGATGGGCGCTTCTCCTGTGTGCCCTGGCCGGGAATCGAACCCGGGTCTTCTACACGCCAGGCCGACGCTCTACCACTGAGCCAACCGGCCAGGGCCCATTCTTTGTCTTTTTAATTTTTATTTATCGGTTTTAAGGAGAAACACTGCTTGTTGTTCCACTTATTTATGCTTTCACTGGTTGACTCTTGTCTTATATGTGCCCTGACTGGGGATTGAACCTGCAACCTTGGTATATCAGGATGATGCTCTAAACCAACGGAGCATCCCAGCCATGACTCCCGTTCTCTCTTGAACCTGTTCCAGTCAGCAATGAGATTTAACTTGTCAAGGTCACCAGTGGCCTCCATGTTGTCAAATCCTATTGTCAAGCCTTGATCCTTTTCTAATTTATTTTACTGACATTCAACAGAACTGTATACTCCCCTCCATCAGGAAACACTTTCTTTTCCTGCATGCCAGGACTCCATGCTCTCTTGACTTTCCTCCTGCATCAGTGGCTGTACCTCATCAGTCTTCTTTTCTGGGTCTTTCCAGAAATCCTTATCTTCCTACCTCTAAATGCTGGAGTGGCTGAAGGCTCAGACATTCTTCCTGAACTGCAAGTCCAAGGCATATTCAACAGCCTACCTGACATCTTCACATGGATAAATAATAAGCAATAAAATCACAACATGACTGAAATGGGTAACTTCATTTCTCCCTCCAACTCTTCTCTTTCAATTTTCCCCATCTCAGTAGATGACAACTCCATTTCTCATGCTGCTTAAGCTAAAACTCTTAGAATCACTGTGGTTAAAAACAGCTAGTTGCCTCTTGATATACATTCAGCCACACTTGCATTTGGTTGTGGCTCTGTAAGTAAGTTCTGGCCAAGGAGATGTAAGCAATGATGTGTGATGCTTTATGATCAAGTCCTTAAGGGATAGGAACATGTCTCCCCCTTTCCCTTTAGCCTCTTCCTGGTGACTAGGATGCGGCTGTTCTTGTGGGAGCTGGTGCATCCACCCTGGACTATAAGTTTGATGCATCTGAGGATGGTGGGCCACAAAACAGAATAACTGCTCCCCAGTAATCAGAGAATTACTAAACCAGCTCTCAACAACCTGTCCGGATTTTTACTTAAAAGAAATTTAGTGAGAACTTCCACAGCATAAAAAAGGACAAGAAAACCATGAAAAAGAACCAGTCAGAAATAAAAGATACACTAACTGAAATGAAAAATAATTTATAGGGAATCAAAAGTAGAGTAGATAGCCTGACCAGGTGGCGGTGCAGTGGATAGAGCATCAGACTGGGATGTGGAGAACCCAGGTTCGAAATCCCGAGGTCACCAGCTTGAGTGCGGGCTCATCTGGCTTGAGCAAGGCTCACCAGCCCGAGCTCAAGATCGCTGGCTTAAGAAAAGGATCACTCGGTCTGTTGTAGCCCCTCAGTCAAGGCACATTTGAGAAAGTAATCAATGAACAACTAAGATGCCACAACGAAGTACTGATGCTTCCCATCTCTCACCCTTCCTGTCTGTCTATCCCTATCTGTCCCTCTCTGTCACACACACACACACACACACACACACACACACACACACACACACACACATACAGAGTAGATAAAGCCCAGAATCAAATTAGCAATTTGGAATAGAACAAAGTAAAAAACACCTAATCAGAATAGAGAGAAAAAAAAAGAATACAAAAAAATGAAGATAGTATAAGGAGCCCCTGGGACAATATCAAGCATACAAACATTCAAACCCGAAGGGATTAGCAAGAAATAGTCAAGTGATGAAAAGCAAGGACCTACAACCAAGATTATTCTACCCAGCAAAGCTATCATTTAGAATTGAAAGACATAAATAGCTTCCCAGACAAGAAAAAGCTAAAGGATTTCATCACCACCAAACCAGTATTACATGAAATGTTAGAGTCTTCCTCAAGAGAAGAAAAAAAAATTGGAAATATGAATAATAAAATGGCAATTAATAAATACATACCAATTGAATTTTTTTTTTTAACAATTGAATCTTTTTATTTTCAGTGAGAGGAGGGGAAAGAGACAGACTTCCGCATGAGCCCTGACTGGGAGCAACCTGGCAAGCCCACTAGGGGGGCGATGCTCTGCCCATCTGGGCCAATGCTCTGTTGCAACCGGAGCCATTCTAGCGCCTGTGGCGGGGAGGCCATGGAGCTATCCTCAGCACCTGGGGCGAACTCACTACAATGGAGCCTTGGCTGCGGGAGGGGAAAAGAGAGACAAAGAGAAAGGAGAGGAGGAAGAGTGGAGAATCAGATGGGTGCTTCTCTTGTGTGCCCTGGCCAGCAATCGAACCCAGGACATCTACACACCCAGCCGACGATCTACCACTAACAATTGAATCTTAAATAAATAAATGAACAAGCAGAACAGAAAACAGACTCATAGATGCAGAGAACATTCTGATGGTTGCCAGACAGGAGGGGGTTAGAGGAATGGGTGAAAAGGTGAAGGGATTAAGAAGTACAAATTGGTGGTCACAGAATAGTCACAGGAATGTGAAGTACATTATAGGGAATACAGTCAATTAAATTCTAATAACTATGTCTGACCAGGCGGTGGCGCAGTGGATAGAGCGTCAGACTGGGATATGGAAGATCCAGGTTCGAGACCTCGAGGTCGCCAGCTTGAGTGCGGGCTCATCTGGTTTGAGCAAAGCTCACCAGCTTGGACCCAAGGTCGCTGGCTTGAGCAAGGGGTCACTCGGTCTGCTGAAGGCCCACGGTCAAGGCACATATGAGAAAGCAATCAATGAACAACTAAGGTGTCTCAATGAAAAACTGATGATTGATGCTTTTCATCTCTCTCTGTTTCTGTCTGTCCCTATCTGTCCCTTTCTCTGACTCTTTTTTTTTTTTTCCTGTATTTTTCTGAAGCCGGAAACAGGGAGAGACAGTCAGACAGACTCCCGCATGCGCCCACCAGGGGGCGACGCTCTGCCCACCAGGGGGCGATGCTCTGCCCCTCTGGGGCGTCGCTCTGCCGCGACCAGAGCCACTCTAGAGCCTGGGGCAGAGGCCGAGGAGCCATCCCCAGTGCCTGGGCCATCTTTGCTCCAGTGGAGCCTCGGCTGCAGGAGGGGAATAGAGAGACAGAGAGGAAGGAGAGGGGGAGGGGTGGAGAAGCAGATGGGCGCTTCTCCTGTGTGCCCTAGCCAGGAATCGAACCCGGGACTTCTGCACGCCAGGCCGACGCTCTACCATGAGCAAACCAGTCAGGGCCCCTTTCTCTGACTCTTTGTCTTTGTAAAAAAAAAAAAAAAAAAATTCTAATAACTATGTATGGTGTCATATGGATATGAGGTTTAACGGGATGATCACTTAGTAAGTTATATAAATGTCTAATCACTAGCATGTACACCTGAAACTACTATTAATATAAATATGGTATGTCAATTGTACTGTAAATGAAAAATAAAAAATGATTTATATAAAGGAAAAAGAAATGTAAGCTTCTATCCTGTTTAAGCCATTATCACGTTGGATGTCTCTGCTGCAGCAGCCATACCAAAATCCTAACAAGTATATAGAATATGGAAGCGGGAAGTAATCAACCTTAAGAGTATTCGTATGTGGCACTGCCTTAGGGATCAGCAGAGGCACAGATATTGCAGAAGAGAAGGCTGGTGACCCTTATTAGGCCACAATAAAACTTTGGTAAAACCTGTGACACCTTAGAAAACAGCCTGCCTGCTAACATGCCTTGTAATTCTAGGGGAACTGGTTGAACAGTTCAGAATTTGGGTGCTTATTGGCTTCTTGCCACTTTAAGAAGTCCCACAAGAATGAGACAGACTCAAGCTACAGCTTGCCAATGTGCATACAGAGATAAAAGGTAAGACAGATGTGCCTAAGGCATGTCCATGGTCTCCCGTCTAAGTTTCCGTAAAGCCTAGTAATTTGGGGCTAAGTAGGGTTGAGAAGCCACTCCTTTGGTATCCAGCAGGAAACAAGCTGGAGGAACTGTTCAGCCCAGGAAGGAATATTCTCCAATGACCTGGCCACAGAGGAAAACAGACACTGACAAACTGCCATAGAGGGCAAGGCACAAGAGAGCTCCTGCAAGAGGGCAGACCCAGGCTGCTAAGTCAGGGACCCCCACCACAACCACAGCACAGCACAGCCTGGCCGGAGCTGATGATGGCTACGGACCCCTGAGGGGCTGTACACCAACTCTTCCCTTTTCAAATGGGAGTTTTTCTTCTCATCATCCTATTCGACTCCTCCACAGCACATGGTAGGGAGGGGGATCATACTGTATTTTAATCTAAAGGTTCCTGGACTGTATGGGGTGAACAAAAGTAAATTTACAGTTGTGAGTATGCAAAACAGTGTATTCTTGTCTTCTTATTATTAATTATTGTATTATGTATTTGCATTACAACAGTAAACCTACTTTGTCCACCCCTGTATGCCACCCAGAGACTGAGGGTCGTGTCTCCTTTAAGAAGGTGCAGTGTGTTTTACATTTGGGAAAAAGGTTTCAGAAAAAAAGGCCTAGACTGTTCTCTCCATCTGACGGAAAGGAACTTCTAGCTGAATATACAGTTATCCAGTAAAAACTGTATTTCTCAGCTTCCTGTCAAGTAGCCATGGTCACCTGACTTAGGTTCTGGCCAGTGGGAGGTGAGCAGATGTGATCTGTGCAACTTCTAAGATGCGCCGCTAAAGAGAAGCATGACTTTGTCCCCTCTCCCCTCTTCCCTATGGCTAGAATGCAGCTATACAGGGGCTAAAAGATGGAAGCCATATACTAGGAGAGTTGATACAGTAAGACAGAAGGCACCCAGCCTCCTGATGAGCATAGAGCTGCCCCAGCCTCCTACCCAGACTTCTATTCAGAGAGAAATCAACATCCATCCATATAGTTCAGGCAGCGGCTGCTTCACATCTCCTCCGCTGCAATGGTTGACCCAATGATATCTCAACGCAAACAGCCATGCTCAACTTGTTTTCCACGCCTACAGCCTCCCCATCGCCCAATCCCATTGGCTCTACCCACAAACTATCCCGCCATCTATCATCTGACCCTCCCTCCCCTTCTCCGCCACTGACCCTCGTCCTGTAATGGCCTCCTAAGCTTTCTTTCTGCTTTCACTCTTTCCCCTTGACTTATTCTCTTCACAGCAGCCAGAGTGACTCTTTTAAAACACAAACCAGAAAGTAAACCCCATGAAAGCAAGGACTTCTGCCTGCTTGTTCACAGATATATCCTTGAGATCCAGAACAATGATGGGCATATACGTATTTCACCAAATATAAGATGTCTCTGATTGTAAGCTGTGTATTTTTTGCACAACCAAGAAAAAAAAATACTGCCCATTCAACCACAACAAAATACCTTAACAATACACCAGGACAGAGAGGTCATCAGTTACACTAGCCTCTCACCGCTCTGAAATTTCTTTCTAAGGAATGTGGAGTGTCTTTGACCTTCAGTTGGCTTGTCTGAGTGTGAAAGGCAATCCTTCTAATTGTATGTTCACTTTCAAAATGTGACACAGTTTCAGAGACTTGTGGGTTGCTGCCTGTCTGAAGTTCCCTAATGCACTTGGTTGTTGCTTTGCAATAAAATATGAAATTGTGACCATTCCTTTAAGGACAAACATTTTCTTTACCAACTTCAAATTGACACCCCACTGCTGTTTTCATTCCTCTCGGAGTACAGAGTACGAAGTAATATTTGTTTCCGCCGCTGATCAAAGCGTAATTTGTTTGAATGTACTTAAAATGGCAACTAAATTAAATACACATAACATTCAACTGAAGGGGCAATAATGTGAACAGGTACAACCAGGTTCGCACATAAACAGGAAATGACAGCTATGTCACAACTGCCGCCTGGCGAATGGTTAGTACACCCTCTTAAAAGATGCATCCCAATTTCAAAGATGTTGAAATGTAGGGAGAAAAACAGGGGTAGGGGTGTTTTAGAATTGACTGAAACCCAGTTATAAGAACTCAGCAATTTTTTGCTGAAAAAGTTGATAGCTTTACCTCCTGCCATTGTGCCCTTGCCCAAGGTTTACACTGGTTCCCGCTGTTCCCTGCACCTGGGGACACTCTTCCCCCCACATGACTCTCTGTTGCCTTGAAATTTCAACTCACAAGCCGCCTCCCAAAATTGCATACACTCCACACACCATACGGCTCTCCACGCCTTTGGCTGACTTGTTCTCCACAGTACAAATCACCAAACCTGAGATGTACAGTGTATGTTTGTTCATCCTGTCTCCTCTGACTAGAACGAAACTCCATGCAAGCAGAGCTCAGGTGATGTCTGACGTGCAGCAAGGAAACAGTAAATGTCCTTGAATGAACTACGTAGACTGCGATAGGCTTACCATGAAAGCTGGACCGCCCACTAGTGGGCGGTAGGGACCAGGTTGACCAGCACTGCAAAAATGGGCGGTTTTTATAAAAAGTTTGACGACCCCTGACGTAGAGGAAGACATCTCCACCCTAGACACAGTACAAAGTGCCTTGTGAGAAAATGCACTCTTCTCTGAGCAAAGGCCTGGAGACCCAAGGGCCCTGGTCAGAAGTCTTTCTGTCTTCTGCCCCTACAAGAGCAGAGGGCTATCTATCTGATGAACTCCATCCACCCTTAGCAACAGCGTGGGCTTCCACTTCCCATCTCAAAAAGAACAATAAAAGTGCTGTGGACGGTACAACTGGCTCAGGTTGTTTCTGGTTGGGCAGTAGTTTAGTAAAGAGATCAGGAACCAGGCTCCGGATTAGCATACAGGTTCCACAGTTTACTAGCTGTGTGCCTCATTATCGTATCTTTAAAATGGAATAATACCAGCCTCGCTGAGCAGGTTAACTGCTTAGCACATATTAAGAGCTCAATAAATGTCGGCTGATACCATTATCATTCTCTGTCTCTTGGGTGAAACAAGGAAAAGGAGTAAAGAAGGAGACTGGGAGGCGACAGCTCACAATCCTACCAGGCTTGAAGAAGACTCCAGTTTACAAAGTGGTGGTAGCAACTCTCTACTGGGAAAAGTGAGCTTAGGTTCCAAGGTCTATCCCAAAGAAAAAGGTCAAAAAGATGTAGATGTTCTCCAGGGGTAAGGATCTCCACGATGGCTCATCTGTCAATGGTCCAAACGACTCATCTGCATTCCCCAAAATCTGCTCCTTATCTGGAATTCCTGATTCCTCCCCCAATCTATCCTTCTCCCAAGCCAGAAACCCAGGACTCAATTTTTCTCTACTCCTTCCCCACCCCCACCTCCTTCACATCTAACTGATCATTCTAAGCCAGTTAACTTAGATCAGTGGTAGTCAACCTGGTCCCTACTGCCCACTAGTGGGCGTTCCAGCTTTCATGGTGGGCGGTAGCAGAGCAACCAAAGTATAAATATAAAGATAGATTTAACTATAGTAAGTTGTTTTATAAAGATTTATTCTGCCAAACTTAGCGAAAATCCGACATAAAGTACTTGGTAAGTAATTATTATTATATGCTTTAACTTGCTGTAACTCTGCTTTATAAATTTTACAAAGTAAAGTTACTTCCCTACTTTATAAATCACCATTACTGTGGAACCGGTGGGCAGTTAGAAAATTTTACTACTGACAGAGATACAAAAGTGGGCGGTAGGTATAAAAAGGTTGACTACCCCTGACTTAGATTCTGGCTATTTCTAATGTCTGCCCTCCTCCATTTCCACTGGTCACTCCCTGAGAGCAACAACAACAGCCTCCTCGTTTGTCTCCAGCCTGCACCCAGCCACCTTCTTCCGACTCACTTTCTACGCCTTTGTCAACCATCTTTCTAATCCCTTAAGACCCCTCAAAGGCTCACTACAGTCTTGAAAGTTCAAACTCCTGGGCACTTCTGCTCTGGCTCCCACAGGCAAAATCCTGTCTCTGGTCCCACTACTGCTCACTTTTCTGAGCTCCCCAGAGTCACAGCCAGTTCCAAGAGCCCTTCCCCCTGGCAACTTCTGCTCAGCATAAACACCAGTTATTCTTATAAGTCTCCACTAAGACATTGCCACACCAGGGGTTCATTCTTGTTTTTTTGTTGTTTTTTTTTTGGTTTTTGTTTTTGTTTGTTTTTTTTCCTGAAGCTAGAAACAGGGAGAGATAGTCAGACAGACTCCCGCATGCGCCCGACCGGGATCCACCTGGCACGCCCACCAGGGGCAACGCTCTGCCCACCAGGGGGCGATGCTCTGCCCCTCCGGGGCGTCGCTCTGCCTGCCACTACCAGAGCCACTCTAGTGCCTGGGGCAGCCCAGAGGCCAAGGAGCCATCCCCAGCGCCCAGGCCATCTTTGCTCCAATGGAGCCTTGGCTGCGGGAGGGGAAGAGAGAGACAGAGAGGAAGGGGGGGGGGTGGAGAAGCAAATGGGCGCTTCTCCTATGTGCCCTGGCCCGGATTCGAACCCGGGTCCCCAGCACGCCAGGCCGACACTCTACCGCTGAGCCAACCGGCCAGGGCTGTTTTTGTTTTTGTTTTTGCTTTATAATGTCTTGTGCATACTTCCACAACAGGCCCTAAGTGACCTATACTGTTCGGTGGCATGCTCATCTATCTTCATCTCTACCTACCCCTCCCCCAGTTAAATTATAATTTCTTTAAGAAAAAGGGCTCTTTCTCCTAAACTACCTAACACATTGCTAGGAATATACAGCATCTTTTTACAAAATGTCTGTTGAGTGAACAATCCTGGAGGGGAGTGATGAGAGTCGGGACCAAAAAAAGCCTACAAATCGGATCATGTCATGAATGCATTCATGAAAAACAGCACTTCTATAGAAAAACTATGCAGACCATGCATGTTAGTAAGGTTTTTATATAGAAGCTGTGATGAATTTATTGCCAGTTGTTAAGCAGTAAAATATAGTAAAAAGAGCTTTCAGATTAGGAACGCTGGATCTGAATTCCAACTCCATCGCTTCTAAGCCAGGTCGCTATGGACACATCACTTAACCTAAATCTCAGCTGCCTCACCTGTAAAATAAGGGAAAGTGAAGGACCTTCTTGACTGCACTGTTTTATCAAACAAGATAGTGGCTGTCAAGTGCACGGGCACAAAGCAGACTTCTAAAGCTGTTGATGTCGGTCCCTTTCCACTTACAGAGCACAACTGAAAAGTCCTAGGTCACCTATTCTACCTTTGAGAAACTTAACACTCTTCTAAAACCTTGACCACACCCTAAAGCCCTGCCAGCCATCTTGAAGATGAACTAGGTCATAAAGATTGAACAACAAAAAAAACCAAATCATTTCAATGCAATCTCATCAGCAGCACAGCTGAAAAAACCTGCCTTACTCATAGCATCATTTTGGTATAGGAAAAACAACACACGAGCAGGGTACAGAATGAATATAATGTAAATAATGACGCTGTGGAATGTAGACTCCGGAAGGGAATGAACTTAGTCATGGATCTGCTCTATAGCGCCATGAACTCTACATATAACAAGCAGCAATGATGTTGATGAAGTGCTCTACTTAGAAGGCACAAGAAGAAAAGTACAAGAACTCAAGGTGATCTAGGAGAGAGACCAAAATGTGCTGGAATGAACAATTTTCTAGAGCTACCAATCTGGTTATACCAGCCTCTATTTTTCATGAACTATATTCTTGTACATTTTCATTTTGTTAAAATGTGAAACTCTCCCTTACCTAATTACCTATCTTAGATGGAAATATCACTGTCTTGCCTGTTTTCACCCTGGATGTACGTCTGAATTTTCAGTAACATAAGTCTATTATTTTCTAACCAAAAGAACATCACCTACCCTATCTGTGACAAAAGTTCCCACCAATAGAGTAACAATACAAAGGCAAAAACTTTGGAAACGTCTGTTGAGAACTGCCCACTTAATCCCAGAATGAAAAGAAAATAGATTAAAAAAAAACAACCATAAGATTTTTGCCCCCCAAAAAATTTGTTCTAGGTTCTACTGAGAGTAAAATAGCCAGTTATTGAACTATCCCTTTGTGTTCAGGACAACTAATTTGTTGAATGTAATTTTATATTGACCTTATATTAGTAAATCAAATTTCCCATTTATTTTAATATTCTGTTGACCATGAAAAATGCTTTTATATCTCCTCCATAACGATTACATTTGTCCTTATATGGTCACAGAAAAGTGAGACCGTCTTCAAGGACTGGATAAAGTGAAGAGCCACAGTTCAAATATACAGTATCTTTAACTGGTCTGTATGCTTGACTGGTTTGAAAACAATTTCTTGGTGAAAACTCAAATATGTAAAAACTTCTAAACCAGAGACAATTTAGAATATGTAAAAATAAAATAAAATAAAAGGACTACTGAAAAACATAAACTCTTTACGTTAAGAGAAATTACTACTAGAAATAATCATAAAGAAAAACAAAAGAGGGTGACACTTCTAAGAACTACATAAAATAAAGTGCCTCCAAGGGTAACTCAGATAGCTCACATTTGGATAAAAGAAACTGGTTCAATATTCTTCTCATTTAAGATTGCATTCCTGATGTATTTGAGAGAACAGAGTCTGGAACACAAAATAGGCAATCCTGACTTTCCAAACAGCCAAGTATCAAAACCAGCAAAATTATTTGCTTCATTTCCTACCTGACCCTTAACCCACCATTTGCATGCCCCATCCCTAGAGAGTTTTAGCCCCAAAGTAAACATACTGACTACTCCGTAGCTAAAACTGAAGCACTGTCCTTTGATAGTACAACCAACCTGACTGGTGACTACTTTCACCATCCTGTAGGGAAGTTTTATACGAACTAGTGGAAGAAATCGGTAGGTAGGTAGAAGAGAGTGAGGCCAGCAGGGGTCCTAAGAGGGAAGCTCCCAATTTGAGAAAAGGAGAAATTCTTTGTACCCCAACTGCCACTGTTTTCATGACAATCTTATTAAATAACCTTTAAAACATCAAGAAAGGGATTTGTAAGACTCACTTTAGAAACGTAACGGGGGCAGTTTACAAAGCCATTGGCTTGTTGTTCTGCGTCTCCTACAGCAAAACCAAATTTGAAAGGGACAAAACCTAGAAAAAAAGCTGAATTAAAGAGAAGTACGCCAGAAGTCATTAGTGGTCTGTTAAATTATTAGAATTTAACTGGAATTCACTAAGCACTTAAGCAGATACATATTTCGTTAAATGTCAAATCTGTCTGCAGGCCACCCTCAAACACAAACGTATGTCTAATGAACTTATACAGTGAAATAGCCACACATACTTGGGTTTTCAAATACTCCCTTTAAAAAACACACCCATACATTCTGGTTTCATCCAAAGTTATTCTTTAAATCTCTGCAGTAAGGCACGAACGCACGCGCGCGCACACACATTTAACTTAATGTAAATATAGCCCGTCTTGCTTAAATGCCCTGGAGAAAAGAATGTACGCCTCCCTATGCTCTCTTCTTCAGACCCTAAAAGACTCGAAAAGAAGCAAATGGAGTTCAGAATGAAAAAGGAAGGCAAGGAATACAGAATACAACCGGAGACCCTCTCAGGGACTCATTTTATTCTTGCAAAATGTCATCTCCGTTCCCTCCCGAAGCCCACAGACCAGGCACCATTGACGCAATATCATCCCTGTCCAAAGGGCCAAAGAGTTGCCAACTAATCTCCCAAGGTGTCTCCCAACCTCCTCACCTCATCAGCGCTCAGCTCCTCCATCGCTTTCCTCTTAATGGTGAAAGGCGTTCGGGAGAGATCCTTCTGTTCTGGAGACCAGGGCGGGAGGAGGGTGGAAGGTGTCCGTAGGGCTCTCTGGTCCCCCGAATGGGGGAGGTTTCAGAATTGCATAGTCAGAGGTTAAAAAATAAGAACACGAGAGGCACTGAACTGCCTTGGCGTCGGTCACTCCAATCGCCCCAGAGACTGCTACAGCTGCTGCTCGTACCCTGAGCAGCCTCTTCTGGCCGCCACTGCTGCTGCTACAGGGTTACCTTAAGGCGCCACTTACTACCCTCTCTGCTGCCCAGGTTACCCAGGCTGGGGAGCTTGTTCTCCAGCTCGTCTCGTGCCCCCAGCCCGGTGTGTCTTCGTGGTGGTGGCAGCGGCGCGGCAGCTGCGCTTCCTCCAGCAGATCCTGCTCTCCTTCCTAACCTTTATCCCCGGCGGGAACAGTTCGACTGCAGAGTGGATGCCCCGCGGTAGGACGACCCCACAGCCGCCCAGGCAGAGCCCAGCACTGAAGGGGGAAGCCCCTCCCCTCCCAAAGCAGGCCGGCCACGCCCCGCCTCCACGCCAGAGCCCGGGCAGAGGGGAGGAGGAGGACGGGACTCGCGATGCTCCGGCTGAAAGAGTAAATCCTCCTACCCGTCCACCCCTACTCTTACCCCCTCGCCCCACCAAGTATTATTCATCAAAACAACAGGGCGGCCATCTTTGAAAGGGATCACGTGACCCCCGCCAGGGAGGCGGGGCTTCTGGCCTCAGGACGAGGCAGCCAATAAGCCGCGGGCGTCGCGCCGCTGATTTCCTCTCGCCCGTGTCTCCTCCCGCCTGCGCACCCTCCCCTCCCCCTCGGGAGCGCGAGGCGGGGGGAGGGGCGAGCGGGCTGCGGGAAGGCGGGCTGGGCGCGGGGCGGCGCGGTGCCATGGCGACGGCGCGGGGGTGCGGGGCGCGGCGGACTGGGTTCAGGTAGGATTCGGGGAGGGCTACGCTGGCGGACGAGGTCGGAGGCCACGAGGCCCTGCAACGTCGGGAAGATCCGCCAGAAGGGGACTCCGGCCCGCCAGCTGGCGACCCCAGCGCCTCCGTTGTTCCCAGGCGCTTTGCTTTTTAGCCGCTCGCAAACGCGTGAGTCGCCACGATGCTGCCGAGAAGTGGAAGAAAACGGAATGCATCTCCTTTTGTGGGACGAGTGATCTCCAACTCACTGACAGCTCACGTTCTGAAAACGTCTTTCTACTTTTCCAGCTCTGCAGAGAAACCCCCCTTTGGAAGAGAACTCGACGAACACAAGTAGAACTCCATCTCACATTACTTTGGAGAGAGAGTTTCTGATTGTGTGTGTGTGTGTGTGTGTGTGTGTGTGTGTTCCAAAGTGATGGGAAAATATGAAAGTGTAAATGGGTGACACCCGGAAAACTTTGAAGTGGGGACCCATCTACAAGGAAGACTTCGGAGTCAATGGAAAGAAACCGTCCTCAGCTAGACAAGAATACAATTTTTTTAAAATTGGGATGTAATTGACTTCATCATTAGTTTGAGGTGTACAGCATAATGATTTGCCATAAGTATATGTTGTGAAATGATCACCACTGTAACTTTAGTTAACATCTATCACCACACGTGGTTATAATTTTTTTTCTTGTGATGAGAACTTTTAAGAATTGTGCTCAGCAACTTTCAAATATACAGTACAATTTTGTTAACTCTAATACCCATTCTGCACATCACATCCGAGGACTTACCTTACAACTGGAAGTTTGTACCTTTGACCACCTTCATACATTGCACACACACACACCCTCCTCTGGCAACTACTATTCTGTTCTCTGAAGAATACAAGTATTTTCTAATATACAGATCTGAATTGATCAGTCAACATAACAGTATCATATAATTCCTGGCTTTGCCACATACGAAGAATATACTGTATTAGATGGTTTACTAAACCATAATTTAAAGATTGCATTCCAGAATGAAAAGTTTGTTGGAGTTTTTTTTGTTTTAATTTTTTTGTACTGGCTGAAAATATTGATAGTAACCTGACAGAAAGATATTTAAGGAATTTGTGAGTAAAATTAGACCACTGCTGGCTTTGCATATTATCTGCTCTCCAGAAAAGGAATTCTGTGTAAGCCAGAATTTGGACTCCTGGTGACATTGATGTTAATATGTTCACTTCTTTTTTTGAACATGTTACTGTCATATAATTCACATACCGTACAATTCACCCATTTAAAGTGTACGCTGACCAGTGTGTTCACAGAGTTGTCACTTGTACTTTTGATGTAATACATTCACTAGTAGAAGGCACATTTAATATTTGTCTTAGTTTGGACTGCTATAAGAGAATAACATAGACTGGGTTACCTAAAAACGAAAATTTATTTCTCTGTTTTGGAGGCTGGTAGTACAAGATCATAGTGCCAGCATGCTCTGGTCTTGTGGGAACCCTCTTCCGCCTTGCAGGCTGCTGACTTCTCTTTGTGACTGAGGGTCAAGATAGGATGCAAGTGCTCTAGTAAGTCTTATAACAGCACTGATCTCATTCATGAGTACTCAACCCCTATGACCTCATCTAATCCTAATTGCCTCCCAAAAGTAATACCATCACACTGGGGGAAGAGGAGAGGGTTTCAACATATGAATTTGGGAAGGGGGACACAAACATTCAGGTCAGTTCATAACAATATTCGATTATAAGAAATTTCACCTAACCAGGTGATGGCACAGCAGATAGAGCATCCATCTGGGATGCTGAAGATCCAGGTTCGAAACCCCCAGGTCGCCGGCTAGAGTGTGTACTCGCCAGCCTGAGCACAAGGAAACTGGCTTGAGCGTGGGATCATAGACATGATCCTATGGTTGCTGGCATGAGCAGAAAGTTCACTGGCTTGAGCCCAAGGTCACTGCTTGAGCAAGGGGTCAGAGGCTCAGCTGGAGCTCCTGAGGTCAAGGCACGTATGAGAAAGCAATCAATGAACAACTAAAGTGCCGCAACTACGAGTTGGTGCTTCTCATCTCCCATTTTGTCCCTGTCTCTCTCTCTCTCTCTCTCTCTCTCTCTCTCCTTCCCTTCCCTTCCCTTCCCATCACTTAAAAAATAAATGAGTCAGACCACATCATTCACCTGTGCAAAATCCATCAGTGATGACCCATTGTTCATTGAATGAAACTCAAGCTCCTTATCATGACCTGTAAGATCCTATGGCATTTGGTCACCTCTGCTTGTCTTGCCTCACCTATACCACACTGCCCTTCTCCTGGGCTTCAGCCTCACCGCCCTTCACTCTTCAGTTAGAGAAGCTCTTTCCCTTCCCAAAGCCTTGGTACTCTGTCTTCTCTGCCTGATAAACTCTTCCCCTGGCTTTTTATATGGCTGGTTCCTTCTTATTCTTTAGATTCGGGCTCAAATGTTATTTCCTTTATGCATTAACTCGTTTAACAAACTTTTATTGAGCACTTTGCATCTTAGGCCCTTTTCCAGGTGTTGAGGATACCACATGCATATTTGTTTGGGTCCTCCAAGTAGCACACACCCAGAGAGAATTAGACATGTAAGAGATTTATTTGGGGAAATGCATGTGAAAGACAAAGGTTAGAGGAGAAGGTGGGGAGAGACTTCAGGGTTGATACTGGTCTGCTACCAGTGAAAGGAGAGGGGGAAGGAAGGAGCATCGGGTGGAAAGAGTCTGCAGGGAATTCTAAAAAAGTGTTTGGCCAAGCCAGTGGATGTCCTGAAGTCAAAGTTTTCCATTAGAGAAGTGTCACCTCCTGCAGGAATGGGCTTGAATCCACTGTAGTGGATCCAGAGGGAAAACAGCCAGAGTCATCTGTCCACTACACTCCCCTCAGCAGGATATCTGAGTGTTCACCTGGAATGAACACTGGCATGTCAGGAAGAACCACATCTTATTCCTTTTGTTTCCATGGAGGAGAGAGAACCTGAACCACTTCCAACTTCACACTACCATCTAAACTCCCTCTTCCCCAGGATAGGAGGAATGACATAGTTGACTGTTGAATTTGAAGTAGGAACTGAGTGTGTTAGACTAAGTGCCATCTGGTTTTTCTCTCTGATACCCTACCTACTTGCCTGGAAATTCTGGTCTACTCTCCTGGCTAAAACGAGCTAACTGGGGCAGGCTATGTGTCTGTGGGGAAAGCTCTGGTTGCCAACTGTGCCATTGACTAGTTAAGAATGTATTTCTTACTTAGGGATGAAGTATTAGCTCATTTTATTAGTAATAAAGTTTTGTTTTTTTTTAATCTCAACTTTTCTGTCCCTGGGTCATATTTCTCAACAGGTTCCAAATCGAGAACCTCCACCCCGGCTCTGAAAAATCCCATCACAGCTATGAAGAAGGTAGCTAATGGCCACATACCCAAGGGGCTTACGTGCTAATGATGACCACTTACTCTAAAGTCCCCCACCGTTCTCCATCATTCTTTTATCATATTCCCTGTTTAGTTCTTTCATGGCACTTATCAAAATCTGAAATAATTTCATTGGCTTGTTTACTTGTTTATTCCCTTTCCACAGTGCCTCCAAGAGAATGTAAACACTTTGAGGTCAGAGGCCTGGTCTATCTGGCTTATTGCTGAAACTCTGGTACCTAGAAAAGTGCATGACTATTCAACAACCATTTATTGAGCACTGACTGGGTACAGAGGTGTAGGAGTAAAAAAAACAAACACAGAGATCCCTGTCCTCACAGAGCTTACGTCCACTGGAGGAGGAAGACAAGAAGTAAATAAATAAACAAGTGGTATATTATATTCAAAGGTAATAAATGCAGTAGATTAAAATAAACTTAAGAAGGGGACTAATGCTGAAAATGGGTGTTTCCATTTTAAAATAGGGTGGTCAGCCTGACCAGGCAGTGGCACAGTGGATAGAGTGTTGACCTGGGACACTGAGGACACAGGTTCAAAGTCCTGAGGTCACTGGCCTGAGCACAGGCTCATTTGGCTTGAAAGCAGACTTACCCACTTGAGTGCAGGGTTGCTGGCTTGAGTGTGGAGTCATACACATGACTCCATGGTCACTGGATTGAGGCCAAAGATCACTGGCTTGAAGCCCAAGGTCGCTGGCTTGAGTAAGGGGTCACTGGCTCAGTTGGAGCCCCCTGGTCAAGGCACGTATGAGAAAGCAATCAATGAACAACTAAAGTGCCACAACGAAGAATTGATGCTTCTCATCTCTTCCCCTTCCTGTCTGTCTCTGTCTCTCTCTCTTGCTAAAAATAAAAAAATAAAAAAAAAAATAAGGTGGTCAGAGAAGACCTAACTGAGCAAGTGACATTTGAAAAAAGACCTGAAGGGAGTGCAAAAATGAGCCACATGGACATTGAGGGACAGCACTGGCAGCAGAGGGAAGACAAGGCCCAGGGGCAGCAACAGTCTGGCAGGTGGTCAGTATGGCCAAAGCAGAATGAGTGTTAGGGCAAGTATGGTGACACTTATGGCTTTTTACTCTAAGATGGGAGCTGTTGGGGAGTTCTGAACTGAGGAGTGACCTGAGCTCCCTATGTTTTACCAGCATCACTCTGACTGCTGTGTTGAAAATAGAGGGAAGGGGAATAAGAATAGAAAGACTGAGATCAGTTACGTTAGAGGTGCAGTGACCTAGGGAGAGGCGCGAGGGGCTCAAACCAAGGTGGCAGCAGTGAAGGCAGGGAGCAGTGGCTGGATTCTGGATATATTTTGATGGAAGAGTTAACAGAATTTGGGAGTGGAGCATGAGAATTATAAAAACAAAAAAGTCAAAGATGACTCCAACTCTTAATAGAAAGATGAAGTTGCCATTCATTGAGATGGAAAGACCTATGAGTGGAGTAGACTCTCAGGAGAAAATAAGTTCAGCTTGGGGGATATTGAGTCTAAAATTTTTACTAGACAAAGTACAGATGTCAGGTAGACAACTGGATATATAGGTCTGGGGTTCAGGAGAGGGATCCAGACCAGGGTCATCAACTGAGCATCTTTGATGCACAGATGACATTTAAAGTCATGAGATGGGGTGGGATTACCATAGGAGTGATTATAGCAAAGATGAGGACTCCAAACTGATCTTAAGGCCCACAACAAGCAAGAGATGGTAAGCCCTGGCCAGTTGGCTCAGTGGTAGAGCATTGGCCTGGCGTGCAAGAGTCCCGGATTCGATTCCCAGCCAGGGCACACAGGAGAAGCGCCCATCGGCTTCTCCACCCCTCCCCCTCTCCTTCCTCTCTGTCTCTCTCTTCCCCTCACGCAGCAAAGGCTCCATTGGAGCAAAGTTGGCCTGGGCGCTGAGGATGGCTCTGTGGCCTCTGCCTCAGGCGCTAGAATGGCTCTGGTTGCAACAGTGTGATGACCCAGATGGGCAGAGCATTGCCCCCTGGTGGGCGTGCTGGGTGGATCCCAGTCAGGCACATGCGGGAGTCTGTCTGACTGCCTCCCCGTTTCCAACTTCAGAAAAATTAAAAAAAAAGAAGCAAGAGATGGTAAAGGAACCAGCACAAAGGACCAACAGGACTGGCCTTGGAGTTGGAGAAAAACCAGGTGACTGAAATGTTATGTAAACAAAGTGTTTAAAGAAAGAAGGAATGACCTACTGTTTCAAATGCTCCTGATAGGTCATGTTAGATGAAGACTGTGTGTTAGCAACAAGCAGTTCTTTTGTAACCCTGAGAGCAGTTTTGTGGAGTGATGAGTCAGGAACCTGATCAGAGTGTATTTCAGAAAGGATGAAAGTATAGACAACTCTCAGAGAAAGAGAAATGGGGCATGCACTGGAGGGAGAAGTTGGTAAAAAGTGTTTTGTTTTTAAGACTGGGAAAAATAATATAATATATCCTGCATGTTAATGGGATTTATTAGTAGTGAAGAAAATTTTGAAAATTTATGGTATTTGTAGAAATAATAACAACAACACTGTTAGACTGTGTATCCTATTGGTGTCTTCTTTGAATTCTTTACCTTCTAAGAAGTATGTCCTTATCTCATAAATTGGGAAAGGAGATTTCCTCTTGAAAATGGTAACAATTTTCTTCTAACATATAAGCTTTAAGGACTAGGTCTTGTTTGCTATTGCTGTTGACTTGAGGTTAGCCATTTTCTAAATTTTTTTAAAATTATTTTTATTTATTCATTTTAGAGAAGAGAGAGAGAGAGAGAGAAGGGGGAAGAGCAGGAAGCATCAACTCCCATATGTGCCTTGACAGGGCAAGCCCAGGGTTTTGAACCGGGGACCTCAGTGTTCCAAGTCGATGTTCTATCCACTGTGCCACCACAGGTCAGGCCATTTTCTAAATTTTTAATGTTCTCTTTGAATAAAACGATGCAGCCTGCCTGTGAAGGAATACCTACTGTGTTACAACTGCCTCGTTGGTGACTCTGTGTGGTTTCCAGCTATAATCAGAGGTCATGCTTGTGATTGACTTAACCTGTAATAAATGTTAACTACAGTACTTGAAATTTGTCTACTCTGACTCTTACTTGTGCTTACAATTCAGAATTCCTCTTGCTTGGAGTAGGATTTGATTTCTTTAGGGGTACACAGTTATGCCTAATGTCTGGGGTTGTTTGATGCACTTAGCAGATGTGGTTGCCAGGGCTGCTAACTCAGTCTCTCACGTACTCTTGCATGCGGTGACCACTTAGTTAAAGCCTACAGTGGGCAAAGCATTGTGCTCGACACAAAGAGGAACTGGTGAATAAGAACACACAAGGTATTACCCTACTCATAAGATACTCACAGTCAAGGAGACAGATAAAATACATACAGAACTATGATACATGGTAGAAAGTGCTAAATGCCAGAAAAGAAATTCAAGGAAAGTACGCAGTGGTAGTCAACCTGGTCCCTACTGCCCACTAGTGGGCATTCCAACTTTCATGGTGGGCGGTAGCGGAGCAACCAAAGTATAAATAAAAAGATAGATTTAACTATAGTAAGTTGTTTTATAAAGATTTATTCTGCCAAACAGCGAAAATCCGAAATAAAGTACTTGGTATGTAATTACTATTATATGCTTTAACTTGCTGTAACTCTGCTTTATAAATTTTATAAAGTGAAGTTACTCCCCTACTTTATAAATCACCATTACTGTGGAACCGGTGGGCGGTTAGAAAATTTTACTACTGACAGAGATACAAAAGTGGGCGGTAGGTATAAAAAGGTTGACTACCCCTGCCTTAGAGGAATCCAAAGGAAAAGCGATCATTACTCCTGGTTCAGAGGACATAGCTCTGACTCACTGCAGCAGGAATGTATTCTGAAGGAAATCTACCAACAGCCTTACAACGATCGTCATTCCCCCACTTTTTTTTGTTTGTATTTTTCTGAAGTTGAAAATGGGGAGGCAGTCAGACAGACTCCTGCATACGCCTGACCAGGATCCACCCGGCATGCCCACCAGGGGGCGATGCTCTGTCCATCTGGGGCGTCGCTCTGTTGCAACCAGAGCCATTCTAGTGCCTGAGGCAGAGGCCATAGAGGCATCCTCAGCGCCCTGGCCAACTTTGCTCCAATGGAGCCTTGGCTGTGGGAGGGGAAGAGAGAGACAGAGAAAAAGGAGAGGGGGAGGGGTAGAGAAGCAGATGGGCGCTTCTCCCTGGCCAGGAATCAAACCCGGGACTCCTGCACGCCAGGCCGACTCTCTACCACTGAGCCAACCGGCCAGGGCCTCCCCCACATTTTAAAACATGATCATTGGGAGATGACGTCAGAGTAATGGCGGGGTAGGAAGCGATACCGATAAATCTCCCCCAAAACTCAACAAGATCTTCAACCAGAAACAGAAAAACCTATACTTGGAGCTTCCAGATGCTTCGCAATACACCCAAAGGTATGATTGAGTGAAAAATTGGCTAAATATATAACCAAACCCCGAAGGAAATAGGGAGTAAGAAATGCTCCGCCTTCCTCACTAACCTAAACAGGGCGGCTTTCTCTGGTAACTGTGAATATAGAAACTGAGGCGGGCAAAGGGGGTGAATACAAACGGCCGAACCAGGCTGTGGCACGGAGATCCAAGCCGAGGAAAATCTGATCCTGTGGCAACCCGGGCAATACAAGCTAACACTCGCGCCAAACCCAAACAAAGAAAGACAAGCGGCGTGGCCATTTTACCCGGTCTCCTGGTTGGTGCGCAGTTAGTGGGCGAGAGATTTCTTCCTAGGCCCCGGGAGTCAGTGCCCGTGTTGCCCCACGGAGAGGCAGGGTCAGAGGCCTTTCTGTGGGCCGAGGGCAGAGTCTCTGGGCAGCCCCAGCGCCCTGGGAAAGCCACGCACGGGAGGGAGTGAGAACTAATTCCAATGGTGGAGATTTTCCGTGCTGCTGGGGGTTTCACTCAGAGGGAAAGCGGCCGGCCTCATATCCTGGTTTGCGCGCGCAGATAAGGAGTGAGCGATTCCTCCGAGTGCCTCGGCAGTGCGCGCCCGTGTCATCGCACAGAGGAGCAGAGTCAGGGGCCTTTGTGTGGGCCAAAGCGGAATCTCGGGCCGCCCAAGCGCCTTGCAAAAGCCGTGCACGGGGACGGAGCGAGACTCAATTCCAACGCTGCAACTTTTCCCTGCAGTCGGGAGTTTCACTCAGAGCGTGAGACTGCTGGCCGGATATCCTGGTCTGTGCGCGCAGCCAGTGAGTGAGAGTTTTCTCCAAGCGCCCCGGAAGTGGGCACCCGCTTGTGTTACCGGACAGAGTGGCAGAGCCAGAGGTCTGTGAGTGGGTGGAAAGCCCGCCTGATTATGCTAGCAGCTCTGACTGACTGAGCCTTACCCAGAGCCCTGTGCTGAGTGGAAATAGAGTGGGGAGTTGCCAGCTCTTTGAGCCTCTTACTATCCAGGCAGAGGCAGCAGCAACCCCATAGCTGGATTATCAGGCTACTAATTGAGGAAGGAAAGACTAGGAGAAAGGCTCCAGGAACACGGACTCTCTCACTGTCGGAGCCTATAAATGCTAATAGCCTCGACTGCCAACGAGACTAAAGCACAATACATGACATTGCCATAGAGACTTATCAACTGCAAACCTCCACCTGAGCGTGGCAAAGGGGCAAAACCCGGGGTACAGAGTCACCGACCAGGAAGAGGGAGAGAAAAGAAAAAGCAAGAAGATAACCTCTCAAAATCAAGAATAATCTGCAGACTTTATAACCTATCCCATTTTATTATATTTGTTCGTTTGTTTCTCTTATCTTCATTCTTGATACTTTTTTTTTCCTCCTCCAATTTGGCCGATTAACTCTCTACCGGTCTTACTCTCTCCTCTCCTTGAACTACACTACCCATAAGTGTTACATCTCCCATTATCTTTTCTCTTCTCTTCCTTTCTCTCTATGAGGGTTGCACTCCAAAACCCTTAACTCTCTCTCTCTCTCTCTCCTTTCTATTTTCTTCTTTTAGTGGTTCCCTCTTTTTTTTTTCCTCTCTCTCGCTTTCTTTTCTCCCTCTATATTAGTTTCTTCCTTTTTCCTTTACATCTCCTCTCATTCAAACCTCAATAACAAACAAATTATCTTATCTGGGACTCAAACTTATGTTTGTGGCATTTTGGGGGGTTTTTACTTCACCTTTTTAACTCACTAGCAGTGCTCCCATCCCTGGCTCTCCATATTATCTAGTTCTTGTTCCACTAAATACAATAGTAATTTTTTAATTTGTCCCCCCATTTTTCCGTTTTCCTCTTAATCCTCTCATTATAACTCTTAGACAACCAACACCTAAAAGCAAATCATTTTATTCTTGACCCAAATTTTTTCCTTATTTGCTTTTTGTGGGTCCATACGCTCTTTTTTTTCTTTTTTCTTTCTTTTTTTTTTTTTTTTTTTTTTTTGCCCCTTTATTACTTTTCCCCAATTCAGGCCCTCCATCACAGGCATTGTTTGTTATAATTCACAGTCCACCACAAGATTTTATCAAGAAAGAGGGGAGAGGAGAGGAGAGGAAAAAAGGAGGGGGGGAATAATTTCCTTTTTTTTTTTTTTTTTAAATTTTTATTTTATTTTATTTTTCTTTATTTCATTATTAATTTTTTTTTAAAAAAAACAACTCTTTTCGATTTTTTTTATTATTTTTTTAAACTTTTTATTCTTTATTAAATCTCATTAATACTATCAACAAAACCACCCTCAGATGCCATTAAGGAAGAGAAAATCGAATATCATGGATACAAAAGAAAGAGAGGTAACACAGCTAGATGAGGAAAAATCTATGGAGAAAAAATTTAATATATTGGAAACCTTGGAGCTAAATGACAGAGAATTCAAGATAGAAATCCTAAAAATCCTCCGAGATATACAAGAAAACACAGAAAGGCAATTTAGGGAGCTCAGAAAACAACTCAATGAACACAAAGAATATATGTCCAAGGAAATTGAAACTATAAAAACAAATCAAACAGAGATGAAAAACTCAATTCACGAGCTGAAAAACGAAGTAACAAGCTTAGCTAATAGAACAGGTCAGATAGAAGAGAGGATTAGTGAAATAGAAGACAAGCAACTTGAGGCACAACAGAGAGAAGAAGAAAGAGACTCAAAAATTAAAAAAAAATGAGATAGCCCTACAAGAATTATCTGACTCCATCAAAAAGAATAACATAAGAATAATAGGTATATCAGAGGGAGAAGAGAGAGAAAATGGAATGGAGAACATACTCAAACAAATAATAGATGAGAACTTCCCAAGCCTGTGGAAAGAACTAAAGCCTCAAGTTCAAGAAGCAAACAGAACTCCAAGTTTTCTTAACCCCAACAAACCTACTCCAAGGCATATCATAATGAAATTGACACAAACCAACAGCAAAGAAAAAATTCTCAAGGCAGCCAGGGAAAAGAAGAATACAACATATAAAGGAAGGCCCATTAGATTATCATCAGATTTCTCAGCAGAAACTCTACAAGCTAGAAGAGAGTGGACCCCAATATTTAAAGTCCTGAAAGAGAGGAACTTTCAGCCACGAATACTATACCCATCAAAGCTATCCTTCAAATATGAAGGAGAAATAAAAACATTCACAGATACAGAAAAGATGAGGGAATTTATCATCAGAAAACCCCCACTCCAGGAATTACTAAAGGGGGTTCTCCAATCAGATACAAAGAACAAAAAAAAACAGAGCCACAAGTAAAAGCTCCAAGAAGAACACAATAAAACCAAATTTAAACTGTGACAACAACAAAAAGAAAGAGGGGGAGAAGATGGAGATTAACAGTAGCAAAGGACGATGGAGTGCAAAAGTACTCACAAAATAGTTCGCTACAATGAACAGGGTAGGGACCCTTTTCATTATTCAAAGGTAACCACCATTGAAAAAACCACCACAGAAGCACATGAGATAAAAAAGATAGCAACAGTGGAAAGATGTATGGAATACAACCAAATAAAAACAAAAGATAGAAAAACAAAAGAGAAGGATCAAACAAGACACAAAACTAACAGAAAGCAAGATATAAAATGGCAATAGGGAACTCACAAGTATCAATAATTACACTAAATGTAAACGGATTAAACTCACCAATAAAAAGGCACAGAGTAGCAGAATGGATTAAAAAAGAAAATCCAACTGTATGCTGCCTACAGGAAACTCATCTAAGTAACAAGGATAAAAACAAATTCAAAGTGAAAGGCTGGAAAACAATACTCCAAGCAAATAACATCCAAAAAAAAGCAGGTGTAGCAATACTCATATCGGATAATGCTGACTACAAGACAGGAAAAGTACTCAGAGACAAAAATGGCCATTTCATAATGGCTAAGGGGACACTGAATCAAGAAGACATAACAATTCTTAATATATATGCACCAAACCAAGGAGCACCAAAATATATAAGACAGCTACTTATCGATCTTAAAACAAAAACTGACAAAAATACAATCATACTTGGAGACCTCAATACACCGCTGACGGCTCTAGATCGGTCATCCAAACAGAGAATCAACAAAGACATAGTGACCTTAAACAAAACACTAGAGCACCTGGATATGATAGACATCTACAGGACATTTCATCCCAAAGTGACTGAGTATACATTTTTCTCCAGTGTACATGGATCATTCTCAAGAATTGACCATATGTTGGGCCACAAAAACAACATCAGCAAATTCAGAAAAATTGAAGTTGTACCAAGCATATTTTCTGATCATAAAGCCTTGAAACTAGAATTCAACTGCAAAAAAGAGGGAAAAAATCCCACAAAAATGTGGAAACTAAACAACATACTTTTAAAAAATGAATGGGTCAAAGAAGAAATAAGTGCAGAGATTAAAAGATATATACAGACTAATGAAAATGACAATACGACATATCAGAATCTATGGGATGCAGCAAAAGCAGTGATAAGAGGGAAGTTCATATCACTTCAGGCATATATGAACAAACAAGAGAGAGCCCAAGTGAACCACTTAACTTCACACCTTAAGGAACTAGAAAAAGAAGAACAAAGACAACCCAAAACCAGCCGAAGAAAGGAGATAATAAAAATCAGAGCAGAAATAAATGAATTAGAGAACAGAAAAACTATAGAAAAAATTAATAGAACAAGGAGCTGGTTCTTTGAAAAGATCAACAAAATTGACAAACCCTTGGCAAGACTTACCAAGGAAAAAAGAGAAAGAACTCATATAAACAAAATCCAAAATGAAAGAGGAGAAATCACCACGGACACCGTAGATATACAAAGAATTATTGTAGAATACTATGAAAAACTTTATGCTACTAAATTCAACAACCTAGAAGAAATGGATAAATTCCTAGAAAAATACAACCTTCCTAGACTGAGTCAAGAAGAAGCAGAAAGCCTAAACAGACCTATCAGTAGAGAAGAAATAGAAAAAACCATTAAAAACCTCCCCAAAAATAAAAGTCCAGGCCCTGACGGCTATACCAGCGAATTTTATCAAACATTCAAAGAAGACTTGGTTCCTATTCTACTCAAAGTCTTCCAAAAAATTGAAGAAGAAGCAATACTTCCAAACACATTTTACAAAGCCAATATAACCCTCATACCAAAACCAGGCAAGGATGGCACAAAAAAAGAAAACTACAGACCAATATCTCTAATGAATACAGATGCTAAAATACTAAACAAAATACTAGCAAATCGAATACAACAACATATTAAAAAAATAATACATCATGATCAAGTGGGATTCATCCCAGAATCTCAAGGATGGTTCAACATACGTAAAACGGTTAATGTAATACACCATATCAACAAAACAAAGAACAAAAACCACATGATCTTATCAATAGACGCAGAAAAGGCTTTCGATAAAATACAACACAATTTTATGTTTAAGACTCTCAACAAAATGGGTATAGAAGGAAAATATCTCAACATGATAAAGGCCATATATGATAAACCATCAGCTAACATCATATTAAATGGCACTAAACTGAAGGCTTTCCCCCTTAAATCAGGAACAAGACAGGGTTGTCCACTCTCTCCACTCTTATTTAATGTGGTACTAGAGGTTCTAGCCAGAGCAATCAGACAAGACAAAGAAATAAAAGGCATCCATATCGGAAAAGAAGAAGTAAAGGTATCACTTTTTGCAGATGATATGATACTATACATCAAAACCCCCAAAGAATCCACAAAAAGACTACTAGAAACAATAAGCCAATACAGTAAGGTTGCAGGATACAAAATTAACATACAGAAGTCAATAGCCTTTCTATATGCCAACAATGAAACAACTGAGAAGGAACTCAAAAGAATAATCCCCTTCACGATTGCAACAAAAAAAATAAAATACTTAGGAATAAACATAACAAAGAATGTAAAGGACTTATATAATGAAAACTATAAACCATTGTTAAGGGAAATCGAAAAAGATATAATGAGATGGAAGAATATACCTTGTTCTTGGCTAGGAAGAATAAATATAATCAAGATGGCTATATTACCCAAAGCAATATACAAATTTAATGCAATTCCCATCAAACTTCCAATGACATTTTTTAAAGAAATAGAGCAAAAAATCATCAGATTTATATGGAACTATAAAAAACCCCGAATAGCCAAAGCAATCCTAAAGAAAAAGAATGAAGCTGGGGGCATTTCAATACCTGACTTCAAACTCTATTATAGGGCCACGACAATCAAAACAGCATGGTATTGGCAGAAAAATAGACACTCAGACCAATGGAACAGAATAGAAAGTCCAGAAATAAAACCACATATATAGTCAAATAATTTTTGATAAAGGGGCCAACAACACACAATGGAGAAAAGAAAGCCTCTTCAATAAATGGTGCTGGGAAAACTGGAAAGCCACATGCAAAAGAATGAAACTGGACTACAGTCTCTCCCCCTGTACAAAAATTAACTCAAAATGGATCAAAGATCTAAACATAAGACCTGAAACAATTAAGTACATAGAAGAAGACATAGGTACTCAACTCAGGGACCTGGGTTTTAAAGAGCATTTTATGAATTTGACTCCAATGGCAAGAGAAGTGAAGGCAAAAATTAATGAATGGGACTACATCAGACTAAGAAGTTTTTGCTCAGCAAGAGAAACTGATAACAAAATAAACAGAAAGCCAACTAAATGGGAAATGATTTTTTCAAACGACAGCTCAGATAAGGGCCTAATATCCAAAATATACAAAGAACTCATAAAACTCAACAACAAACAAACAAACAATCCAATAAAAAAATGGGAAGAGGATATGAATAGACACTTCTCCCAGGAAGAAATACAAATGGCCAACAGATATATGAAAAGACGCTCATCTTCTTTAGCTATTAGAGAAATGCAAATCAAAACGGCAATGAGATACCACCTCACACCTGTTCGATTAGCTGTTATTAGCAAGTCAGGTAACAGCAAATGTTGGAGAGGCTGTGGAGAAAAAGGAACCCTCATACACTGTTGGTGGGAATGTAAAGTAGTACAACCATTATGGAAGAAAGTATGGTGGTTCCTCAAAAAACTGAAAATAGAACTACCTTATGACCCAGCAATCCCTCTACTGGGTATATATCCCCAAAACTCAGAAACATTGATACGTAAAGACACATGCAGCCCCATGTTTATTGCAGCATTGTTCACAGTGGCCAGGACATGGAAACAACCAAAAAGCCCATCAATAGATGACTGGATAAAGAAGATGTGGCACATATACACTATGGAATACTACTCAGCCATAAGAAATGATGACATCGGAACATTTACAGCAAAATGGTGGGATCTTGATAACATGATACGAAGCGAAATAAGTAAATCAGAAAAAAACAGGAACTGTATTATTCCATATGTAGGTGGGACATAATAGTGAAACTAAGAGACATTTATAAGAGTGTGGTGGTTACGGGGGGGAGGGGGGAATGGGAGAGGGATAGGGGGTGGGGAGGGGCACAAAGAAAACAAGATAGAAGGTGACAGAGGACAATCTGACTTTGGGTGGTGGGTATGCAACATAATTGAACGACAAGATAACCTGGACTTGTTATCTTTGAATATATGTATCCTGATTTATTGATGTCACCCCATTAAAAAAATAAAATTATATTAAAAAAAATAAATAAATAAATAAAATTTCAAAATAAATAAATTAAAAAAAAAAAAAAATGATCATTTATTTTTATAATCCCCTGAAAAGCAGGAACATTTTGACCCAACTTCATTTTACAGTTACATAGACTGACTCCATAGTTTTTAGGTAAATTTTTTTCTGTCAATATTATACTTAAAATTTATTTTATTTACTTATTTTTCTTATTTTTTTTTATTAAGTGAGAGGTGGGAGGCAAGGAGGCAGAGACAGACTTCCACATGACCCCCAACCAAAATGCACCTGGAAAGTTCTCTACAGGGTGATGCTCTGCACATCTGAGGCTGCTGCTCCATTGTTCAGCAACCGAGCTATTTCAGCACACCTGAGGCGAGGCCATGGAGCCATCCTCAGTGCCTAGGGCCATATTGCTCAAACCATTCAAGCCATGGCTGTGGGAGGAGAGGGGGGAGATAAAGAGAGAGAGAAGGGGGAGGGGGTAGAGAGGCGCTTCTCCTGTGTGCCCTGACCGGGAATCGAACCCAGGACATCCACATACTGGGCCGACACTGTACTACTGAGCCAATGGGCCAGGGCTATACTTAAAATTTAACATTACAAGAGTTTTAATAGTTGCATTTTAATAAAAAATAGATTTAAAATGTTTTTAATCAGGTGATCCACTCACCAACTCGGTATCTGTATTTCCTCATTAAGTGGCAAGAAAATTATAATCTGGAGGAAACTCCACCTCTTGTCTATAGTTTTATCACATGCCACCTTCTTCCTCTCTCTCTCTCTCTCTCTCTCTCTCTCTCTCTCTCTCTCTTTCCTCTTAGTAAAGAATTGATCAACGTGTCAGCTAGAAAAGGGAGTAGTGGAAGGTGACCACCGCACATGGGAGTAAACCAGTCACATCAGGTTCAAGGGCGTCGGGGAGAAAGGAGTGGAGTGGTACCTGGAATTGCAAATGAAAGAGTACTAGTTGTACACCTTTCCCCTCCTTCTTCTCTCTTAATATTTCCAGTATCTTCAAATGTGACTTGGTTGTCATCACAGCAGATGCAGGGGAGGCAGGAAGAAGTTGAATACTGAATTTAGAAAACCATGTAAAAGTATGCCGTATGTTTTGTTTCATAGGTTGATGCGAGGGTAGGATGAAGAAGACCATTTTCCACCACATCCACCTCCCCAGCAGTGTGTGTGGAAGAACCAGTGGGGAGGTAATATACTGTTGGAAGGAAGGTAAATCAACCATGTCGATTGTAAAACACAAGGCACATCTCTGTTTCTATGCAGTCACATAAAAATCACAAGTTTCCATCAATGTTGTGGCTGTGTATTAAGAGATAAAAAAAAACTTATAAATAAACCTATCTTGTTTGAACATTTAGTTCTATTGGTATCTATAGTTCCTGTTTTATTATATCTCTAGCTGACATACACTTAAAATGAGGTTCCCGAAAGCAGTTCTGGTTTGCACAATTCTGAGAAACAAGTTTCTGAATGGTGATCTAGTGCATTTCTCTGCAACTGGACTTAATCATGGAGATTGTGCCTTTGTTTCTGAAAAATTGCACCAACAGTAAAATAGCAAACAATCAAAGGAATTCTTTTCCCAAAGGAATATTTTTAAAGTCTTATCTATTTCTCTAGGGATATCCTTTTCTCTCTTTCAAAGAAATGTTTCATTGTGAACTATAGCCCACCTTCAGAAATGTGCATAAAAGTGATTATAAAGTGAATAAAACCTGTGTATTCAGGTTTTATTTTATACATAAAATTAATTAAGGAATCTGGCCTCACCAAACCTTAGTTGCCTCCTCTGTGCCCCCATATCTTCCTGATCACAACCCTGACACTTATGTCTAGAGAGGTCACTATCTTTTTTTATTTTAGTGAGGGGAACAGACAGACAGGGACAGATAAACAGGAAAGGGAGAGATGAGAAGCATCAACTCATAGTTGCAGCTCCTTAGTTGTTCATTAATTGCTTTCTTATATGTGCCTTGACTTGGGGGGGGGTCCAGCCAAGTCAGTGACCCCTTGCTCAAGCCAGTGACCTTGTGCTCAAGCCAGCAACCATGGAGTCAGGTCTATAATCCCATGCTCAAGCCAGCAACCCTGTGCTCAAGTCGATGAGCCCATGCTCAAGGCAGCAACTTCAGGGTTTCAAAGCTGGGTCCTCAGCATCCCAGGCCAATGTTCTATCCACTGCATCACCACCTGGTCGGCCTATCCTGACTTTCATCATTGATCATTTCCTTGCTTTTCTTCATAATTTTACCATTTATATGGGCATCCTAAAACAATATAGTATATGTTTCACCTACTTTTGAATTGTATGTAAATACAATTATACTATAGTATTTTTTGTATCTGCCTTTTTTTCATCACTATGATGCATCCATATTATTATATTTAACTTAAGAAGTTTATTCACGTTCATGGCTATAAAAGTGTTCCATTGGATGAACACACCACCATTTATTCATATATTTCACTCTCTCTTTTTCAGTTTATTAATCCTCTCAAGGAAAGAACTGCAGAGTCACCTTATACAGGCCATGTCTTGCATTTAAGGGCAGGTTCATTTTTATTTGCATAATCCAAGAAATTGTAAATCATGCCAACATGAATTCTGACTACACATACAAAAATGACAACTGGTGCAGGCTTGTACATTTTGGCTGTTTTTCCAGTATTTCTGTCTTAGCCACTGCTGCCTTTCCTGGTGAAGGACATTGATGACCATTGGCTGAAGTAGTCATTTGGTCATGAACTTCCTGATCTGGATATGGACTGTGCTGTACGTGATGATGGTCTGTTCTTAGACAGCCAGGGAGGAAGAGAGCCATTTCATTCTTGATGAATATATCCTTCTAGATTTGACAGTTATAAACAATGTTGTTAAGAATACTTTTGTTTGAGGCCCTGGCCGGTTGGTTCAGTGGTAGAGTGTCAGCCTGGCATGTGGATGTCCCAAGTTCGATTCCCAAGCAGGGCACACAGGAGAAGCAACCATCTGCTTCTCTACCCCCCCCTTCTCTCTCTCTCTCTTTCTTTCTCTCTTCCCCTCCCATAGCCATGGCTTGATTCAATCAAGTGAGATGGCCTCAGGTGCTGAGGATAGCTAGCTGAGGATGGCTCCATGGCCTTAGCCTCAGGTGCTAAAAAAATAAAAGTAGTCTGACCTGTGGTGGCGCAGTGGATAAAGCGTTGACCTGGAATGCTGAGGTCACCGGTTCAAAACCCTGGGCTTGCCGGGTCAAGGCATATATGGGAGTTGATGCTTCCTGCTCCTCTCCCCTTTCTCTCTCTCTCTCTCTCTCTCTCTCACTCTAACTCTCTCTCCTCTCTAAAATGAATAAATAAATAAATAAAATTAAAAAACCACTAAGCCTTTAAAAAATAAATAAATAAATAAATAAATAAAAATAAAATGGCTCCATTACTGAGCAACAGAGCAGCCCCAGATGGGTAGGGCATCGCCCCCTAGTGGGCTTTCTGGGTGGATTTTGCGTGGGGTGGGGTGCGTGTGGGAGTCTCTCTGCCTCCCCTCCTCTCACTAAAAAAAAAAGAATACTTTTGCTTGTGTATCTTGGCTTCCCTACACATATGCATCTCTCTTTTCCCCTTGACATGAAAATAACATAGTTTGTTTATTATAATGGAATTAATGCTTTCTTTTCCTGGAAGTTTCCAATATTTTTCTTGGTTAACTTGCACTCGTGTGTTTGAATAGAAAGCTCAAGTTGTATATTTAATATTTGGAATATATAACTTTATTCAATGAAGTGATGCTACCCAATGTGCATGAAAATAGCATGCTCAACACAGGATGAAAGAACCGTATGGCACAAGGGCAAATGACATGGTCTCTAGAATCATGTAGATTTTGAGCAAATTGTTTAGTTTCGCCAATCTTCAGTGTTTTGTTGTATAAAATTTGGGTAATAACACTTACCTTACAGTGTTATGATAAAGCATGTCCATTAGGACTCCTTATAATGCAAGCAACAAAATACAACTCAATCTGTTTTAGATATCAAAGTCTTTTATTGACTTACCTGACTTGAAAAAGTGGGAAGTGGGAGGGCATAGAGCAGGGGTCGGGAAACTTTTTGGCTGAGCGAGCCATGAACGCCACGTATTTTAAAATGTAATTCCATGAGAGCCATACAATGACCCATGTACGTTATGCATTATCCAATAAAAATTTGGTGTTGTCCCGGAGGACAGCTGTGATTGGCTCCAGCCACCCACAACCATGACCATGAGTGGTAGGAAATGAATGGATTGTAATACATGAGAATGTTTTATACTTTTTTTGTTTTGTTTTGTTTTTTGCATTTTTCTGAAGCTGGAAACAGGGAGAGACAGTCAGACAGACTCCCGCATGCGCCCAACCGGGATCCACCCGGCACGCCCACCATGGGGCGACGCTCTGCCCACCAGGGGGCGATGCTCTGCCCATCCTGGGTGTCGCCATGTTGCAACCAGAGCCACTCTAGCGCCTGAGGCAGAGGCCACAGAGCCATCCCCAGCGCCCGGGCCATTTTTGCTCCAATGGAGCCCCGGCTGCGGGAGGGGAAGAGAGAGACAGAGAGGAAGGTGCGGCGGAGGGGTGGAGAAGCAAATGGGCGCTTCTCCTGTGTGCCCTGGCCAGGAATCGAACCCGGGTCCTCCGCACGCTAGGCCGACGCTCTACCGCTGAGCCAACTGGCCAGGGCCTGTTTTATACTTTTAACACTATTTTTTTTATTAAAAATTTGTCGCCCTAGGCCCTGGCCAGTTTGCTCAGTGGTAGAGCGTCGGCCTGGCGTGCAGAAGTCCCGGGTTCAATTCCTGGCCAGGGCACACAGGAGAGGCGCCCATTTGCTTCTCCACCCCTCCCCCTCTCCTTCCTCTCTGTCTCTCTCTTCCCCTCCCGCAGCTAAGGCTCCATTGGAGCAAAGATGGCCCGGGCGCTGGGGATGGCTCCTCGGCCTCTGCCCCAGGCACTAGAGTGGCTCTGGTTGCAACAGAGCGACGCCCCGGAGGGGCAGAGCATCGCCCCCTGGTGGGCAGAGCGTCGCCCCCTGGTAAGCGTGCGGGGTGGATCCCGGTAGGGCACATGCGGGAGTCTGTCTGACTGTCTCTCCCCGTTTCCAGCTTCAGAAAAATAAAAAAAAAATTTGTCGCCCTGGCTGGTTGGCTCAGTGGTAGAGCGTCGGCCTGGCATGCAGAAGTCCCGGGTTCGATTCCCGGCCAAAGCACACAGTAGAAGCGCCCATTTGCTTCTCCACCCCTTCCCCTCTCCTTCCTCTCTGTCTCTCTCTTCCCCTCCTGCAGCCAAGGCTCCACTGGAGCAAAGTTTGCCTGGGCGCTGAGGATGGCTCTGTGGCCTCTGCCTCAGGCGCTAGAAAGGCTCTGATTGCTGCAGAGCAACGCCCCAAGATGGGTAGAGCATCACCCCCTGGTGGGCATGCTGGGTGGATCCCGGTTGGGCGCATGCGGGAGTCTGAGTGCCTCCCCATTTCCAGCTTGGGAAAAATACAAAAAAAAAAAATTGTCTGCGAGCCAGATGTAGCCATCAAAAGAGCCACATCTGGCTCGTGAGCTATAAGTTCCGGACCCCTGGCATAGAAGGAGAATGAAATTTCTTACTACCATCAATAAATGAAAATCCCTCACTCTGATTGGACTAATGGTGCTCTCATTCCCTGGCCCTGAGCCAATCAGGATGAATGTGGGAAGTGCTAACCATGATTAAGCCAATCTGAGCCCACTTACAGAACTAGGGGTATGTCCATTCTAAGCATATGGCTGGAACAAAATAGGAAAAGGATAAACTGGATGTTAGGGAGGCAACCACCATGTCCACACCACCAGATTTATGAATAAGAAGAGTACAGGCTCAGTCTATTGACTAACTCTCTGTAAGTTCTAATTGTTTTAAATCTGTATTATTATTTATTAATGATTGTATTTTCCATAAGAACAACTGTAAATCTACATGGGCCCCACCATGTATTATTTTCCTATTGCTGCTGTAATACATTGCCGCAAATTTACTGGCTTAAAATAATACAAATTAGTTCTGGAGATCAGAAATCCAAAATGGTCATCGGGTTTGTGCATTTCTTCTAAAGGCTCTCGAGGCAAATCCATCTCCTTGCTTTTCTCAGCTTAGAGGCTGCCTGCTTTCCTTGGCTCACAGCCCTGTTCTCCATTAGGAAAGCCAGAAGCATAGCATCTTCAATGACTCTTGTCACATCTCTTCCTTCCCCTCTGCTTCTGCTGCCACATTACTTCTGTCAGTTCTAATTGTTTTAGGGGCTGTCAGCAAGAAAACCTGCTCTGTCATTCTTAATAATAAAATAAGCACTTTCGCCTGACCAGTGGTGGCACGGTGGATAGAGCATCGGCCTGGGATGCTAAGGTTTCAGGTTCAAAATCCTGAGGTTGCCAGCTTGAGTGCGGGCTCATCTGGTTTGAGTGCAGGCTCACCAGCTTGAGCACAGGGTTGCTGGCTTGAGCGTGGCATCATAGACATGATACATAGTTGCTGGCTTGAGCCCAGAGGTCACTGGCTTAAAGCCCAGCAGTCACTGACTTGAAGCCCAAGGTCACTGGCTTGAACAAGGGGTCACTGGCTCAGCGGAAATCCCCTCGTCAAGGCACATATAAGAAGCCATCAATGAGCAACTGAAGTGATGCAACTACGAGTTGATTCTTCTCATTTCTCTCCCTTTCCCACCACCCGGCTTAAAAAAACCCAAAATCTAAAATAAGCACTTTAAAAAGTGATGAGATAGCCTTGCCTGTGGTGGTACTGTGGATAGAGTGTTGACCTGGACACTAAGGTCGCTGGTTCAAAACCCTGAACTTGCCTTGTCAAGGCACATATAAGAAGCAGCTATGAGTTGATGCTTTTCGCTCCTCCCCCATGCCTTTCTCTCACTCTCTGTCCTCTCTCTAAGAAAATAATCAACACATAAAATCTATTTTAAAAATTATGAGATAAGGCTTTAGCCGGTTGGCTCAGCAGTAGAGCATCAGCCTGGCATGTAGAAGTCTCGGGTTCGATACCCGGTGAGGACACATAAGAGTAGCGCCCATCTGCTCCTCCACCCTTCCTCCTTTCCTTTCTCTTCGTCTCTCTCTTCCCCTCCCACAGCAGAGGCTCCACTGGAACAAAGTTGGCCCAGGTGCTGAGGATGGCTCCATGGCCTCTGCCTCAGGTGCTAGAATGGCTCTGATTGCAGCAGAGCAATGGCAGAGCATCGCCCCCTGGTGGCCATGCCTGGTGGATCCCAGTCGGGCGCATGTGGGAGTCTGTCTGACTGTCTCCCTGCAACTTCTAACTTAGGAAAATTACAAAAAAAATAAAAATAAAAATAAATGATGAGATAAATCTACACCTCCTGATGAATAAAAAGTTATCCTGTAATGTTATGACTGATCATTTTTATATTTGCAACAAACATTTCCCCTAAGAGAACAGGGTGAGGAATGTATCTGTTAGGTTCAACCTACACCAAAAGCTTGTTGTTATTGATTAAAAGAGTGTTTTTTGTAACGGGCCCAAATTATTGTACCCAGAAGATAGAGTTAAATGCTAATGAGAGCATGGAGTAAATATCAAAAGCAAATCTGTCATCTGTGGAGAACTGAAGACCTTCCAAATGGAGGGAGGGCAAGAAAATGGAGGGAAAATAGCAATAGCACCCTACAAAAGGTCTCGGGAAATAAAGTAGAGATTCTTGCCCTGGGCAAAAATGAAAGCAAGTATAAAAAGTATTTGTTATAAGTATATCCACTGAGTTCCCTAAGATTCCAAACAAAGAGGTTATAAAATAATAGCAAATGGGCTCAAGGGAACTTTTTGGAGCAAAGAACATAGAGAAACTGGGTTTTGGGGATGGTTGCACAACAGTATAAATTTACTAAAAAATATGGAACCGTACACTTATAATGAGTGGCTTTTACAGCACACAAATTGTAACTCAATAAAGCTGTTAAAATTAAGAAAAATATGCTAACAGGAGGCATAGTCCAAGAAAATACATTTTTATTACAAGCCAAATTAAAATGCTGTTTCTCCTCCTACTATGCATCCTTTTTCTCTTTTTTATTTTATTTTTATTTCCGTGCATCCAGAATGCCTCCCAGGCAGTATCCCTTTGCTAAGAATGAGTCTTTCCACCTGGTTGTATGAAGAGCCAACATCTGGTAGTGATTTCATGGAAAGACCTTTGATCAGAGCTCTTTGGAACTAAAACTTGAGAGACCCAGACAGAATCAAAGTCTGTGAAGCTCTTTAGGAACAACAGAAACACTGGGCTTGTACATTTCTGAACTGGAGCTATTTTTTTTTAATTTCAGCTTTATTGATACATATTTGACATAAATTAGAAGATTTAATCACATTATTGATTCAACCTACCTGGTTGTCAGGTCAAAACCAGAATCCAGCACATCTTGACCTGGAAGTCATGCTCAGTTTAGGCCCGCCTAGGATATGATAGAGCGAAACTGCAAGGTATAGCCTTGAGAAAGAACTTGCGACCCACAGTATCCAAAGATGGAGACTTATGTTTTCAACTTCCTTGTTGGCAAGTTCTTTTCTCACTTTGCTTCTACAGTCGAAGCAAACATATCTGAATTGGCGACCGGAAGGTGAAACTGCCATGTGTATGGAGCGTTGGGATATGCAAAGTGAACTGTATTACAGAAATTTAAGTGTCCCTGTGTTCCAAGCACATCCAAGCACATAGTAAGAACACATATTAAAAAAATGAAGAAATGAATGATTGAAAGTTTTCTTCATGGAAACAGTCTGTTGGTGTTCTAGTGGCCACAATAGCAGAAGTAAGGGGAGAAACATACATGAGGAACAAGGGCTCCCCCTGTTTACTAACTCGGTGACCTTAGGCAAGTTACTCAATGTAAAATAGTGCATGTCCATTCTTCAAAGAGATGGCCAACAGACATCCAGGTGTGGACGAAAGTAGGTTTACAGTTGTGTTGTAAGTACATAAAACACAGAGTTTATTCTTGTATTATTATGTATTTATATGTAATGAAGGCTGGCAATTTGAGAACATACAAGATTGTACCCAAGTGCACTCTGCCATTGTGACTTCTTTTAAGTTAATAAAGCTATTGTAATAATTATAACCTGCATGTCTTTTTCCACATGAACAATTATAAACCTACTTTTGCCCACCCCATATGAAAAGATGCTCAACATCACTAATCACCAGAGACGTGCAAATTAAAACCACAATGAGATATCACCTCTCACCTGTCGGAAAGGCTATCGTCAAAGGTGCAGGTGGACTGCAGACTGGTGCAGTCACTGTGGAAAGCAGTATGAAGTTACCTCAAAATATTAAAAATGAAACTGCCTTATGACCCAGCAATTCCACTTCTGGGTATTTATCTAAAAAAACCCAGAACACTAATTTGAAAAGATATATGAACCCCTACGTTCACTGCAGCATTATTAACAATAGCCAAGGTATGGAAGCAGCCTAAGTGTCCATCAACAGATGAGTGTATAAAGGTGGTGTGTGTGTGTGTGTGTGTGTGTGTGTGTGTGTGTGTGTATAAAATGGAATATTAGTCTGCCATAAAAAAGAATGAAATCTGCCTGACCAGGCAGTGCAGCAGTGGATAGAGCATTGAACTGGGATGAAGGGGACCCAGGTTCAAAACCCCGAGGTTGCCAGCTTGAGCACAGGCTCACCAGTTTGAGCACAGCATCACTGGCTTGAGGTGGGATCATAGACATGACCCCATGGTTGCTGACTTGAGCCCAAAGGTCTCTGGCTTGAAGCCCAAGGTCGCTGGCTTGAGCCCAAGGTTGCCGGATTGAGCAAGGGGTCACTCGCTCTTTGGGAGCCCTCTGGTCAAGGCACATATGAGAAAGCAAGCAATGAATAACTGAGGTGCCGGTGCCGCAATGAAGAATTGATGCTTCTCATCGCTCTCCCTTCCTGTCTGTCCCTGTCTTTCACTCTCTCTGTCACAAAAAAAAAAAAAAAAAAAAAAAGGAAAAAAGAATAGGAAGGAAATTCTGACACATGGTATAGCATGGATGAACCTTGAAGATTTAAGCTATGTCAAATAAACCAGACACAAAGGACAAATATTAGATGGTTTTCACTCGTATGAGTAGGCAAATTCGTAGCCACATAAAGAAGAATAGTATTTTTCAGGGCCTGGCAGAAGGAGGGAATAAGGAGTTGTAGTTTAATGGGGACAGAGTTGCAGTTTGGGAAGATGAAAAGTTTTGCGGATGGATGGTGGTGATAGTTGTACGGCAATTTGAATGCATTTAATGCAAACAAACTGTACTCTTTAAAATAGTAAAATTATTGCCTGACCAGGCGGTGGCACAGTGGATAGAGCGTCGGACTGGGATGTCAAGGACCCAGGTTCGAGACCTCGAGGTCACCAGCTTGAGTGCGGGCTCATCTGGTTTGAGCAAGGCTCACCAGCTTGGACCCAAGGTCGCTGGCTCGAGCAAAGAGCAAAGGGTTACTCGGTCTACTGAAGACCCGCGGTCAAGGCACATATGAGAAAGCAATCAATGAACAACTAAGGTGTCGCAACAAAAAACTAATGATTGACGCTTCTCATCTCTCTGTTCCTGTCTGTCTGTCCCTGTCTATCCCTCTCTCTGTGTCTGTAAAAATAAATAAATAAATAAATAAAATAGTAAAATTATCAATTTTTTGTTATGCATATTTTACCACAATTGTTTTAAAACCCAGCCTGGCCTGTGGTGGTGCAGTGGATAAAGCTTTGACCTGAAATGCTGAGGTCTCTGGTTTAAAATCCTGGGCTTGCCTGGTCAAGGCACATGCAACAACCAATCAGTGAACAACTTATGAGCAACTATGAGTTGATGCTTCTTAGCTCTGTCTTCCTCTCTTCTCTCTCTATAAAATCAATAAATCAAATCTTGAAAAAAAACACCCTAGGGGAAACACTTTGTAAAGTATATGATTGTCCAACCACAATGCTGTACACCTGAAACTAATACAAAATAATATTTGAAGGTAAAATGCAAGTGGAAAAAATTTTTAATTAAAATAAAAACCCCTAGACACAAAATTGAGACTCATGGACATGAACAAGAGTGCAGAGGTTACCAGGAGGTGAGGAAGGGAGGAGAGGGAAGGGGTGGGGTCATGGGAGGGGCATAAAGAAAACCAAAAAAAAGGTGACAGGACAATTTGACTTTGGGTGATGGGTATACAACCATCTGCAAACCACGATGGGTATACAACATAATCAAATGTCAAAATGATCTGGAGATGTTTTCTCTGAATCTATGTACTCTAATTGATCAATGTCACCTTGTTAAAATTGTCTAAATAAAATAAAAATTTTAAAACCCTAAATCTAAAAACTAAAACAAAGAGCAAGGGCCCTCCTTCCTTCCCTCAAAGCAGGGGTTGGGAACCTGTGGCTCGCGAGCCAGATGTGGCTCTTTTGATGGCTGCATCTGGTTCGCAGACAAGTCTTTAATTAAAAAAATAATAACGTTAAAAATATAAAATGTTCTCATATATTACAATCCATTCATTTCCTACCACTCATGTTCATAGTTGCGGATGGCTGGAGCCAATCACAGCTGTCCTCCGGGACAACACCAAATTTGTATTGGATAATGTGTAACGTACACGGGTCGTTGTATGGCTCTCACGGAATTACATTTTAAAATATGTGGCATTCATGGCTCTCTCAGCCAAAAAGGTTCCCGACCCCTGCCTCAAAGGGTCAGGAGCAGAGGTTGTGTGCCCACCCAGAAGGGGGCGCGCAGGGTCTGCTGCACCGCAGCAGAGGGAGCTGGCTAAGAGAAGTCACCGCTGGCCCGACCTCCCTTCACTGCAAATCCTCTGGGTGGCCCTTCTCCCCTACAGTCCTTCCGCCTCTTCCCGTGTTTGGGGTGGCGTGGACAACTCTGCAGCGCACACCATTCCCCAGAAAACTCCTGTCCTTCAAGAAGCCTTCCTCTGCTTCCCAGGTGGCACAGCCCACGTCGGTCCCGTTTTTGTTTCATTTACTGCTTTGCTGCTTTCTTCGCACAGCTGGGCTCAGGACCGCCCAGAAACAACTTGCGGGAACCAACAGCTCCAGCGCAGTCATCCTCCTACGCACGTCAGGCTCCTGCACCGCCTGCCGGGCTTCTGTAGTAGCCACACTGCCACCAGCCCCTTGACCCTTTCCGGGAGAGTCGCGTGGCAGCAGCTCCCAGGATCGTCCAGAAAAGTTGGTGCAGCGCCCCCTTTCGGCCTCCCTGCGACATCTCCTGAAGGAAAGGAAAAGCTCCCTCGCGGAGGCACGTTTTCTGAACCCTTCCTAGCTGGACCCACCCATCCATAAGCCCCTAAGGGAAGCTGTGTGCCCGTCCCCTTCGGAGGAAGAAGCGTAAGAGTCTTCTTAGGAAGCAACATTTTTCTGTTTAATTTCTAATGTAATATTCTGTTAATTAACATATTTAAAACTTTTTTGAAAATATCCAACAAAGGCCTGGCCGGTACTTGGTTAGAGCATCCTCTGGATACGCCAAGGTTGTTGGATCTATTCCCCATCAGGGCACATACAAGAATCAACCAATGAATGCATAAATAAGCGGAACAACAAATCTATGTTTCTTTCTACCCCCTTCTCTCTCCTCCCCTTCCTCTCTAATTAATCTAACAAAAAATTGTAATGCTTGATGCAACAGCTATCTATCTGTAGGGGTAAAGGAAGGATGAAGGTGAAAACGAAAACAATTTCCTACTTTGACTTTGTGGGCTGCTTAAGTGGGGAATTAAAAAAAAAAAGAATCATTTTCTAGTCATAAGGTAAAATGAAGAAGGAGGGGGAGGAGGAAAAGAGGAAGGGAGGGAAGGAGGGAAGGAAGTCACCCATGCTTCCTGGTGGAGCTATGAAACCATTTTTGCCTGAGCTCAATTTCCTCCTTTCCATCCTAAAAGTAGTTGCCTATTTCCACAGATAAATTGTATGGCTTCGTCCTAAGGCACTTAGATCCTATTTACCTGTTCTTTCCATTTGCCTCTTAGTCCCCTGTGCTGTGGCTGACAAATTCCTCTACATTTTCAGGTGTTGTGAACTAAATTGTATTCTCCCCAGATTTGTATGTTGAAGCCTTAGCCCCCACTGTGACAGTATTTGGAGGTGAGGCCTTTAAGTAATTAAGATTAAATTAGGTCATGAGGCTGGGGCCCTAATTCAATAGGACTGATGTCCTTATAAGAAGAGAAGGAGACGCCCTGGCCGGTTTGCTCAGTGGTAGAGCGTCGGCCTGGCGTGCAGGAGTCCCGGGTTCGATTCCTAGCCAGGGCACACAGGAGAAGTGCCCATCTGCTTCTCCACCCCTCCTCCTCTCCTTCCGCTCTGTCTCTCTCTTCCCCTCCCGCAGCCAAAGCTCCATTGGAGCAAAGTTTGCCTGGGCACTGAGGATGGCTCTATGGCCTCTGCCTCAGGCGCTAGAGTGGTTCTGGTTGCAACAGAGCGACGCCCTGGATGAGCAGAGCATCGCCCCCTGGTGGGCGTGCCGGTTGGATCCCAGTGGGGCGCATGCGGGAGTCTGTCTGACTGCCTCCCTGTTTCTGGCTTTGGAAAAATACAAAAAAAAAAAAAAAAGAAGAAGAGAAGGAGACACCAGGGAGATGGCCATGTGAAGAGGCAGCAAGAAGGAGACCATCTGCAAACCACGAAGACAGACCTACCAACACCTTGATCATGGACTTTTACCCTCCAAAACTGTGAGAAATAAATCTCTGTTGTTCAACCATCCACTATGTCAGGGGTCGGGAACCTTTTTGGCTGAGAGAGCCATGAACGTCACATATTTTAAAATGTAATTCCGTGAGAGCCATACAATATGTTTAACACTAAATACAAGGAAATGTGTGCGTTTTATGTAAGACCAACACTTTTTTTTTTTTTTTACAGAGACACAGAGAGAGTCAGAGAGAGGGATAGATAGGGACAGACAGACAGGAACGGAGAGAGATGAGAAGCATCAATCATCAGTTTTTTGTTGCGACACCGTAGTTGTTCATTGATTGCTTTCTCATACGTGCCATGACCGCGGGCCTTCAGCAGACTGAGCTACCTCCTGCTAGAGCCAGTGACCTTGGGTCCATGCTAGTGAGCTTTTTGCTCAAGCCAAATGAGCCTGCGCTCAAGCTGGCAACCCCGGGGACTCGAACCTGGGTCCTTCCGCATCCCAGTCCGACGCTCTATCCACTGCGCCACTGCCTGGTCAGGCTGAATTCACTGCGCCACTGCCTGGTCAGGCTGAATTCTTTTCAATAACGTTGTTATGCTGTTGCTAACCAATGATGAATAAAGTACTTCTTACCATTAATGCGACTTCTGGTGCTGCATGGTTTTGCTAATGGCTTTGTAGTCTGATTGATATGTAGTGAGGTTAAGCTTCATGCAGGTGTTGAGACTTCCATCCATTAAACGTGATCATAGGTTGGTCTTAACGTTCTTTAGATGTGAGAAAGACTGCTCACATGCATACGTAGAGCCAAACATTGTCAGTACAGCAGTACTCACATGCTGCAGTGTGTGTTATGTGATGGGAATTGTGTTCCAAGTTTTGACAATCAGCTGGTCCGCAGGTTGAAGTTTTTTCATTTCTCCCCACTTGTATTTGCTCACCAACTCTGCTTGCTGTCATTCAGGTCTTTCCAAATCTTCATTCAGTGACTTGAACTTATTCACCCACATGTCTGAGGCCCTCAGGTCAGCAGCTTGTAGCTCAAAATCTCTGACAGAGACATCGGGGATGTAACTCAGGTCGGCGCTGTCCACTGCACACTCGTGTGGATGGGTGATGAACTTAAAAAGATGAGCGTGCTCACAAAATTCTCCAAAGCACGCTTTGAATGACTGCAGGAGATTAGATGTGAAGCCCGCTAGCTGCTGGAGATCAAGATGTTGAGCAGGGTCACTTGCTGTGCATACATCTTTAAACTCTCCCAGTTTTTCAAAGTGTAGTAAATGACCTGTTTCAATGTCGGCGATGAAGAGTGCCAGCTTGTTTTCAAATGCAAACACTGCTTGTTGAAGGGATAAGACTGTATTTTCAACACCTTGCATTTTCACATTGAGCTGGTTCATATGTTCAGTCATGTCCACGGGTTAGTAAAACTTCAGGAGCCACTCAGTGTTAGCTAACTCAGGATGCTTGACGTTTTTCATTTCAAGAAAAGTCCGAATTTTGCTCAGACAAGCCGCGAAACAGCTGAGCACCTTCCCTCTTGACAACCAACGCACATTGCTGTGCAGAAGCAGACCAGGATAATTATTCCCAACTTCATCCAGCAGTGTTTTAAACTGACAATCATTTAAAGCTCGGGCAACAATAAAGTTGACCACCTGAATGACCAGCGACATCACCTCACCAAGCTGCTCGCCACACATCTGAGCACAAAGTGCCTCCTGATGTAGGATGCAGTGAAAACTTAGGATGGGTCTCTTCATGTTCATGAAGAAGCGCTACGAGTCTTCTGTTTTCCCCCACCATGCATGGAGCACCATCAGTACACACTGAAATAAGTTTATCCATCGGTAGACTTTTTTCTTTAGTGAACTCAGTGAAAGACTTGAATAAATCCTCCCCTCTTGTCTCTTTCATAGGCAAAACAGCAAGACTTTCCTCATGTAGTGTGTCACCGACAGCATACCTTGCAATCATGCTGAACTGGGATAAATGGCTTACGTCTGTTGACTCATCCAAAGAGAGAGAAAAGAATGGTGCTACATTTATGTCCTTCACTTGTGTTGCCTCAATTTGATTTGCCATCATGATGGTATGATCGTGAACAGTTCTTGCCGACAGAGGCATGTCTTTCATTCATTTGATTATCTTGTCTTTGTCCGAAAAGTCATCAAAAAGTTCATTGGCGCCTGACCAGGCAGTGGTGCAGTGGATAGAGCGTTGGACTGGGATGTGGAGGACCCAGGTTCGAGACCCCAAGGTCGCCAGCTTGAGCGCGGGCTCATCTGGCATGAGCAAAACTCACCAGCTTGGACCCAAGGTCGCTGGCTCAAGCAAGGGGTTACTCCATCTGCTGTAGCCCCACGGTCAAGGCACATATGAGAGAGCAATCAATGAACAACTAAGGTGCCACAATGAAAAACTGATGATTGATGCTTCTCAGGTCTCTCCATTCCTGTCTGTCTGTCCCTATCTATCCCTCTCTCTGACTCTCTGTCTCTGTAAAAAAAAAAAAAAAAAAAAAAATCAATAAAGAAAAAATTAAAAAAAAAAAGTTCATTGGCAACATCAAGCATGAATGTTTTGGCATACTCCCCATCTGTGAATGGCTTTCTGTTTCTCACAATTCCTAAAGTACCAGCAAAGCTAGCCGAATTCCAGTCACCCTGTTGGGTCCAAACATGGAGTTGCTGCTGACTAGCTTGCACTCTGCACAGTAGCTCTTGACATGCTTTCTTCCTGCTGTCCCCCGCTGGATATTTTGATGCAAATGTAGTATGGCGTGTGTTGAATTTTATATTTGACCTGCTTTATATTTGACCGTTTCATTGATGCAATTTTATCATTGCATATTAGACACACTGCAGAACCTGCTCTCTCCACAAAGGCAAATTTCTCTGTCCATTCCTGCTGAAAAGTACAATACTCCTCATCTTTTTTTCTTTTAGCCATCTTTTTCGTCAAAAGGGTTTTTGCAATTAGCTAGCTGACTACTTGATTAAAAGGAGGGAAGTTTACTCTCTGACCTCACAATGACCCGTGTACATTACGCATTATCCAATATAAATTTGGTGTTGTCCCAGAGGACAGCTGTGATTGGCTCCAGCCACCCACAACCATGAACATGAGCGGTAGGAAATGAATGGATTGTAATACATGAGAATGTTTTATATATACTTTTAACGTTATTATTTTTTTATTAAAGATTTGTCTGCAAACCAGATGCAGCCATCAAAAGAGCCACATCTGGCTCGCGAGCCATAGGTTCCCAACCCCTGCACTATGTGGTATGTCATGGCAGCAATGAACAAACATATGTCAGGGAACATGTTCTTTGTCTTAATCAGCAGTTCTCAACCTGTGGGTCGCGACCCCGGTGGCTTTAGGTGACTCCTGTGTTTTGGTCGTTCGACCCCTGCCGGGGTCGCGACCCACAGGTTGAGAACTGCTGGTCTTAACGGAACATGGAGCTGCTGACGGATGATGGATGGCTGTCTCTTTCTCCCCCAGTGTGGGGTCAGCTTACTCTTCAGTCCCTACTGCTGCTACCCCATTATCTTCAGTACCCCAGTATTCCATAACTCTTGTTCCTTTTCAGGTTACTCCACTCTCCTCATCTGCAGACATCTGTTCAGTCTCTTCATCTACTGAGAACATTGGCATCTGGACCCACCATCTAACATCTCTTCATCAAGACAAGCAAATTTGGCCCTAGCTGGTTGGCTCAGTGGATAGAGCATCGGCCCGGGATGCAGAAGTCTTGGCTTCAGTTCCTAGTCAGGGCACACATGAGAAGCAACCATCTGCTTCTTTTCCCTTCCCTCTCCCCCTTCTCTCTCTCTCTCCCTGTCGCAGCCAGTGGCTCGATTGGCTCAAGTGTCAGCCTCAGGAGCTGAGGATGGCTCAGTTGATTCCAGCATCAGCCCCACATGGGGCTGGATCCTGGGTGGATCCCAGTTGGGGTACATGTGAGAGTGTCTATCTCTCCTCCTCTCACTTAAAAAAAAAATCAACTCCTTTGTACCCTGAAGTTAGTACTTCCAGGGGCTACAAAGTAGCAGTCTAGCCCAAAAGATTGCTCAAAGTCCCCTGGCTCTGCCAAAGGCCAACTTCATCTCCTCTTACTCTTGGCTGTGCTCCCTCTGCCTCTTGGCTGTACCTCCAGCACATCACCTGCTCTCAACCTCAGGGCCTTTGCACTTGTTCCATGAAGCTTGCTCTTTCACCTTAAGACTCTAAGTGTCATATCTTCCCGATACATTTTTAACATCTTAAAAGGGCACAGACATCCTGCTTCTTCTTTCTTCTTCTTTTTGGAGATCTTACCACCATCAAGGACTTGCACCTTGCCTTATTGGCACTTGGGCATCTCAACAAGTGCTGAACACCCCCTCAAACCTGAAATTTTCTTTCTTGGCTTCCTTGATGCTACGGTGTTTCTCCAACCCTTCTGATCACTCTTTGCAGGTTTTCTAAAGAAAGGTTTCTCTTTTCACTTAAAATGCAATGTCCTGGGCAGTCTCATTCATATGCATAATTTGCTTACCTGACAGCCTGTATGTGCCTGCAGACCATCTAGCTGCTTCCTGACAGCCTGGCTCTCACGGGGCACAGACACTCAGAACCTAAAGCTCCAACTCTGCTTTCCTCTTCCGCCTGTGTTACCCTTCTTTCTGATTGGTTCCAACCTTCCTATAGCTACCTGAACCTGAAACAGGGCATCTTCCTTGATTTCTGCCCCCTTCTCATTATCCCTACATTTTATCCATCACTTTGGACTATGGATTTGGCCTCCTAAATAACTGTTGTTCCTTTCAGCCCCAAGAGTCCGTGCCCCACACTTGAGAAGTGGGCTCCCAGTGTCCCTGACCAACATCAGTTCCCACTGTGATTCCCGGCAGGGCTTCCTGACTCCTCCCCTTACATTCCTTTCTTCCCTCTGCAGTTGGAGTTCCTTCCTAGGAGGAGCCAGAGCTTCTGCTCAATGCCAGTCACCATCTCCCTGTTACTTTAGGGACAAAAATCTTACCTCTTACATCTGGCATTCAATCTTCATGATGGTGCTCCTGTCT